>NC_041388.1:700175717-700364234 GCF_002162155.2 Triticum dicoccoides | reverse complement strand
CCCCCGCAACACTCACTGTTCATACCATCGATCGGCTTCAGTTAGCAGCAGTAGTGAAGGAATCGCTCGATCGGGTTCAGTTAACAGCCATCGATCGATCGCTCGGGTTCAGTAACGCGTAGCCTGCAGTGCAATCGCTCGGGTTCAGTTAGAGCCCAACGCCTCGCTCGGGTTCAGTTAGAGCCAACGCCTCACACACACACGCATACGTGTATGAGAGAAACGCGCATCGCTCGGCCCCCGAGGGAACTCCTCGAAATTTTCCTCACCCTCGCTTCTACCACGGTTTTTTCCGTCATGGACGGCCCAAAGAATGTCATGCAGCTGCGTCTCCGGCCCGCCCAGGACGAAAAGCCCATTTTCTGTCATGATTTTTTGTCATAGAAGTAGGAGCCCACCACATCTATGATGATACCGGGTTTTGTCACAATTATCGTCATAGAAGTGTCATATGTATGACAGAAAAAAAATTCGTTCGGCCCAAAATGTCACAGATGTGTCTTTTTTGTAGTGTTTTCTGTTAAATTTTGTGTTCTGAAGTTTTCAAGTTTTAGGTAAAGATTCGATGGACTATGGAATAAGGAGTGGCAAGAGCCTAAGCTTGGGGATGTCCAAGGCACCCCAACGCAATATTCAAGGACAACCAAGAGTCTAAGCTTGGGGATACCCCGGAAGGCATCCCCTCTTTCGTCTTCGTTCATCGGAACTTTACTTGGAGCTATATTTTTATTCACCACATGATATGTGTTTTGATTGGAGTGTCAATTTATTTTGTTAGGATTTTCTTGCTGTTATTTAGAACAATATTTTGCATCTTTTATTTCAATAAAAGTGGCATTGATGGCCTTTACTATGCCTATTTTACAAGTCTACATGTTGCTTTTGAAAATAGAAAGTTTACCACTGTTGCAAAAATTCCCTAGAAAAGTCAGAATGTGATAAAATGTTGAAACCTTTTGCATAATAAGCTCTGATAAATTTAATACAGTGGGAATTTTCTTTCATAATTTTTGGAAGTAGGGAAGTATGGATCTTGCTGCACTCTTTACAGACTGTTCTGTTTAGACAGATTGCTGTTATGTTTGCATTGTTTGCGTATGTTTGCTTATTTATATATCTTTAAAGAAGGTGTATTAAAAAACTATTAACATGGATGAAAATAAATTGAATACACATGAGGGAAAATTATAAGTTCTGTTGTACACAACAGCTTTATGTTACACCATGGATGCAGATATTTTATAGGTGAGGCCGTAGTTGTTCAAGCCATACATTGCTACTGACCCATTAATTTGCATGCCTCCTTTGCTCGGTTTCTCTCTTCAACCTGCTACAAAAATATGTCATCATCCATATGTGAAAAATTAAGTATGGAAATAACAGGGCCCTCTTAAATATCCCGCTCTACAATAATTAAAATGAAGTGTATACAAATTTGTATCTTAAGATGTTTTGCAAGTGCATATGATGCAATCTTCTTTATTACAAATTCCGTCTCTTGATCATCAATGACCTAAGAGCTCCATGAGTTATAGTGTTACCTTATTTGCAATTTCTTAAGTTGTGATATTGTTTTATTGAAATTTATTTTGTGTACACTCAATTATTGGCATTGATTCCCTTAGTTGAGCAAGAAGCATTCTTTACTAACTTCGTCTCCAGTAAATTAATTTGAAGGGCACCAAATGTCAAGCATGATATATAATCGCAACTAATTTTTCTAGAATGAGATTATTTACGAGTAATGATTGCTTTTTTTGGCACACCATTGTTTCCTAAATACAATACTCCTCTGGTACAACAAATAAGAGCCTAGATAGATATAAATTTTATATTGGACACTTCACACACTTTTAAAATGAGGCAAACAAATGTACACTTAGGGTGACCATTCAAGCACGAAAGAGATTTCTTATTTTTAATTATCTTCATTCATACAGTTAAATTAGAAACAACGCATAGACTTGATATGGACAAGTATCTTCTACAATATTTATTCAAATATAAGGACACATAACTAGCCCGTGCAATGCATGGGTTCACGACTAGTAATAAAAAAACTTTCATATAAGTGCATTGAATACTAAGAGAAGTTCGATACTTGATGATTGTTTTGAGATATGGAGATAGTGATATTAAAGTTGTGCTAGTTGAGTAGTTGTGAATTTGAGGAATACTTGTGTTGAAGTTTGCAAGTCCTGTAGCATGCACATATGGTAAACGTTGTGTAACAAATTTGAAACATGAGGTGTTATTTGATTGTCTTCCTTATGAGTGGCGGTCGGGGATGAGCGATGGTCTTTTCCTACCAATCTATCCCCCTAGGAGCATGCGCGTAATACTTTGTTTCGATAACTAATAGATTTTTGCAATAAGTATGTGAGTTCTTTCTGACTAATGTTGAGTCCATGAATTATACGCACTCTCACCCTTCCACCATTGCTAGCCTCTCTAGTATCGCGCAACTTTCGCTGGTACCATAAACCCACCATATACCTTCCTCAAAACAGACACCATACCTACCTATTATGGCATTTCCATAGCCATTCCGAGATATATTGCCATGCAACTTTCCACCATTCCGTTATTATGACACGCTTCATCATTGTCATATTGCTTGCATGATCATGTAGTTGACATCATATTTGTGGCAAAGCCACCGTTCATAATTCTTCATACATGTCACTCATGCATCATTGCATATCCCGGTACACCGCCGGAGGCATTCACATAGAGTCATATCTTGTTCTAAGTATCGAGTTGTAATTCTTGAGTTGTAAGTAAATAAAGTGTGATGATCATCATTATTAGAGCATTGTCCCAAGTGAGGAAAGGATGATGGAGACTATGATTCCCCCACAAGTCGGGATGAGACTCCGGACGAAAAAAGAGAAAGGCCATAAAAAAGGATAAGGCCCAAAAAATGAGAGAAAAAGAGAGAAGGGAAAATGCTACTATCCTTTTTCCACACTTGTGCTTCAAAGTAGCACCATGATCTTCATGATAGAGAGTCTCCTATGATATCACTTTCATATACTAGTGGAATTTTTTTATTATAAAACTTGGCTTGTATATTCCAATGATGGGCTTCCTCAAAATGCCCTAGGTCTTCATGAGCAAGCGAGTTGGATGCACACCCACTTAGTTTCTTTTGTTGAGCTTTCATATACTTATAGCTCTAGTGCATCCGTTGCATGGCAATCCCTACTCACTGACATTGATATCTATTGATGGGCATCTCCATATCCCGTTGATACGCCTAGTTGATGTGAGACTATCTTCTCCTTTTTGTCTTCTCCACAACCACCATTCTATTCCACATATAGTGCTATATCCATGGCTCACGCTCATATATTGCGTGAAGATTGAAAAAGTTTGAGAACATCAAAAGTATGAAACAATTGCTTGGCTTGTCACCGGGGTTGTGCATGATTTAAATATTTTGTGTGGTGAAGATAGAGCATAGCCAGACTATATGATTTATTAGGGATAACTTTCTTTAGCCATGTTATTTTGAGAAGACATGATTGCTTAGTTAGTATACTTGAAGTATTATTATTTTTATGTCAATATTAAACTTTTGTCTTGAATCTTATGGACCTGAATATTCTTGCCACAATAAAGAAGATTATATTGATAAATATGTTAGGTAGCATTCCACATCAAAAATTCTGTTTTTATCATTTACCTACTCGAGGACGAGCAGGAATTAAGCTTGGGGATGCTGATACGTCTCCAACGTATCTATAATTTTTGATTGTTCCATGCTATTATATTATCTGTTTGGATGTTTATGGGCTTTATTATGCACTTTTATATTATTTTTGGGACTAACCTATTAACCCAGAGCCTAGTGCCAGTTTTTGTTTTTTCCCTTGTTTCAGTGTTCCGTAGAAAAGGAATATCGAACGGAGTCCAGACGGAATGAAACCTTTGGGAGCGTGATTTTTGGAACGAATGTGACCCGGGAGACTTGGAGTTGAAGTCAAGGAAGCTTTGAGGTGGCCACGAGGTAGGGAGGCGCGCCTGCCCCTGGGCGCGCCCCACCCTCGTGGGCCCCTCGTGGCTCCCCTGACCGACTTCTTTCGCCTATAGATGTCCATATACCCTAAAAACTTCGGGGAACAGAATAGATCGGGAGTTCCGCCGCTAGAAGCCTCTATAGACACCGAAAACCAATCTAGACCCGTTCTGGCACCCTTCCGGAGGGCGAATCCCTCTCCGGTGGCCATCTTCATCATCTCGGCGCTCTCCATGACGAGGAGGGAGTAGTCCACCCTCGGGGCTGAGGGTATGTACCGGCAGCTATGTGTTTGATCTCTCTCTCTCTCTCTCGTGTTCTTGAGTTGGCACGATCTTGATGTATAGCGAGCTTTGCTATTATAGTTGGATCTTATGATGTTTCTCCCCCTCTACTCTCTTGTGATGAATTGAGTTTTCCCTTTGAAGTTATCTTATCAGGTTGAGTCTTTAAGGATTTGAGAACACTTGATGTATGTCTTGCATCTGCTTATCTGTGGTGACAATGGGATATCACGTGATCCACTTGATGTATGTTTTGGTGATTAACTTGCGAGTTCCGTGAACTTATGCATAGGGGTTGGCACACACTTTCGTCTTGACTCTCCGGTAGAAACTTTGGGGCACTCTTTGAAGTTCTTTGTGTTGGTTTAATAGATGAATCTGAGATTGTGTGATGCATATAGTATAATCATACCCACGGATACTTGAGGTGACATTGGAGTATCTAGGTGACATTAGGGTTTTGGTTGATTTGTATCTTAAGGTGTTATTCTAGTACTAACACTATGATAGATTCAACAAAAAGAATAGCTTCATCTTATTTTACTACGGACTCTTGAATATATCGATCAGAAAGGATAACTTTGAGGTGGTTTCGTACCCTACAATAATCTCTTCGTTTGTTCTCCGCTATTAGTGACTTTGGAGTGACTCTTTGTTGCATGTTGAGAGATAGTTATATGATCCAATTATGTTATTATTATTGAGAGAACTTGCACTAGTGAAAGTATGAACCCTAGGCCTTGTTTCCTAGCATTGCAATAACGTTTGTGCTCACTTTTATCATTAGTTACCTTGATTTTTTTATATTTTCAGATTACAAAAACCTATATCTACCATCCATATTGCACTTGTATCACCATCTCTTTGCCGAACTAGTGCACCTATATAATTTACCATTGTATTGGGTGTGTTGGGGACACAAGAGACTCTTTGATATTTGATTGCAGGGTTGCTTGAGAGAGACCATCTTCATCCTACGCCTCCCACGGATTGATAAACCTTAGGTCATCCACTTGAGGGAAATTTGCTAATGTCCTACAAACCTCTGCACTTGGAGGCCCAACAACGTCTATAAGAAGAAGGTTGTGTAGTAGACATCACATAGCAGCAGAGTATGAAATACCCTTGCATAAAAACACAATAGTGAGAGTATGGGTGAAGTGTGTGCAGAACTAGTGCACTGTAAAAGTAGCAAATAGCAGGTGGCTGAAAAATAAATGACAGGAGACATATGATAGCTCTACAGCATTGCATGGCAAAGAAAATTAGATTCTACTCCGTATGATTTTGTAATATATGAGCATAGGAAATGCAGGTACTCCTCTGGCACACCACCACATGTGGTCATATCAAGATAACAGTCGACTGAAAATAAATAGGTCAGTCGATTTTTTTAATGAACCCTCCGATCTATAAGGAACGGGTAGATGGCCTTTGTCTACCTCCCGCCAGTCACTGTTGACAATCTTTCTCAAACCGCCGGCGACCACCGGCCCAGACCCCTGCCTCCGCCGCCCCGCCCTCCCCTCAACCTCACACCACCGCCATGCTTGGCAGTGCCCCCAGGCCATCCCTTTAATCCCGACCGACCTCCAGATCGGGCGCCAGTAGCTCTAGGCCCCACACGCCCCTAAGATAAACACCGAGGCGTTGCTTCCCCGACGTAATAGGTGGACTAGCGCCTGTTACACCGGGGAATGCTTCCGTTAATTGGGAATCAACTGACCAGGAATTGAAATTCAGGGGGGCGACGGACCTCTAGCTAAGTTGAAATAGTATATGAGGAGAAACCTTGTGCATCGCGAGTTACTAGGAACATCTAGTATCAAGAAGCAGCGGTCAACTAGCGTCTTCTGTGGGATGAATACCGTGCAAGCAGACACATAAGATTTGCGTGAATAAGGGAAGAGGAGTACCATTTTCGGTTGCCAGTGTGGTCGCCTCCACATGTCGCACCAATCTTGTTCTTTTTGCCGGGGAAACCAATGTTCTGGAGGAGGGTGCAGGCTTGGACGAACCCATGGCCAAATTGTTGACTGTGTTGCCATGGCTGTATGTCAGCGGAGGGGAAGCAGATCTGAGGCGGCGAAGGACGTCGTAGCAGGAACAGCTCCGGTGCGGTGGAGGGTGGCGAAGTTGGAGCGGCAGCGGTGAGGCGCAGGACGGCGTGGTTGAACTGGCTCGGGTACGGACGACTCGGCCTCGATTTCAACTACTAGTTGTGGACGGCGTTGCAGTTGAGGTTGCGGTGGACGATGACATCGGGGTATCGGCTCCGGCGTGATGGAGGAGGGCGGCCGTTGATGGGTGGAATGGGGTGGCGGACGGAGGACGCCGGGGTTTCGCCGCTGGTGGAGAGGTAGTTTTTGCGCCCACAGATTACGAATGGGGAATCAGACGGGTGTGCGGGGGGGGGGGACCATGTTTCGGTCTGGCAAGCACTTGTTTTTGGCTTTTTTGAACAGAAGATGGGACGCACTTGTTTGAAATTTGGGGAAGTACAAACTTTGCCCCCCTCTTAAATTTTGGACCTACTGCGGGTCGGGGGTAGGATGGTAATCCTAGGTGTCCCAAATAGTGGGCGGGAGCGATTTCGGCCGCGCGCATGTGTGCTTAGGTAGCCATTGTGTATGAATGTTTTTTGGAGGCGGTTGCGTGGCGTCTAGATGAAGCTACAAACCTACCCCGGTTTAGACCTTTGGACGTCGGGCCGGTAGGTTTCACGGGTCAGAGTTATTAGAAAAGTAATTTCCTTGTACTACCAAACATTGGTCTCACGTGGTTTCGTGCGAGTAGAGGCTCTTTTGGCGATTCGTTCGAAATTTTGAAACACAAGCATTCATGTTTAGAGTACTCTTGAACTTTGAGGATTGACCTAAATAGACAACATTAAATTTGACCTTCTATGTTTGAAAACCTCATTAAATTATCCGCTTCTTTTTGAAATTTTGACACTTGAAAATCCTATAACTACAATTATTTTGGAATGGAGGAGCTAAATTAGAATCTATTTTGTACACGACTACATATGCTATTATGTACAAAATCAGAGCAAAGATTGGTGCCCCCATAATTTAGGTATGATTTACAAATGCCATGATATAAAATTAAAATAATTGAATGGACTTCATGTTGAATTCGATTTTTTAAACCACCTTAAGTTGAATTCAAATGTATGCTAGTTCATAGGTAGCTATTTATAATGTTCATTGTGTAACTTTCGTATGTATAATGTGCTTTACACACACAACATGAACTATACTCATGTTCATATTCAATCGCTAAAGCGATGCATTGTCTGGAGTTCAAAATACTAACTATGTGGATCAATTGTGTCAAATAATAACATAGACATGCTCAAATTCGATGGAATCTAGATGCCTGATGGATCAATGACCATTCCTTACGCGAATTGCAAATATCATGATCCCATCCTAATATTTGGATACAATTTATATCTTTAGTCAATGTGTACATCAGTCTTGTACGTGTAGTTTCACTCTCCATCGGTGGTCTCTCACACATGCTCACACACTCTCTCCCGAGGTGTCTTTCTCGCACACATGCTCTCGATATAACCCTCCCTCCCTCTTGTAACCATTTACGACTGTTTTCACTAACCTTTATCACAAGCACTCTTCCTCTCGCAAGCATACACACGCACAATCCCCATCGACCCTTTCTATATACATAGACCTGCCTACGTGTCTCCTGTACGCACATTATCTCTAGGCCTATCTCTCACGCATTGTCTCACACCTCTCTTCCTAATCAACGAGTATGATTCTAGCAGAGCATTCTGTAGGATGCCCCTTAAAGTTAGGTTGGATGAATAGTAATATCAGAGATAAAGGGGTTACCTTAGTCCGAGAACCTAGGGTTACAAATCCTAGCCGGCTTTGTCAGTGGAGATAGAGTCCTTCACAATTATGCTATCTTTGTCTTGTACGACTAGTCATCCATGGGTCTCCCTAAATGCGTCACGGGCCGACCAATGTGGCGGAGGACGGAACCGAACGAAGGGCCTCACCTCGACCCACCGGACCTCACGCGATGACACACCCTCTGCCCCCATGTCTCGTTATCTTATCACACCCACACATACCAACACAGACACCACACATAAAAATATATTCTCCTGGTGCCTCTATCCACTCCCCCCTTGCATATACACACTCAAGGGAATCTCTCGCCGTGACGTCATATTCGTCTCTCTCTCTAGACCACTCTCATTTCTCGTGCTATCTCTCCCACGCCCCCCCTGTCGGCCCCTCTATCCATGCCTCTCTCGAATACGTAATACACACACATACCTCTCTAGGCCCTGGCAAATGCATCAACTACACATTCACACATGTTACATCATGTACCCCATTGATCTAAAAAGCCCTCTCTTCATGTTTATTTCGCATACAACATTCCTTTTGAATAAAGTGTGGCCAAAAAAATATTTTAGAATTTCTACATATATACAACATTACAAAGTTATATGGAGGAGTATGAACGCTTGCATTGCATGGTGCCCACAATGATATTTATTCCGCACTGTGAATTTGTATATTTTTATACTATATATAAAGTTAGTCATAATAAAGAGAAACGAAGAGCATCTCTCTCTCTCCATCGCATACCCCCCTCTACGCCACTTCCACGTACGCACACAAACTATCTCCAGGTCCTCTAAAAGTAAGCCCCCAGCACATTCACGCATGTTTCATCTTTCTCTCACGATATATACAGTGATGATCATTGTATTTGAAGCGAAAGCACGATACGTACATTGGACTTCAGAATCCACTCATTACGGTCACCATTTATGTTTTGTGGTTATTATACAGTCACGGGCTCACCGTACAACTCTGTATTTTCTCAAGACACGACTAGTTGATCAGTTAAGCACTCCACGTGGCACCCCTAGTGTTGCATCACATTATCTCACTACCATCGGGCCCACCTGTCGGCTTGTATCTACTCTACATCTACACTCTTATAAAATACTAGCAAGATGCACATGCGTTGCACGGAACATCATGATGCATTTGTATGTGTAGTTAATCTTGTGGGAGAAAAGGATGAACAAGGGAAGGCCTTATTTGCAAGTGTGGAGAGGGGTGTGGGTATGTTTTTGCAAAATTGCCATAGTTTCCTTCCTATCCATCAGACATAGATCGGACGGCCTATATTGCAGGATGGCAGGCACACGATCATCACCGACTATGCTTTTTATAAGAGTAGGGATAAAATATACTCTTATAAAAACAGAGTTGGTGATGATGGTGTGCCTGCCATCCTGCAATATAGGTTGTATCTGACGGATAGGAAAGAAACTATGACAATTTTGCAAAAAGGTACCCACACACCTCTCCACATTTGCAAATAAGGCCTTCCCTCGTTCATCCTTTTCTCTCACAAGATAAACTAGTCATACAAATGCATCTTGATGTTACGTGTAACGCATGGGCATCTTGCTAGTAAGAATGAAAACAAACGACAAAGAAATACTGGATGGTGGTTCGAAGTCATGACCGCGAGCACAGCGGACAAGGTGGCCTTGTATTGGTATGCTGAGCCGTCTGTTTTAACACACAAGAGCTGGTGTGGTGATTATACACACACGCACGCATGCACACAAACTGCATGCACGCAACACTCACACGAACACATGCACCCACCCACGCACGCACGCAACACTCACACGTACACACGCAGCCACACACGCATGCAACACTCACACGCACACACACACCGGTACACCACACGACCAATACACACTCTCACGCTCAAGTGCTCAACCTACACGTGCATGCGCACACATCAGGCCCTGGCAGACACATACACAACCAGGTGATTCCCGTGCATGGGGTGGAGTCTTGTCGCGCCTGCGCAAATTTGTGTTTATCTGACCTTTTCCCTATGCGAATTGATAATTGGGACCCACAAGGAACGTGGTCAATTTAACTAGTCAACATGGTGCCACGCAGACTATTTAGCCGGTCAACAGAGTGCAATCCGATGCTGAACCGTGAGCAAGTGACCGTATAATCACCGCAAAACGTATATAGTGACTGTAATCAGCTTATTCTGAAGTTCGGTGAACATATTATGCTTTTCTCTCGGTAGGCCCTCCAAAACTACATCTCTGCACGTTCTCGCATGTTACATCTAACAACTATGCAATACGGCACTACTACTACACTCTAACACAATAAATCATAGTATGTGTTTTTAGTTTTACTAGATATCATATTGTTACTTAACACAATACATCACTACTACTACTTAATTTTTTAGATCAATATAATTGAGATTTGTATAGATAGCACATAGGAGCAAAACCAAGTGGTATGGTTAAGGGCATCCACAATGTGTAGCCAAATGTGAAAATAGCTTTTGGCATCGTGGGAACCATTGTGGACGGTGTTGCCAAAGCCAAAAGGATGGAACCAAAGCTCCCTGATTGATTGATTGAAGGAATAGAAAAATGCAACGTCTCTCCTCTTTCTCCCGTGCTTGGACGCATGTACAGTATAGAGGACAGAGTCTACTCCCCTGTCCCTTCTATCACAAATCACAAAGTAGTGAGGCGTCAAATCACAAAGCACGGACGAAGCAACCATCATTTCACTCTTCTCTGACTCCGCTTCTCCATCGTCTTCTTCGAGAAACCATCTCACCGCACTAAGCTGGACGGACGATGCTATTGTGTACAAGTAGTACTAGTACATTCACGCGTCCTTTGGTTCAACGGACTTCCTAGATGCAAATAAGGCGGTTGTCTCGGCTTGTAGGCGGCACTTGTGAACGACTTACCGTGGTCTCCCTCAATGGTGTTCTCCGTCAAACGCACTTCGCCAAACCACAATGTTCGAGATATCATCGAGTCACCGCAATGGGGAAGGAAGTAAAATATAGTTACTACCTCCATTTTTTTGTACACAAGGCCAGTATATCAAAATTACAATTTGCAAAAGGCCACTAACACTAATCGAGGCAAAATTGATTGGGTTTGCCTCGTACTAGCAACCAAGGACATTAATATCCCTGCATGCATGCGGAAGTGAGAAGGTTGGTTTGCATGGCGCTGCATTAATCAAGCGATGAGGAATGGGATGGTTAGCTCTTTGGGCTTTGGAGAAAAAATACACATTAATTGACACGTGAAACGAGGATTTGTATCGATTAATCTCGCGAAGGAAAACCCCGCCTTTCTTTTTTAACACTAGTACTCCTAGTACGTAGTACGTACTACGTACTTATCCTGTTTGGGTCTAGGCCTTGCATTGCCATACTTCGCCACACATTTTTGCCAAGCTTGCCTAAAGTTTTCAAAATGAAAAGGAGGTACACTTGTGCACGGTTGTCACGGTCGCACCACACCCTCACACAGTCGCTCCTACACGCCGCGGTCGCACCGCGCCCTCACATGCACAGTCGCTCCTGCACGCCGCGAACCCAACCAAGGGAACGCACCCTCACTGACACGTGTTGTCGCATGTGAACAAAGCAAACTCAGCCATCCTACCGCTGACCCATAATTTTTGTTCATAGAGTATGTTTATCCAACCGCATGTTGGGGAGTATCCGTATGGCCCGTGCGGTGGTCTGTTGGGGAAGAAGAAGAGGTGAGGAAGAAGGGTTAGAAGACGTAGGATATTCATCCAACCGCCTGAAATGGTAGACTGACCCAAGTCAGGCGACTTGCATAACAATATATGTTTTTACACAGCAAAAGATCCATAAAAACAACAACATAAAGAAAAACTATCACTGCTCGCGGAACGAGACGACCTCGTCGTCCTTGGCTGCCGACGTGAACCAGCCGTAGCTGCCGACGTGTGTCTCCGCACCGTGGTTGTCCTCGGCCTCCAGCTACTCGTTCACGCGGAGCGTGCGGGCGCTCTGCACGGACGAGAGAACCACCCGGTTCAAGTCGAGGACGTCCGGTTCCGCCTGCAGGAGGGCCTCGATGGCATAGGCATCCGTGCGCTCCGCATCGAGTCGAGCCTCCGCCGCCAGTTCAAGTCCAGGACGTCTGGTTCCGCCTATAGGAGGGCCTCGATGAGAGCGGCATCCGCGCGCTCCGCGTCGAGTTGAGCCTCTGCCGCCCGGTTCAAGTCCAGGACGTCCGGTTCCGCCTGCAGGAGGGCCTCAATGGCAGCGGCATCCGCGTGCTCCGCCTCAAGTTGAGCCTCCGCTACCCGATTCACATCCACGACATCCGGTTCCGCCTGCAGGAGAGCCTCGATGGCAGCGGCATGCACGCGCTCCGTGTCGAGTTGAGCCTCTGCCTCCCGGTCCTCCTTTAGTATCGCCAGGTTGAACCGCTGGTCCGCCTGCACCATGGGGGACCCGGACGCCAGCACGAAGTCGACGTCCATCGTCTCATACCCATCGGGGGCCTTCTGTGCCGCGACTGAGTGTCCTGGACTAGGGGGTACTCACCACATCGTCTCCTGATCAGTTGGATTGGGCCGAGGACCCCCACGGCCGTTGAGGGACTCCTGGACTATGAAGATACAAGATCGAAGACTTCGTCCCGTGTCCGGAAGGGACTTTCCTTGGCGTGGAAGGCAAGCTTGGCGATACGGATATGTAGATCTCCTACCATTGTAACCGACTCTGTGTAACCCTAGCCCTCTCCGGTGTCTGTATAAACCAGAGGGTTTTAGTCCATAGGACGAACAACAATCATACCATAGGCTAGCTTCTAGGGTTTAGCCTCTCTGATCTCGTGGTAGATCTACTCTTGTACTACCCATATCATCAATATTAATCAAGCAGGACGTAGGGTTTTACCTCCATCAAGAGGGCCCGAACCTGGGTAAAACATCGTGTCCCCTTCCTCCTGTTACCATCCGGCCTAGACGCACAGTTCGGGACCCCCTACCCGAGATCCGCCGGTTTTGACACCGACATTGGTGCTTTCATTGAGAGTTCCTCTGTGTCGTCACTTTTAGGCCCGATGGCTTCTCCGATCATCAACAGCGATGCAATCCTGGGTGAGACTTTTTTCCCTAGATAGATCTTCGTATCCGGCGGCTTCGCACTGCGGGCCAATTCGCTTGGTCATCTGGAGCAGATCGAAAGCTACGCCCCTGGCCATCAGGTCAGATTTGGAAGTTTAAACTACACAACGGACCTCCGCGGAGACTTGATCTTCGACGGATTCGAGCCGCAGCCGAGCGCGCCGCACTGTCATGATGGGCATGATCTAGCTCTGCCGCCGAACAGTGCCCTGGAGGCCGCACTCGCATCAGCTCCGACCTTTAATTCGGAGCCAACTGCGCCAATCGAGGATGGGTGGTTGGACACTGCCTCGGGGGTTGCAATCTCTATGGCGATCGAGCTGAACACCAGCCCTATTCTCTGCGAAGCCCGTGACTCCAAGGAGTCGGACTCCTCTCCAGACTCCGAGCCCTCCGCGCCCCTACCGATCGAACCCGATTGGGCGCCGATCGTGGAGTTCACCGCCGCGGACATCTTTAGGCACTCGCCCTTCGGCGATATTCTGAATTCACTAAAGTCTCTCTCTTTATCAGGAGAGCCCTGGCCGGACTATGATCAACAAGGTTGGGATGTGGATGATGAAGAAATTCAAAGCCCACCCACCACCCACTTCGTAGCCACTGTCGATAATTCAAACGACGTGCTCGACTTTGACTCCGAAGACATCGACGGTATGGACGACGATGTAGGAGATGAACACGAACCAACGCCTATAAGGCACTGGATAGCCACCTCATCTCATGATGTATACATGGTGGACACACCCAAAGGAAGCGACGACGAGGAACACAGGGATGCAACGAGGGATCGTTCACTCGAAAAGCAATCAAAGCAGCGACGTAAGCGCCGCTCCAAGCCCCGCCTCGACAGAGACAGCAGCCATACAGGCCCAGCCATAGAGCAGGATGAGCCGGCGGACGACGAACATGCCTTCGAGCAACCGTCCGAATAGGGCAACTTGGATAAACAAACCGAACACCCCGTCCCCGGTGAAAACAACAGTCCGGACGACCTTACGCCGGATAAGCTCATGGAGCAGAAGAACCTCCACAAAAGGCTCGTCGCCACTGCACATAGCCTGAAAAAGCAGAAGCAGAAGCTCAAAACTGCAGAAGATGCACTCAGAATCAGATGGAGCAAAGTATGCAACACCGCAGACAAATATGTCGGCAGTCGGTGCACAAAAAGCTATCCAAAGCGAAAGCTACTGCCTGAATTTGACGAGGAGGCCTTAGAGCCCCCGCAGTCAAACAATAGGAAAGCCATCCGGTCGGATGGACGACCGCATGGCCAGCATGGAGCGGCAAGCGGCGCCGCACACAAGCCGGCACACGATCCACCAAAGGATCCGCATCAAAAAGACGGCCCAGCTAGATCTATATACGGGCCAAGAAAGCAAGCTCTAGTAAGTAATGCAACACAACAAATATCCGAACATCACGACACACCCAAATACAGGGGTGCCACACACCCCCTATGTTTCACCGATGAGGTGCTGGACCATGAATTTCAAGCGGGATTCAAGCCCGTAAACATAGAGGCGTACGACGGAACAACAGACCCTGGGGTCCAGATCGAGGATTATATCCTCCACATACACATGGCCAGAGGGGATGACCTCCACGCCATAAAATACTTACCCCTCAAGCTTAAAGGGCTAGCCTGGCATTGGCTCAAAAGCCTTCCCGAAAACACCATTGGAAGTTGGGAAGAGCTTGAGGATGCTTTCCGGGCAAATTTTCAAGGGACTTATGTCTGCCCTCCGGATGCAGAAGATCTCAGTCACATAACTCAACAGCCCGGAAATTCTAGAGCAGATTTCTTACTAAAAAGAATCAGATAGTCGACTGTCCGAACGCCGAAGCCCTAGTAGCTTTTAAGCACAACGTTTGAGACGAATGGCTTGCCAGACACCTCGGCCAAGAAAAGCCAAGAACAATGGCCGCATTAACAGGCCTCATGACCCGCTTTTGCGCAGGAGAGGACAGCTGGTTGGCAAGATGTAGCACCAGCGACCCAAGTACATCCGAAGTTAGGGATGGAAATGGAAAACCCCGACGCAGCAAGGACCAGCGCCGGAATAAGGGAAACGGCCCAAAGAGCACGGCGGTCAATGCCGGATTCAAAAGCTCGCGGCAGAATCAGAGAAAGCCGCCCCTCAAGGATAACAGGGACGAGCTATCCAACTTAAACAAAATCTTGAACAAGATATGTCAAATACACAGTACTCCCGAGAAGCCTGGAACCATACCCACAGAGATTGTTGGGTTTTCAAGCAAGCCGGCAAACTCAACGCCGAACACAAGGGGCTCGACACACCAAGTGAGGACAACGACGAACCCCACAAGCAGAGCACCAGGAAACAAAAGGATTTCCCACAGGAAGTCAAAACAGCACACTTACTTCACGTGACGAACAGAACGGCGCCACCAGAGATACGCGCCATACGGCCTATCCCAAAGGAGTCTCGCCAATGGTTGTTAAAACCAATCACCTTCGACCATCAGGATTACTCTAGAAGTATCCCGAACGCAGGCTGGACTGCCTTGGTATTAGATCCAATAATCGGCGGACTCCATTTTACAAATGTCCTGATGGACGGCGGCAGTGGTCTAAACCTGTTATACCAGGACACAATCCGCAACATGGGGATAGACCCAACAAAAATTCGCCATAGCAAAACCTCCTTTCAAGGGGTAACGCCAGGTTTGGATGCCCGTTGCATGGGTTCTCTCCGGCTAGAAGTTATGTTCGGCTCCCCCGATAACTTCCATCGCGAACAACTAACTTTCCACATCGCCCCATTCTCAAGTAGCTATCAAGCACTGATGGGACGCGAAGCTTTCGCCCGCTTTAACGCAATACCGCATTATGCATCTCTTACGCTTAAGATGCCCAGTCCACGAGGCATCATCTCATTAAAGGGAAAACATTGAGTGTTCCTCCCGCGCGGAAAACAGTGCGGCTGCCTTGACAGCCCCACAATAAAGCGGCTTCACCAGCCAAAGCATCTAAACAGGTCGTCAAGACCACGGACACGGCTAGACGAGTCTGGCATAAACATATAATTGATAAAGGCTTAATAGCCGTATACCCCTCTACTAGGGGCTCCGCGCATATAAAACAAGAGACAATAAAGCTCAATTTTACCCATTTCGATTTATACTTTGTTTATTTAGTATAACTCATGTTCGGCATGATCTTTCTTTAACTAAGTTCCTCTGTTTTATAGATGAACATTGTGCTACGCCCGTCCAGGATATGGCACAATGGAGACACAGGTGCAGACGTGCAGCAGGGACCTGTTCCAAGGATTCTTTTCAGATTAAGACCCTGCGTAAACCTTTTTTACTGTCTCTTGTTGATACACATCCCCTGGTTTCTTGGTATAACCAAGGAGGAGGCTGGCGTTTTGGCATGTGGCCACGTCAGAGTTTTGCGCGTACCTGGACACTAGGGGCTTATTACTAAGGGCGTTATCCCGCCCGCCCTCATAAAGACCGAATACCTTAGGGAGTGTTCGGCGTCGCGAGTTTGGCCTTATATGCATCAGCTCCGAATCATGTCTTTGGTCAAATGTTGGGTTTGCCCGGCTCCTGTGTTTTGCTGCCTTACGTTCCGATCTATCGGCTAAGGCGGCACCAGGAGAACTACTGCGATTGTGCCCCGGTTCGGCCAGGCGAGCACCTCAGTAGAGAAAGCCGAAAACTGACTGTCATGATATAGCGTGAGACTGGTCAACCACTCGATGACTTACCGAAATCTTTAGGATTCCTCCGCATTAACGAAGGGCCGTTTCCCGGCCAGGCACATACGCGCCCCAAGTTTGGGCGAGCGCGGGCACCACCAGGGGCTATATAAGTAGCCTCACTGTCAAACTCCTATGGCTAAGTGAAAGTGATAAAACATCATAGTCCGATTGCCTAGTTCGCTGCGCTATCACCTCCTTTGTAGGACCAAGACATTGGATCAAGTGTGAAAATGCGCCTTCTGCGAACACCCCCGCATTATGTGCGTGGGGGCTGAAGCCGACGACTGCCATCTTTCAGATTATATATACGTATATGTTAAACGGCCGCACATGAGGTATTATAATACTTGCAGGCACAAGTATAGAAAGCTTCTACAATTTATCAAAATATTGTTTTACAATAATATATGCTATTCGAATATAGTATCCATCGAGCACTGCGTCTATATTAAACGAGCGCCTTGCAGAACTTCCTGAAAATAGTGCTCGGCAGGTACTCGGCTTTCATCCGAGTCTGGGGATGCAACAGCGGTGGCTTCCATTTCCGCCCAGTATGTCTTGACACGGGCAAGAGCCATCCGCGCGCCCTCTATGCACGCTGACCTCTTCATCGCATTGATATGCGGCGCCGCACCAAGGAACTGCTGCACCAAGTTGAAATAACTTTTCGGCTCCGGCCTCTCTGGCCATAGATGACTCATGACATACTTCATGGCGAGTCCGGACAACCTATTTAGCTCGGCCCATTCGGCCAAACGATCGGCTAATGACAGTGGACGCTCTAGATTGTGGAACTGCGACTAGAAGAGCTTTTCCACTTCGCGATCTTCTTGATCTCGGAAGTGTCCGGCCGCATCTGCGGCACTCACTGCTAAATCTAGATAGGTGTCCGCCGTACTCCACATCTGGTCTAACGGAGCATGTTTAGGATCACAGAACTTCCTCCGCAGCATAAAGGGCTTTCCAGCAGCGATCTCTCCGGCCTGACGCAGCTCCTCCTTCATAGCTCTCATCGCAGAGCGAGCATCCTTGGCATCGGCAATGGCCTTCTTCAGGTCCGTCTATTCCGCCCGATCTTCTTTTTCAAGAAGCTTGCAACGGTCAGCAGCGTTCTTCAGCTTCACGGCCATTTCCTTCTTGCTTCGGCAGTGAGCAGCCTGTTCGGCTTTCAACTCTTCAATTGCCTATTGGAAATATGCCCTAGAGGCAATAATAAATTGGTTATTATTATATTTCCTTGTTCATGATAATCGTTTATTATCCATGCTAGAATTGTATTGATAGGAAACTCAGATACATGTGTGGATACATAGACAACACCATGTCCCTAGTAAGCCTCTAGTTAACTAGCTCGTTGATCAATAGATGGTTACGGTTTCCTGACCATGGACATTGGATGTCGTTGATAACGGGATCACATCATTAGGAGAATGATGTGATGGACAAGACCCAATCCTAAGCCTAGCACAAAGATCGTGTAGTTCGTATGCTAAAGCTTTTCTAAATGTCAAGTATCATTTCCTTAGACCATGAGATTGTGCAACTCCCGAATACGTAGGAATGCTTTGGGTGTGCCAAACGTCACAAGGTAACTGGGTGGCTATAAAGGTGCACTACGGGTATCTCCGAAAGTGTCTGCTGGGTTGGCACGAATCGAGACTGGGATTTGTCACTCCGTGTGACGGAGAGGTATCTCTAGGCCCCCTCGGTAGGACATCATCATAATGAGCACAATGTGACCAAGGAGTTGATCACGGGATGATGTGTTATAGAACGAGTAAAGAGACTTGCCGGTAACGAGATTGAACAATGTATCGGATACCGACGATCGAATCTCGGGCAAGTACAATACCGCTGGACAAAGGGAATTGAATACAGGATTGATTGAATCCTCGACATCGTGGTTCATCCGATGAGATCATCGTCGAACATGTGGGAGCCAACATGGGTATCCAGATCCCGCTATTGGTTATTGACCGGAGAGTCGTCTCGGTCATGTCTGCATGTCTCCCGAACCCTTAGGGTCTACACACGTAAGGTTCGGTGACGCTAGGGTTGTAGAGATATTAGTATGCGGTAACCCGAAAGTTGTTCGGAGTCCCGGATGAGATCCTGGACATCACGAGGAGTTCCAGAATGGTCCGGAGGTAAAGATTTATATATATGAAGTCCTATTTTGGCCACCGGAAAATGTTCGGGATTTTTCGGTATTGTAGCGGGAAGGTTCTAGAAGGTTCCGGAGTGGGGCCCACATGCATGGGGGGACCCACATGAACGTGGGTAGTGGGGGCAAGGCCCCACACCCCTGGTCAAGGCGCACCAAGATCCCCCCTTAGAAGGAATAAGATCATATCCCGAAGGGATAAGATCAAGATCCCTAAAAAGGGGGGATAACAATCGGTGGGGAAGGGAAATGATGGGATTTCTTTCCCCCACCTTTGCCAACGCCCCAATGGACTTGGAGGGCAAGAAACCAGCCCCCTCCACCCCTATATATAGTGGGAAGGCGCATGGGAGCCGCTACCCTAGCCCCTGGCGCCTCCCTCTCCCCTCGTAACACCTCTCCCTCTCGATGAGCTTGGCGAAGCCCTGTCGAGATCCCTGCTGCTTCCACCACCACGCCGTCGTGCTGCTGGATCTCCATCAACCTCTCCTTCCCCCTTGCTGGATCAAGAAGGAGGAGACGTCTTCCCCAACCGTACATGTGTTGAACGCGGAGGTGCCGTCCATTCGGCGCTCGGTCATCGTTGATTTGGATCACGACGAGTACGACTCCATCAACCCCGCTCTCTTGAACGCTTCCGCTCGCGATCTACAAGGGTATGTAGATGCACTCCTCTCTCTCGTTGCTAGATGACTCCATAGATTGATCTTGGTGATGCGTAGAAAATTTTAAAATTCTGCTACGTTCCCCAACAGTGGCATCATGAGCTAGGTCTATGCATAGTTTCTATGCATGAGTAGAACACAAAGTCGTTGTGGGCGTCGATTTTGTCAATTTACTTGCCGTTACTAGTCTTATCTTGATTCGGCGGCATCGTGGGATGAAGCAGCCCGGACCGACCTTACACGTACACTTACGTGAGATAGGTTCCACCGACTGACATGCACTAGTTGCATAAGGTGGCTAGCGGGTGTCTGTCTCTCCCACTTTAGTTGGATCGGATTCGATGAAAAGGGTCCTTATGAAGGGTAAATAGAAATTGGCATATCACGTTGTGGTTTTTGCGTAGGTAAGAAACGTTCTTGCTAAGAAACCTATAGCAGCCACGTAAAAATTTGCAATAACAATTAGAGGTTTAACTTGTTTTTGCAGCATATGTCGTGTGATGTGATATGGCCAAAAGGATGTGATGGATGATATATGTGATGTATGAGATTGATCATGTTCTTGTAATAGGAATCACGACTTGCATGTCGATGAGTATGACAACCGGCAGGAGCCATAGGAGTTGTCTTAATTTATTTATGACCTGCGTGTCAACATAAACGTCATGTATTTACTTTACTTTATTGCTAAACCGTTAGCCATACTAGTAGAAGTAATAGATGACGAGACAACTTCATGAAGACACGATGATGGAGATCATGATGATGGAGATCATGGTGTCATGCCGGTGACGATGATGATCATGGCGCCCCGAAGATGGAGATCAAAAGGAGCAAAATGATATTGGCCATATCATGTCACTATTTGATTGCATGTGATGTTTATCATGTTTTACATCTTATTTGCTTAGAACGACGGTAGCTAAAATAAGATGATCCCTCGCAATAATTTCAAGAAAAGTGTTCCCCCTAACTGTGCACCGTTGCGAAGGTTCGTTGTTTCGAAGCACCACGTGATGATCGGGTGTGATAGATTCTAACGTTCGAATACAACGGGTGTAAGCCAGATTTACACACGCAATACACTTAGGTTGACTTGACGAGCCTAGCATGTACAGACATGGCCTCGGAACGCGGAAGACCGAAAGGTCGAACATGAGTCGTATAGAAGATACGATCAACATGAAGATGTTCACCGATGATGACTAGTCCGTCTCACATGATGATCGGACACGGCCTAGTTGACTCGGATCATGTATCACTTAGATGACTAGAGGGATGTCTATCTAAGTGGGAGTTCATTAAATAATCAGATGAACTTAATTATCATGAACATAGTCAAAAGGACTTTGCAAATTATGTCGTATCTTACGCTTTAGTTCTACTGTTTTAGATATGTTCCTATAGAAAATTTAGTTGAAAGTTGATAGTAGCAATTATGCGAACTGGGTCCGTAAACAGAGGATTGTCCTCATTGCTGCGCAGAAGGATTATGTCCTTAATGCACCGCTCAGTGAGCTAAACCTCGAACGTTGGTTGTGGATGTTGCGAACATCTGACATACACGTTTTGATGACTACATGATAGTTCAGTGCGTAATGCTAAATGGTTTAGAATTGAGGCACCAAAGACGTTTTTGAAACATCACAGAACATATGAGATGTTCCAAAGACTAAAATTGGAATTTCAGACTAGTGCCACCGTCAAGAGGTATGAGACCTCTGACAAGCTTCTTAAGCCTGCAAACTAAAGGAGAAAAGCTCAATCGTTGAGCATGTGCTCAGATTGTCTGAGTACTACAATCGCTTGAATTGAGTGGGAGTTAATCTTCCAGATGAGATAGTGATGGTTCTCCATAGTCACTGCCACCAAGCTATTGGAGCTTCGTGATGAACTATAGCATATCAGGGATAGACATGATGATCCTTGAGCAATTCACGATGTTTGACACCGCGAAAGTAGAAATCAAGAAGGAGCATCAATTGTTGATGGTTAAACCACTAGTTTCAAGAAGGGCAAGGGAAAGAAGGTATACCTCATGAAACGGCAAATCAGTTGCTGCTCTAGTGAAGAAACCCAAGGTTGAACCCAAACCCGAGACTAAGTGCTTCTATAATGAGGCGAACGGTCACTCAATCAGAAATACCCTAGATACTCGGTAGATGAGAAGGCTGGCAAGGTCGACAGAAGTATATTGGATATACATTATAATGTGTACTTTACTAGTTCTCCTAGTAGCACCAGGGTATTAAAATACCGGTTCAATTGCTAAGTGTTAGTAACTCGAAATAAAAGGCTACAGAATAAACGGAGACTAGCTGAAGGTGAGATGACGATATGTAGAAGTGTTTCCAAGGTTGATGTGATCAAGCATCGCATGCTCCCTCTACCATCAATATTGGTGTTAAACCTAAATAATTGTTATTTGGTGTTTGCATAGACATGATTGGATTATGTTTATCGCAATACAGTTATTCATTTAAGGGGAATAATGGTTACTCTGTTTATTTGAATAATACCATCAATGGTATTGCACCTAAAATGAATGGTTCATTGAATCTCGATCGTAGTGATACACATGTTCATGCCAAAAGATATAAGATAGTAATGATAGTACCACATACTTGTGGCACTGCCATTTGAGTCATATTGGTATAAAACGCATGAAGAAGCTCCATGTTGATGGATCTTTGGACTCACCCGTTTTTGAAAAGATTGAGACATGCGAACCATGTCTATCGGTAGATATGCATGAAGAAACTCCATACAGATGGATCGTTTGGACTTACTTGATTTTGAATCACTTGAGACATGCAAATCATACCACATGGGCAAGATGACTGAAAGGCCTCGTTTTCAGTGAGATGGAACAAGAAAGCAACTTGTTGGAAGTAATACATTTTGATGTGTGCAGTCCAATGAGTGCTGAGGCACGCAGTGGATATCGTTATGTTCTTACTTCGCAGATGATTTGAGTAGATGCTAAGTACATTTACTTGCTGAAACACAAGACTGAATTATTGAAAGGTTCAAGTAATTTCATAGTGAAGTTGAAGATCGTCGTGACAAGAGGATAAAATATCTATGATATGATCATAGAGATGAATATCTGAGTTACGAGTTTGGCACACAATTAAGACATTGTGGAAATTGTTTCACGACTAATACCGCCTGGAACACCATAGTGTGATGGTGTGTCCGAACATCATAGCTGCACCCTATTGGATGTGGTGCATACCATGATGCCTCTTATCGAATTACCACTATCGTTTACGGGTTAGGCATTAGAGACAACCGCATTCACTTTAAATAGGGCACCACGTAATTCTGTTGAGATGACACCGCTTGAACTATGGTTTAGAGAAACCTAAGCTGTCATTTCTTAAAAGTTTGGGGCTACGACGCTTATGTGAAAAGGTTTCAGGATGATAAGCTCGAACCCAAAGCGGATGAATGCATCTTCATAGAATACCCAAAAATAGTTGGGCATACCTCCTATCTCAGATCCAGAAGCAAAAGTGATTGTTTCTAGAAACGGGTCCTTTCTCGAGGAAAAGTTTCTCTCGAAAGAATTGAGTGGGAGGATGGTGGAGACTTGATGAGGTTATTGAACCGTCACTTCAACTACTGTGTAGTAGGTCACAGGAAGTTGTTCCTGTGGCACCTACTCCAATTGAAGTGAAAGCTTATGATAGTGATCATGAAACTTCGGATCAAGTCACTACCAAACCTCATAGGTCGACAAGGATGTGTACTACTTCAGAGTGGTACGTAATCCTGTCTTGGAAGTCATGTTGCTAGACAACAATGAACCTACGAGCTATGGAGAAGCGATGGTGGGCCCGGATTCCGACGAATGGCTCGAGGCCATAAAATCTGAGAGAGGATCCATGTATAAAACAAAGTATAGACTTTGAAAGAACTACTTGATGGTCGTAAGGCTGTTGGGTGCAGATGGATTTTAAAAGGAAGACGGACAATGATGGTAAGTGTCACCATTAAGAAAGCTCGACTTGTCGTTAAGATGTTTCCCGACAAGTTCAAGGAGTTGACTACGATGAGACTTTCTCACTCGTAGCGATGCTAAGAGTCTGTTGGAATTATGTTAGCAGTTACTGCATTGTTTATGAAATCTTGCAGATACAATGTCAAAATATTGTTTCCTTGACGATTTTCTTGAGGAAAGGTTGTATGTGATACAACCAGAAGGTTTTGTCAGTCTTGAAAAATGCTAATAAGTATGCAAAGCTCTAGCAATCCTTCTAAGGACTGGAGTAAGCATCTCGGAGTTGGAATGTACGCTTTCATGAGATGATCAAAGCTTTTGGGTTTATACAAAGTTTATGAGAAACTTGTATTTCCAAAGAAGTGAGTGGGAGCACTATAGAATTTCTGATGAGTATATGTTGTTGACATCTTGTTGATCAGAAATGATGTCGAATTCTGGAAAGCATATAGGGTTATTTGAAAAGTGTTTTTCAATGGAAAACCTGGATTAAGCTACTTGAACATTGAGCATCAAGATCTATAAGGATAGATCAAAACGCTTAATGGTACTTTCAAATGAGCACATACCTTGACATGATCTTGAAGGTGTTCAAGATGGATCAGTCAAAGAAGGAGTTCTTGCCTGAGTTGTAAGGTATGAAGTTATGAAGTTAAAGCTCGACCATGGCAGGAGAAAGAGGAAGGACAAAGATCGTCCCCTATGCTTTTGTCATAGGCTCTATACAGTATGCCATGCTGAGTACCGCACCTGATGTGTGCCTTGCCACATGTCTGGCAAGAGGGTACAAAGGTGATCTAGGAGTAGATCACCAGATAGCGGTCAAAATTATCCTTAGAGGAATAAGGATATGTTTCTCGGTTATGGAGGTGATAAAGAGTTCGACGTAAACAGTTACATCGGTGCAAGCTTAACACCTATCCGGATAGCTCTGAGTAGAGATACCGGATACGTATAATGGAGCAAGAATTTAGAATAGCTCCAAGTAGAACAGTTATTTCCGGAGTGGGGCCCACCTGCATGGGGGGACCCACATGAACGTGGGTAGTGGGGGAAAGGCCCCACACCCCTGGTCAAGGTGCACCAAGATCCCCCCTTAGAAGGAATAAGATCATATCCCGAAGGGATAAGATCAAGATCCCTAAAAAGGGGGGATAAGAATCGGTGGGGAAGGGAAATGATGGGATTTATTTCCCCCACCTTTGCCAACGCCCCAATGACTTGGAGGGCAAGAAACCAGCCCCCTCCACCCCTATATATAGTGGGAAGGCGCATGGGAGCCGCTACCCTAGCCCCTGGCGCCTCCCTCTCCCCTCGTAACACCTCTCCCTCTCGCTGAGCTTGGCGAAGGCCTGCCGAGATCCCCGCTGCTTCCACCACCACGCCGTCGTGCTGCTGGATCTCCATCAACCTCTCCTTCCCCCTTGCTGGATCAAAAAGGAGGAGACGTCTTCCCCAACCGTACGTGTGTTGAACGCGGAGGTGCCGTCCGTTCGGCGCTCGGTCATCGGTGATTTGGATCACGACGAGTACGACTCCATCAACCCCGTTCTCTTGAACGCTTCCGCTCACGATCTACAAGGGTATGTAGATGCACTCCTCTCTCTCGTTGCTAGATGACTCCATAGATTGATCTTGGTGATGCGTAGAAAATTTTAAAATTCTGCTACGTTCCCCAACATTGCCTTTCCGGCAGCCACATCACTTTTCCTGGCTTGCTCCTTGGCTCGGGCAAGTTCCGCCTGAAGATTCTCCATGGCAGCAGCACCATCTGCATCAAGTGCACACATTGTAAGATACTGACATAAAGCTCCTCTTACCAGGTGCCGCCGAAGGAATTACATACCTTGTGCCTCGTCAAGCCGCTTGTTGACAAGCGCGATGTCGGCATCTGCCACGTCAAGTTGCCGCTTTAGCTTGGCAAATCCATCAGTCCGGCTGGCCACCGGACACTTCGCCACCTACGTATGAAGGCGGCATATTAGACCTGGGATTATGATCCTCTGCGCCCCATCACTTTTTACAGCACATAGAGTCTCAGGGGCTACTATCTACACAGGGCGCATCTTATTTATGCGCAACTGTCCAAAAAGGGTACATTATTTCGCGTACCTCAAAACCTGTCAGTAAACTCCTGACGGCCTCGTGCAATCCGCTCTCCACGGGTGAAATCCTCTCAATCACCGTACCCATCAATGCACGGTGCTCCTCTGAGATAGATGCTCGCCCTAGCAGATCCTTCAGCTCCTTCGACCGTGCACCAGACGGTGCCGGACTCGTCCGATGGCCCTTTTCGAAGGCCGGACGCGGAGGGCTTTGGGGGGCCATATGACTACCTTCCGGCCCTGCCAGATTCGGAGAAACCCTCTGCGACAATACCTTAGGGTCGCCTGCCTCGCAAGGCGGTACGGCAGGGGGAGGCATTCCGCTCTCCATCATTTTCGGAAGAAGATCCCCTGAAGACGAGCTCTGCTGAGAAGGGCTAAGGTCCGAGCTACAAGGTAAATTTTCGAATACTTTTCTTAGATATAAAGCAAGGATTTCTCTCATCTCTTAAAAAGAAAAACTCCTCTCTACTTACGGCTCGGTGGAGGGCTGATCCCCTTGAGGGCATAATTCGGCCGAAGCATCCCCCAACACAGGACCCTCTAGCGAAGATTTCTTCCCCCGCTTTGAGGCCATGGTCTCCGGGTCTTCAGAGGCGGTCCTCTTCTTCCCCTGAGGAGAGGAATTTTCGATTCCTCCCTTCCAAACAGCCTCCTTCGAGGAGGCCGTAGCTTCCTTGTCCCCTCCCTTGCTTTCCTCCGAAGGCATAACCTCGAACATCCTGACTAGCATGGGACCTGGCGTGGTCTCGGGGAGGGGGGCCAGACACCTGATTAGCTTTTCTTTCGCTATCCACTCCTATTTAAAGGACAGCTCTTTTAAGGGCAATTTTATGATAGATACGCGGATTGTGAGTCCGGGCACGGGGCTACTTACTTGAGTATCCGGGCGGTTGCAGCTCAGACCTGCGTCCTCGGTCAAGTCCGGACACATTGCTTGTGATCCGAAGAACAATTTGTACATCTCCACGGGCGTCGCGCCCATAAAATGTTGGAGAGCTCATGGTCCCTCCGGATTGAACTCCCACAGGCGGAGGGGGCAACGTTTGCAGGGCAGAGCTCGGCGAATCAGCATAACCTGTGTCACCGTGACCAGACTGATATCTCTTTCTAGGAGATCTTGAATGCGGCCCTGCAACAAGGGCACGTCCTTGGACGGCCCCTAGTCCAGTCCTTTATTAACCCATGACGCTAGCTGTGGTGGGGGACCCGGGCGAAAGGCGGGTGGCGCCACCCACTTGGGGGCCCTGGGAGCGGTAATATAAAACCACTCTCGTTGCCATAAGCTGGACTCCTCTTGAAAAGAGCCCTTGGGCCATGGAGCAGCGGCATTCTTGCTTATAAAAGCACCTCCGCACTCCGCGTGCCGTCCCTCGATCATCTTCGGCTCTACTTTGAAGGTCTTGAGCCATAGTCTGAAGTGAGGAGTGATATGGAGGAAGGCTTCACACACGACGATGAATGAGGAAATATGGAGGATGGACTCCGGGGCTAAGTCATGAAATTCCAGCCCATAATAATACATGAGCCCCCTCACGAAGGGATCCATCGGGAAGCCTAGCCCCCGAAGGAAGTAAGACATGAACACCACACTCTCACTAGGCTTGGGAGTGGGAATGACCTGCCCTTGAGCAGGCAGCCTATGCCAGATTTCGCCGGTCAAGAACCTGGCCTCTCTCAACTTCAGCATGTCCTCCTCCGTGACGGAGGAGGGCATCCATTGGCCTCGAAGGTCGGAACCGGACATTGTCAAAGGTCCGAAGCGCCTGAAATCTGGAGCCTTGGGTGTTGGAACTCGAGGCAAAGGGCGAACTCGTTTGAGATTGAAAGAAAGGAGTAAGGCCTTGGTCTCTTTATAAGAGGTTGAATACCAAGGGCCCTCCCCGTGACCGTTTGGGACTCGCCTTTGATCGAGAAAACATACCAACGGGTACGACTGGGTTACCCACGCCCGTATTGATGAGAATCCCGGAATAAGGGGACACGATCTCTGCTTTAACAAGACATGCCAAGGAAACCGCCTCACTAAACGCACTGAGGTGGGACAGTAAAACGATTCGAATAAAGACTTGGCCATAGTGTGATGTCACGCTACGGAATACGTCAGCAGATTAGATTTGTGTAAATATTATTCTCTCTATGGCAATATGTGGAAACTTATTTTGCAGAGCCGTACACTACCTTTGTGTTCAAAATCTTCTATGAAGTACTTGGAGGAGGAACCCGCCTTGCAATGCCGAAGACAATCTACGCGCCAGACTCGTCGTCATTGAAGCCTGGTTCAGGGGCTACTGAGGGAGTCCTGGATTAGGGGGTGTCCGGATAGCCGGACTATACCTTCGGCCGGACTCCTGGACTATGAAGATACAAGATAGAAGACTTCGTCCCGTGTCCGGAAGGGACTTTCCTTGGCGTGGAAGGCAAGCTTGGCGATACGGATATGTAGATCTCCTACCATTGTAACCGACTCTATGTAACCCTAGCCCTCTCCGGTGTCTATATAAACCGGAGGGTTTTAGTCCATAGGATGAACAACAATCATACCATAGGCTAGCTTCTACGGTTTAGCCTCTCTGATCTCGTGGTAGATCTACTCTTGTACTACCCATATCATCAATATTAATCAAGCAGGACGTAGGGTTTTACCTCCATCAAGAGGGCCCGAACCTGGGTAAAACATTGTGTCCCCTGCCTCCTGTTACCATCCGGCCTAGACGCACAGTTCGGGACCCCCTACCCGAGATCCGCCAGTTTTGATACCGACAGCCGTTTACTCATGGGCCAGTTTGGACAGCCGAAGACATATACGAGGAAGATTCCACAAGACTTGCTGATCAAGACAAGGACTCCTCTCCACCGACGTATTCGACTAGGACTCTTGTTATCCCAGGCCTCTGGTATGTTATATAAGCCGAGGCCAGGCTAGTCAATAGATGATTATGATATTATTCATCATACCCTTAGGTTTTAGACCACAACATATGATCTCAAGGTAGATCAACTCTTGTAATACTCATACCCATCAATATCAATCAAACAGGATGTAGGGAGTTACCTCCATCAAGAGGGCCCAAACTTGGGTAAAACTTCGTGTTCCCTGTCTCCTGTTACCCATCGATCCATGATACACAACTTGGGACCCCTACCTGAGATCTACCGATTTTGACACCGACAATGCTGCTTTCATTGAGAGTTCCGCTATGTGATCGGCAAAGGATCAATGGCTCACCCGCAGGTCAACTGTGACGCCGGCATCTTTGTCACCGGCTCGACTGGTCACCTTGGCTCGACCGAGGACCGCGCCCCATCTCCGATTGTCATGCTCGGACGGGGGCCTTCATCAACATCAACTCCGATCTCTATAAAGATCATGGAGGAATTATCCATGCAGCTCGGGAGCTCAACGTCAACATTGCCTTCGGGCGACCGTGCTATTTTTATGAACAGCGAACTTGTATCTACTGCCACCACCTCCTCGAGTATCACTTTGACGATTCCTTTGGTGGAATTGTGAGTAACTGAGTCTACATCAATCATGCAAATTTCGTCGAGTTCCGATGGAGGAATCTCTGGCAATCTACGATAATACCGGAGCCCTGTCAAATCTGGACGGGAATCTGGACGAGTTTAGGGCGTGGTCTCCAGCACCTAGCTCGGACGTCCTTTGGAAGATCCAACTGTTGATCGGCTTTGGAGTTCCTGTATCTACCACCCCTCAAAATTTCAGCTCAATCCGACCGTCCAAACTCCGGGAACCTTCCGATTAGTGCATCACTTTTTGGATCTGTCTTCTGCGCGAGTACGAATCCGACCAGAATTCATGTTTCTTTATGAACGTGATATTGGACAACCTTTTTAAAGGAATTTTCTTCTAGTGTATTGTGCATTGTTTTTAGCACGTGCCCATAAAATTTTAAGCCTTCTCTGAGGCACTCTTCACCATCATGCTGGTGTCAAACTAGTCCAGTAGCATTGCTCCACGTCAGCCGACATGCGCTAGACAGATCACCGCTTCATCGAGCCAAGCCTAACCTTATCGGATCATCAGCTCGGCAAGCCGAACAAGAGTTTGGCATCACGAAGGATAAATCATCACCAACACCATCGCCCCACAGATTGCACGGGTCAGGCGCACCGACATCGCCGCTTGGTCACATCATCAATCCAGCATTGACTGCGTCACAAGTTATGGCCAGCGTCGGTATTGCCGCACTGTTGCTTTTTCAAGCCGATGTCCATCATGTCGAACTACTTCAACACCTCGGTTGACAGGGCAGCTGCAACGTCTCCTTACTGAGCTGCTCCGTCATCTCGGCTAGACCGGGGACTTTGCTATTTCTTCATCAACATACTCCGGTGACTTCGGCGTCACCAGCAGACCAGCTTCTTCGTCACGTTATCTGGACCGGGGGCTTTGCCTCGGCGAGCCCACCTTTGCCAACACCGCCATGCCGTCGCTTTATCGCCCATCAGGCAATGGGTGTGCGAATCAAGTCCCAATTTTGGAAGTAACCTTTCTTCAGATTGCTACAACAGATAAACCAGGTGCTATTAATCCTAGTACTTTTTCTTGCTTGGGTTTATTTTTCCCAAGGAATTATTACTCTGGTTTGTCTCATCATCTGTACACAGGTCTATCAAATGGTGGCCGCATTAACAAAGGTCACGTGGTGGTTCGGTCAGTTTCCGTATACAGTTCGGTGAATCCCGCATCCGGAACTCAGACCGGCCTGCGAATTCAGGCTTGGCCACGCCTTCACCACGTCACGCCGACGCCCTACATCGACATGACTTCGGCGCCAGGCCACATCTCTTTCAATAAATTATTTTTGTGAAAAGCAATTATCCTTTTTGGACCGCACTATTTTATGTGTGTAGGTGATCAAGTTCGACTGCGTCACACGGTCACTTTGGCAAGCCGGCGTCGTTGTCCCAATCGGCATAAATCGGCTCGCATGATCACCTTGTTGGCCGAATCACCATACCGACATGTTCGGTTGCCTCGGGGACTTCGGCATCACTGAGAGAGCTCTACCTCATCGAGTGTTCGGCACACGGGCCATATTTATTTTATTATTCACTTTGCTTAAATTATTAATTATGCAGAGATTTTTTTATTATTATCATTATTATTATCTCCGGATTGCACTATTTTTTGTGCACAGGTAAATGATTTCGGTCGGGCAATGCTATTACCTTGGCGCACCAATGTGCTGATGTGGGGGTTCTGTCATCACCTCGCCGACCTACCGCATTACCTCGGCTGGACCGGGGGCTTCATCATCATTTCATTAACACACGCAGACCTGAAACTATCACAGACTCCAGGATAGTGTTCTTCATTTTCCCTGATGTACTCCCAGTCCACCCATCTCATATCACAGGCTATAGGCTTCTTGTCAAGCAACACTGTCTCATAGAAGTCATGTTGTTCCTTAGTGTGAAACATGTAGTCCACAGCAGTTCTTCTCCTGATAGCATATGGATCAGACTCTCTCCATAGTCTCAATCCTGCATCCTTCCTGATTTTCATGTCCTCAGCTACTGGATGAGCATCATTGTGATCTGGAATTTTGGGCTTCAACTTCCTCAAGACATGTGACTCATCATCTTCTTCTTCTATAGCAGCTTCAGGCACTGGGGCCTTGTTCTTCTCTGCAGCTGGAATATTCCTTGTACTCCTCTTGGGTGCAGTTTTGGGTTTTGGAGCAGCTGCCTTGGGAGCTTCTTTGGGCTTAGATGGAGCAGCCCCTAATCTTATAGCATCTCCCATAAGCTTTTGAGCTTTAGGTGCTGGTGCAGCAACCTCTTCCTCTTCATCTTCCATCATTGAGGGCTTCCCAATTACTCTGGCCATAGTCTTCTTGACCCTTTATTTCCTTTTCTTCTCTGCCACAACCTGTTCTTTGGGTGCAGATCCCAAAGTTTCTTGAGTGGATGTTCTGGCCTTTGACATAGGAACTCTCTTGGCAGGAACCTTTTTCTTCATTCCTGGCTTAGTGGCAGCAGCTGTGCCATATTCCTTTTTCAAAACTTTCCTATTTGAGGTGGCCTCTTCCTCAACAGCCACATAGTCCTCATCCTCAGAATCTGAGGTTCTCTTCTTTCTGACCCTGGTGGCTGCCTTAGGCAAGTTGTTGGGTGTACTCCTGCTTCCATCATCATAGCTGCTAGAGGGACTAGTGCCCTCACTTATGTGAACTTGCTCCTCAGACTTGTTCTGACTGTCACTTTGATCTGACATGATGCAAACACTGACAGCAGACCCTATGAATAGATATAGATGAGATAGATTGGATGAGCATCACAAAGTGCAGAGGTTTTTGCAAAAGAAGGAGTCAAAAACATAGTTTTAGTTTTCCACAGAAAGCATTTCAGATCTACCGATTTGAAAACTCAGTGATACCGAAGCAGCTTTTGGAACCTAAACTAGTAAACTCGGTCGGACCGAGTCACAGTTCGGTGGCACCGAGACTGCTAGGGTTTCACAAAGAATTGAACTCGGTCACACCGATTTGCAATTCTCGGTCAGAACGAGAATCACATGTGCAATGGCCTTAGCCAAATCGGTGGAACCGATTTCAACAACTCGGTTGGTCCGAGATGATTTCGGCAGAAACCTAACCCTAAATTTTCAATCCACAACTAAACTACGGAGTGATTTCACTGGATAGAGTGATCTCAATCATGGCAAGACAAATGGCAAAACAACGTGCTAGGAATCGGAGTGAGATTAGCAAAAGGATCAAGTCCATACCCTAAGTGTGGCGATGGACCTGCTACGGCGGCAACGGCGGAGACGATTTCCATTGACGACGGCAGAGACCAGCGGCGGGAGGCAGCTGGCGATGAGGGGGACGATCCGAAGACCCAGGGAGGCAGAGTAGGCTGAGCGCGGGCGAAGGGGTTCGGAAAATTTTCCAAATTTTGGCCCGGGGATATATAGCCTGACCCTGTCGGTGTGACCGAGCTCGGTGGAACCGAGATGCATAACTGCAGGCAGTTACTGCAACTCGATGTGACCGAAAAGTTCAAATCGGTTGCACCGAGATTGAAAACCTAGATCGAGTTAGTGATCTCGGTATGTCTGAAATGGATGAATCGGTCAGACTGAAACGCACAAAGAAGTTTTGGAAGTTTAAGTCTATGACGAATCAGGGACTCCAAGTGCTCCTCACACAGAGTGGTTCGAATCTGACTTGATCAAACTTTGTGATGTAGCATGAATAGAGTTTGAGACGAGAAAAGCATAGATAGCTAGAGAAGGTTCTTAGGCATTCTTGTCCATCCACTTGGCAAAAGAAAAAGGAACCAAACAATCAAAACAACAAGTGGATGTCCTCGAATGAGTAAATTATGCAACCAACATGCTCACACAATAAAATGGCAAATGAAATATGTGGCAAATTATGCACAACCAATTCTAGCATCTATCAAGCAATTGGCGATGACTAGGTCATCTATATATGAGTATATTGACTTAGGAGTCAAATGGGAACATTTGATCATAGGTCATACTCATCGTTTAAGAACAAGTGGGGTTACCACTTTTACATAAAGCGTTGTTGTGTTCACACCATTAGAGTTGCTTTAGCTCAATTCTTAGAGTAAAGCCCCCCTAGATGTGAGATCCCCCCTAAGAGGGATGAACTAACCTTGGGTTTTGTCGATGATGACGTCATGTAGGTGTTGAAGATGTGGATGCTCAATGTTGATGTAGATCATTTGGAGCAATCCTTTGGAGTGAGTTGCAATTTCAATACCAACACAGGTTAGTCCCACAAGGAACAAGCAAGGATATCCATAGACATAGAGTGATGCACACACAAGATGATGTCTATGAAAGCATTAGGTTACCTTGTCCCTTGTCTTACCAACAAGAGGGTTTGTGACTCCTTAAACTAGTGCAAGATGTGGAAGTTGATTGCACTTGTTCTTGCCAAAATGATAAGAGTGAAGTATGTTGGCGGAGTCACCCTCAGGAATTCTCTAGTTCTTCTTCTTCAGGATCCACATCATCATCCTTGGAGTTGTAGTCGTACTTGATGAAGTAGAACTTGATGTAGTCTTGGGAACCCACTTGACCAAGGCCTTAGGAGCTTCTTCAAATGCATTAATCTCCTCTTGAAGCTTATCCTTGCATTTTTGCTTGTGGTCTTGTGGTGGAAGATCATCTTGAGCTTGTGTCCCTTTGAAGGAAGTAGGATCATACTTCTTTTGTTGAGGAACAAACTTCGTCTTGGGGTATTGATCTTCTTCCCACTCAACTCCATTGGCATTGAACTTTCATTCAAAACCAACACCTTGGTTCTTTAGGTGTCTTCCTTGCCTGCGTACAATTTCCTCGAATTGCTTACTCCCGGCGAGGCTCTTGTAAACACCTTTCTCTATAATTCCCTTCAATACGCTATTTTCTTGCTCAAGTGTAACTTGGCTAAGAGAATCATTAGTGGAATCAAGAGAACTACAAGAAGCAACAACATTGGATTTAGCATGATTATTGTTACTACTAGAGGAAGAATCTTTCTTGTTCTTGTTACTAGACTTGACTTGAGGCATGTAAGTGGATAAGAGTAAACGCTTGGCAATGTAAGAAGAACTTTTCTTGCGAAGATCATCATTGATTGCCTTTAAGAACTCATGCTCTTGCTCAAGGTTGAGCTTTTCAAAACGTAATTTCTCATGAGTCCTTAAAAGTTCTCGATGATCTCCTAAGATAGTTTCATGAGCTAACTTAAGAGTGTTTAGTTCTTTAGTTAGAAACTCAATCTTCTCCTTATCATTGTCATTCGTTTTATCTTGATTAGCATGATTAATTGACGTTTCATCATAGTATTCATCACTAGAGTTGTCAACAAGTAAATCATCATCACCTAACAAGTCATTTTCATCACTATTGAAATCAACATACTCGGGGTGTGATACCTGTGGGCCTTTAGCCATGAAGCATCTTCCAAGTCCTTCATTTGGTGAATCAAATATGTCGTAAGAGTTGGCTGACACAAGTGCTAGACCGGCAACACCTTCATCTTGAGTATATTCGGAGTCGGAGTGATAGATTCTCTCGGAGTGATTGTCGGAGTCGGAGCCGGATACCCATTCACCAACATGAGCTTGATGTCTTCGTTTTGTGTAGCTCCTTGATGACTTGTCCTTCCTTTCCGAATCATTGCTTCTCCGGGATGTTCTTCGTTCATAACGATCATCTCTACTCCTTCTCTCTCTTGATGGTGATCCTTCTCTTCTACTTCTTCTTTTTGGAGAATCTTCTCTTCTCTTGTAGGGTGCCGTACACTCATTGGAATAGTGTCCGGGTCTTCCATAATTGTAGCAATTTCGCTCTCGACTAGAAGATCTTTTGTCATTGCAGGACCTTGACTTGGAACTTCTCTCTTTGCTTCTACTCTTGTAGAACTTGTTGAAGTTCTTCACCATTAGGCTCAATTCCTCATTGAAGGTTTGTTTCTCACTTGATGATGTGGGAGCTTCACTTGAGGCTTTGTAAGCACCACTTGGCTTGTTATGGAGCTCCTCCTTATCCTTGAGTGACATCTCATGAGCAACAATTCTTCCAATGACTTCCGTTGGCTTGAGATCTTTGTAATTGGGCATCATTTGGATCAATGTGCATACGGTATCATATTTTCCATCCAAAGCTCTTAGGATCTTCTTGATGATGAATTTGTCGGTCATCTCTTCACTTCCTAAGCCGGCAATCTCATTTGTGATAAGAGCAAGCCTAGAGTACATTTCAGCGACACCTTCACCATCCTTCATTTTGAACATGTCAAGCTGACTTTGAAGCACATCCAACTTGGATTCCTTGACAGAGTCTGTACCTTCATGCATATCAATCAAAGTATCCCAAATTTCCTTTGCATTCTCAAGACGGCTGATTTTGTTGAATTCTTCGGGGCACAACCCGTTGAACAGGATATCACAAGCTTGAGCATTGTATTGCAACATCTTCAACTCTTCCGTGGTAGCTTCACAGTTTGGTTCTCTCCCATCAAAGAATTCACCTTGCAAGCCAATACACACAATATCCCATACGGCGGGGTTATGTCCAAGAATATGCATTTTCATCTTATGCTTCCAACTAGCAAAATTAGTACCATGAAAGTAAGGACCTCTACGGTGGTAATTTCCCTCGCTAGACGCCATACTCTCCTAGGTTGTGAAACCAAGGCTATGACTACCAAAAGCTATGGAAATCAAAGCAAATCGAGACCAAAGCTCTGATACCACTTGTAGGATCGAAAGTATATCTAGAAGGGGGTGATTAGACTACTTGACCAAATAAAACTTATCATTTTCCCAATTTTAGTTCTTGGCAGATTTTAGCAACTTTGGACAAGTCAACAATCTTAACACAATTCAAGCAAGCAAGCAAAGAGTATATGAGCAGCGAAAAGTAAAGCATGCAACTTGCAAGAATGTAAAGGGAAGGGTTTGGAGGATTCAAACACAATAGGAGACACGGGTGTTTTTGTCGTGGTTCCGATAGGTGGTGCTATCGTACATCCACGTTGATGGAGACTTCAACCCACGAAGGGTAACGGCTGCGCGAGTCCACGGAGGGCTTCACCCACGAAGGGTCCACGAAGAAGCAACCTTGTCAATTCCACCATGGCTGTCGCCCACGAAGGACTTGCCTCACTATGGTAGATCTTCACGAAGTAGGCAATCTCCTTGCCCTTACAAACTCCTTGGTTCAACTCCACAATCTTGTCGGAGGCTCCCAAGTGACACCTAGCCAATCTAGGAGACACCACTCTCCAAGAAGTAACAAATGGTGTGTTGATGATGAACTCCTTGCTCTTGTGCTTCAAATGATAGTCTCCCCAACACTCAACTCTCTCTCACATGATATGCATTTGGTGGAAAGAAGATTTGAGTGGAAAGCAACTTGGGAAGGCTAGAGATCAAGATTCATATGGTAAGAATGGAATATCTTGGCCTTAACACAAGTGTAGGTGGTTCTCTCTCAGAAAAGGTAAGTTGGAAGTGTAGGTTCATTCTGATGGCTCTCTCCACGAATGAAGAGGAGGTGGAGGGGTATATCTAGCCTCCACATAAAATCTAACCGTTACACACAACTTGCCAATCTCAGTGGGACCGAATTGATAAACTCGGTCAGACTGATTCAGCAAATCTAGTGACCATTAGGATTTTCGGTGGGACCGACATGCAACTCGGTAGGACCGATATGGTTAGGGTTAGGGCATAACGTAATCTCGGTGAGACCGATTACACAAACTCGGTGAGACCAATTTTGGTAATAAGCTAACCAGAGAGTTGGTCAGGTAAACTCGGTGGGACCGATTCGCTCATTTCGGTGAGACCGAAATGTTACGAAAGGGAAACAGAGAGTTTACATTGCAATCTCGGTGGGAGCGATCGCTCATCTCGGTGGGACCAAAATGTTACGAAGGGAAACAGAGAGATTACAATCCTATCTCGATAAGACCGAGATCCCTATCGGTGAGACCGATTTGCCTAGGGTTTGTGGCAGTGGCTATGACATCTGAACTCGGTGGCGCCGGATAGAAAGAATTGGTGGGGCCGAGTTTGACTTTTGGTTTAGGTCATATGTGGATGTGAGAAAGTAGTTGAGGGCTTTGGAGCATATCACTAAGCATTTTGAGCAAGAGCCTCATTAGGCAACACCTCATCCCTCCTTGATAGTATTGGCTTTTCCTATAGACTCAATGTGATCTTGGATCACTAAAATAGAAAATGTAGAGTCTTGAGCTTTGAGCTTGAGCCAATCCTTTTGTCCTTAGCATTTTTGAGGGGTCCACTTTTCTCATCCATGCCATGCCAATCATTGAGCTTTCCTGAAATATTAATCTTGAAATAGCATTAGCTCAATGAGCTATATGTTGTTAGGAATTACCAAAACCACCTAGGGATAGTTGCACTTTCAGGGGCACGCCCCCTCCCTTGCTACTTTCCCCTCCTTTCCACTAAAGCCCATTAAGGCCCATATACCTCCCGGGGGTTCCGATAACCTCCCGGTGCTCCGGTATTATCCCGATCTCACCCAGAACCATTCCGGTATCCAAATATAGTTGTCCAATATTTCGATCTTTACGTCTCGAACATTTCGAGACTCCTTGTCATGTCCGTGATCATATCTGGGACTCTGAACTACCTTCGTACATCAAAAACCGTAAACTCATAATATAACTGTCATCGAACTTTAAGTGTGCGGACCCTACGAGTTCGAGAACTATGTAGACATGACCGAGACACGTCTCCGGTCAATAACCAATAGCAGAACCTGTATGCTCATATTGGCTCCTACATATTCTACGAAGATCTTTATCGGTCAAACCAAATAACAACGTACGTTGTTCCTTTTGTCATCGGTATGTTACTTGCCCGAGATTCAATCGTCGATATCTCAATACCTAGTTCCATCTCGTTACCGGCAAGTATCTTTACTCGTTCCGTAACACATCATCCCGCAACTAACTCATTAGTTGCAATGCTTGCAAGGCTTAAGTGATGTGTATTACCGAGTGGGCCTAGAGATACCTCTCTGACAATCGGAGTGACAAATCCTAATCTTGAAATACGCCAACCCAACAAGTACCTTCGGAGACACCTGTAGAGCACCTTTATAATCACCCAATTACATTGTGACATTTGGTAGCACACATAGTGTTCCTCCGGTAAACAGGAGTTGCATAATCTCATAGTCATAGGAACATGTATAAGTCATGAAGAAAGCAATAGCAACAAACTAAACGATCAAGTGCTAAGCTAACGGAATGGGTCAAGTCAATCACATCATTCTCCTAATGATGTGATCCCGTTAATCAAATGAGAACTCTTTGTCTATGGCTAGGAAACATAACCATCATTGATTAACGAGCTAGTCAAGTAGAGGCATACTAGTGACACTTTGTTTGTCTATGTATTCACACATGTATCATGTTTCCGGTTAATACAATTCTAGCATGAATAATAAACATTTATCATGATATAAGGAAATAAATAATAACTTTATTATTGCCTCTAGGGAATATTTCCTTCAGTCTCCCACTTGCACTAGAGTCAATAATCTAGATTACACAGTAATGATTCTAACACCCATGGAGCCTTGGTGCTGATCATGTTTTGCTCATGGAAGAGGCTTAGTCAACGGGTCTGCAACATTCAGATCAGTATGTATCCTGCAAATCTCTATGTCTCCCACCTGGACTTGATCCCGGATGGAGTTGAAGCATCTCTTGATGTGCTTGGTTCTCTTGTGAAATCTGGATTCCTTTGCTAAAGCAATTGCACCAGTATTGTCACAAAAGATTTTCATTGGACCTGATGCACTAGGTATGACACCTAGATTGGATATGAACTCCTTCATCCAAACTCCTTCATTTGCTGCTTCCGAAGCAGCTATGTACTCCGCTTCACATGTAGATCCCGCTACGACGCTTTGTTTAGAACAGCACCAACTGACAGATCCACCGTTTAATAAAAATACGTATCCGGTTTGCGATTTAGAATCATATGGATCAGTGTGAAAGCATGCATCGACGTAACCATTTACGACGAGCTCTTTGTCACCTCCATAAATGAGAAACATATCCTTCATCCTTTTCAGGTATTTCAGGATGTTCTTGACCGCTGTCCAGTGATCCACTCCTGGATTACTTTGGTACCACCCTGCTAAACTAATAGCAAGGCACACATCAGGTCTGGTACACATCATTGCATACATGATAGAGCCTATGGCTGAAGCAAAGGGAACATCTTTCATTTTCTCTCTATCTTCTGCAGTGGTCGGGCATTGAGTCTTACTCAACTTCACACCTTGTAACACAGGCAAGAACCCTTTCTTTGCTTGATACATTTTGAACTTCTTCAAAACTTTGTCAATGTATGTGCTTTGTGAAAGTCCAATTAAGCATCTCGATCTATCTCTATAGATCTTGATGCCCAATATATAAGCAGCTTCACCGAGGTCTTTCATTAAAAACTCTTATTCAAATATCCTTTTATGCTATCCAGAAATTCTATATCATTTCCAATCAACAATATGTCATCCACATATAATATCAGAAATGCTACAGAGCTCCCACTCACTTTCTTGTAAATATAGGCTTCTCCAAAAGTCTGTATAAAACCATATGCTTTGATCACACTATCAAAACGTTTATTCCAACTCCGAGAGGCTTGCACCAGTCCATAAATGGATCGCTGGAGCTTGCACACTTTGTTAGCTCCCTTTGGATCGACAAAACCTTCCGGATGCATCATATACAACTCTTCTTCCAGAAATCCATTTAGGAATGCAGTTTTGACATCCATTTGCCAAATTTCATAATCATAAAATGCAGCAATTGCTAACATGATTCAGACAAACTTAAGCATCGCTACGGGTGAGAAAGTCTCATCGTAGTAAATCCCTTGAACTTGTCGAAAACCTTTTGCAACAAGTCGAGCTTTATAGACAGTAACATTACCGTCAGTGTCAGTCTTCTTCTTGAAGATCCATTTATTTTCAATGGCTTGCCGATCATTGGGCAAGTCAACCAAAGTCCACACTTTGTTCTCATACATGGATCCCATCTCAGATTTCATGGCCTCAAGCCATTTTGCGGAATCTGGGCTCACCATCGCTTCTTCATAGTTCGTAGGTTAGTCATGGTCTAGTAACATAACCTCCAGAACACGATTGTCGTACCACTCTGGTGCGGATCTTACTCTGTTTGACCTACGAGGTTCAGTAACAACTTGATCTAAAGTTTCATGATCATCATCATTAACTTCCTCACTAATTGGTGTAGGTGTAACAGGAACCGGTTTCTGTGATGAAATACTTTCCAATAAGGGAGCAGGTACGGTTACTGTCGTGGTTTTGTCACGGCAGATGTCCTAGAGAAAGGACTTAGTCGTGGAGCCATCGCTACGGGTTAGCTTGAAGGGGTTAAAGCGGACACAAGGACGCAAGAGAGTTTATACTAGTTCAGCCCCTTCAATGAAGGTAAAAGCCTACTTCTAGTTGTGATGGAATTGATGGGTGTTTCGATGACTAGGGAGCGAATAAGCTTCGCCTATGTCCCGAGTCATTGTCTGTCCTCCCTGAACCGCCGCCGGGTCGTTCCCTTATATACATGGGTGACGCCTGCCGATTCAGAGAGTCCCAACACTGGTTCATACTCGTATCCGGGTTGGTCTCTCCTTGTTCCTAACTCATATTACAAGTATGTGCACAAAGCTGATGTATGGCTACAGGTTGTAAACCGACTACGGGCCCTGGGCCTTTATCTGCCTCTTTGGGCTTTAACACCTTTGAACTACTGATGGAGTTAATCCGGCCCAGGTAGGCCGGTTTATGCCCAGTAGTAATATCCCCAACATTAGGCCCCAGATTGATTTGAGCAGGTTCATGTCAATCCTTAGCAAAAATCTTCGTCTTCAACATCTTCTTGTAGTTGTTGAACCGCCATGACGTCATCTTCTCTGTTTGCTGTAAACCGGCATGACATCATCTGTCATAAAGAAAACATCCATGATATCTTCTTGTTTAATAGATTCGCAATGACCGAGGTGACCGCCCTACTTCCAAAATCTACGGACCCTTGATTCCCGCGCCTGACACATGCCCTTTGCCTTATAAATAGGCCCAAAGGGTCATTTCTTTTCTTCCCTTCGTGCCCTTCCTATTTGTCTTCCTCGCCTCGCCAGTCTCAGAGCTCCGCCACCACCGTCGTCTTCTGCATCATCCTCGGCCGCTGCATCAACTTGAACGCGCCAGAAAGCCGCGGCGACCTTCCGCGTTTTCCTCAGCTCTAGTAGGTCTTCTGTTCTTCTCAATATAGATCTGATCTGGGGCTTCGTGTTCTTGTGGTGTTCATCACTTGTTCATACTCATGTATTAGCTCCTGGATGCACATGTAAACCCTTGCTTTATGTAGCGGTAACTTTCAGTATCCGCCGCTAGTTTCCTGCCCAAAACCATAGATCTCACATATACTTCTACTCATTGATTCAATACTGTTCTGCTTTGATCTTCGACTATTTTTCTTATTTTCTGAACTTGCTTCAGATCCAATGCCGTAATAAGATCTTGTGAAACCTGTTTCTGCATACTTAACCATCCGCAATCTCAATTGCTTCAATGTTTAGGTCAGGCGGTTTAACCTTATAGAAAATTTTCCAAACCGGTATATGCCATTAGTCCCCTTGTTGAACTGCCAGATGTAGGTTGCTTCATGAAACTCCAGTTTAGATAGGGCTATTTCCGGTTTAACATTGTACATACCAGTGCATTTTAATCAACGCATTTTTGAACCGGGATCTTTTACCTTGTAGATTCCGTCATGGCCAAGCAAGTGTATGAGTGCAATTGGGTTCCTTCTCGTGTCACAGAGGCTGAACTGGACGATTTAGTACTGATTGGTGCTTTAGGCAGTAAGGATACAATCCATTGGAGGGCTCCTGGCAAAGAATGCCCTCCCTCACCTCGAGAAGGAGAGGTTGTTGTTTTCGTAGATCACTTAGCCCGGGGCTTTAAACCGCCTGGTTCTAAATTTTACTGGGATGTCTTAGCCGATTTCCAGCTCCATCCACAAGATACTGGCCCCAACTCTGTTACAAATATGTGTCACTTCCAAGTGCTCTGTGAAGCGTTCTTTCAAGAGGAGCCCACAATGGAACTGTTCAGAGACCTATTCCATCTAAACCGTCGTACTGAATTTACTGACGGCTCCAATACGGAGTTGGGTGGTGTGGCGATTCAGAAAAGGAAAGAGGTCACATACCCTCACGCAAAACTGCATAGCCACCCCAAAGAATGGAATCAGACATGGTTCTACTGCAAAGACACCTCCCCTGCTGGTGAGAATCCCTTGCCTGGCTTTCGACCGGAGCGGCTCAGCAACACACACCCTTCTCCACAAAGATTGACTGCACAGGAGAGAAGTAAATATGCTCCTCGGCTATCAAAGCTCATAGCTTTTATGGCCAACAGTTTAACAGGGGTTGATCTTGCTCGCTGTTGGATATCATGGAGCATACTACCTCTTAGTCTGCGCTCTGGTTTGATGTGCCAGTATACTGATCGTGTTGATGACCCACTGTGACACTCAAGACTCCAGCTCTCTAGTGAAGAAATCACAGAGGTTGTCCGTAAGATACTGAATGAACCGGAACACATCTGCGCCAGAACCAGCCTGCTTCCCTTCTGTGCCACCAACAAACTGCCAGCCGTAAGACTTTGACTTTTCCCTTTACTGAATCTGTTATGGATATGTCTGGTCATTGTTTTTAATATCAGTGACTGCATAATCAGGGCAATGATCCGTTTTGGAGCAAAAAACTGCCGCAGGAGAAGCCAGAAAAACCAGAAAAACCGGAAAGAGCAGCCCGGCAAAAGACTAAAGCTGTGAAGAAGACTGCCCATAGGAAAAGAACCACCGCCTCTTCTAATCCGGCTCCTGACGATGAGGTTGATAATCCGGATTTTGAGGTAGAGCTTGACTCACTTGGTTTATTTTTCATGCGTCTTATTGATGACGATATTTGTCAGGATGATGTCGAAGCCAGCCACGCGGATGTTGCCGAGGTAATTATTCTCTCTTCCGATTCAGAAACCTTGCCTTCACAAAAAATCCGTCAGGCAAACCGGAAAGTTAAATTTTCTCATCCTCTTGCTTATTTGGATCCTAAACTTCTTATGAAGGCCCAACAACACGAAGCTCGCCGCACCACCCGGCACAGCGGCCAGGTAGTTACCTCCGCCGGTTTACCGAACAGTCCGGTTCAGAAACGCCATTCCGAGGTCTCTAATTTGCTTGTCAGTGCTTGTCCTAAAGCGGGCTGCTTTCGTCAACCTCTTACTCCGTCTGACTCCAATTATCAGGTTACTTCCCACTCATCTTCTGGCGAGTCATCGGCTACTCAGCTCCACCGCTCAAAACGGTGTTTGGGTAAGCTATACTTATTGCAATGTTTGTAGTACATTGCCTTAGAACATATTATGTATTTGATTTTGTTATCCTTCTCAGGGCCAAACCTAGGCCAAGCAAGAAGGCCCGCCTGGACAAAGCGGCCGAAGAGGATGTCGTTCTTGAAGCGGACAAGACACCCAATGCTGAAGCGGCTATTCCTGAGGATATTCCCAACGATCCACCGCAACAAGATGATGATCTTATTGCAGAAGAGAGACCCACTGACACCTCAGATCCTACCCATCAGCCTACAGGTTCCATCCGGATTGAAAGCTCCACCGGTCCAGCAAAGCCTACTGACAAGCCAACAGCTCCAGTGCAAACCAGTGGTACCAAAGATGATGAGGTTGTTATTACTGGTACTGGCCATACTGGGCCAAACAATCCTGTCGCTTTATCCAAACATTCTGCCAAGGAAGAACTTGCTGCCTTTGGTAAAGGCAAGCGGAACGCTGATCTGACGACTTACGCTGCTCTGAACGCCCAAGATATCCATTCCAGCTATCTGAACCGGCTGTATACCAGCCGTGACTATGAAGCCGGTCTGGTCAACATGATGAAAGACAAATATGAGGTAATTTCCATATGCTCCTTCTTGCTTGTATGCTTCCATTCCTGACTCTCCTATCCCCCAAGGGCCGGTTTGGAATATTCTTTCAAATCGGGACTTAAATAATATAAATCTTGTTGCTTTGAAATTTGCTGATGTAGCCCCAAGGGCCAGTTCAACTTTAGCGTAGTTAAACCGGTACTTTAAGTAATTGAAACTGTCGTATCAGAATATATATGATCAAATAGCCATTAGCCCCCAAGTGCCAAGTTGAATACTTGTATTGATCTTGGGACTTTGTAAATAGTCGAAAGATGAAGGGGTAAATCGGGGGCCGCTTTAGATCAAATATGCATTAGCCCCCAAGTACTAAGCGCATAACTTGTTATGTGGTTGGTACTTGAATCCTTCTACCAGTTTGCTGAAGCATATATTTGTATGCATGCAGGTGGAGCTGAAGATGAAAGAGAACCAAGTCATCGATCTTCAAGAAGCCCTGAAAACCCAACAAGCTGAAACCTCCAAAGCAAAAGAGGAATTGGCCAGTGCTTTAAGCGCCATGGAACAACTTAAGGAAAACTTCAAAAAGAAACGGGCGGACTGGGCCACTGAGAAATCCGCTTTGATCAAACGAGCAGAGGATGCTGAGGCTGCACTAAAACCAGTGGTAGATGAACTGACCAGCACAAAGCGGCACGTGCATGCCATGACTGCTGCTATCTTTGGTAAGCCAGTTTTCCTACTGAATTGGCTCTGCCTTCTGACAAAGTCGCCGGCTTATTAACCCTTTATGGTATTTCAGGAACACCCATTGGTCACTTGGGGTCAGATGTACGAAAGAAGCTAAAAGCCGCCTATACATTGGTTGAACAATTGTATACTGGTGCCCAGCGGATCATCTATACCGCCTCTCATAACAAGCCGGTGCCTACTTTGATTCAAGATACTCTGATGAAACTGTCGGTGCTTCCTGCCCGGATTGAAGAGCTAAAGAAATCTGCTGCTCGAACCGGCGCAATCAATGCTTTAATCCGGGCAAAAGCCTGGGTGCCGGATTTTGATCCTGTTGAAGCGGCTCAGGGCTATCCCAGCTTGAAGGAAGACGGATCAGAATTCGGTGAAGCGGATCTGCGAGCGATAAACCGGGAGGTGCGTCCACTAGCTTGTCAGTTGGCTGAGGAAGCAGACTTGTCTCGTTATCAAGCGCAATATGACAGTCAGAACAAGCGAATAGCTGCGCCAATCCATGAATCGGAAAATCTGATTCCTCCAATCCGTAAGCATACTTACGCTCCCGATATTGACCCGTCCTTGCTGATCCACGATGAAGCTGTTTTTCAAGCATTAATGGGAATCGACTGGACAACTATGGATTTCCAGCCACTGGGTAGGGATACGGAGGCTGAAGCGGCGCAGGACGACCCACAACCATCAGGCCAGGCTGGTGACCAAGCTTGAACCGGATGCCGGTTTAAAACTGCCTCTTCTTCGCGAAAAACAATTATATTATTATGGGCACCATGTTGCCTTGTAATAGGCTAGCTGATACCTTTGATGTTGATATGCCTTCGTGCATAATTTGTTCTTCCTGTGGCAATGAACTTTCCAAAACACTTTCTGCCGTCATTGAGCGTGAAGTTGGCTTGGCCAATCTTGAAGCGGAGTTTTGCAAACCCATACTGTTGGAGGAGATAACAGCTCCTGTATATATATATGACGCTGGTTTACCATGTAAACCGTGCCGGGTTACGATAAATACTGTGTTACTCCATAAGAGGATGTTAACAACGCGGATTAAACCGGTCAAATAGCCTCCGGATTGACGTGAACTGTGTTCCGTCAATTGAAAAAAAATTGTCGGTTTAAGAAACACAATAAAAAGCAAAAAAAAACCTTCAAAGAAAAGTATGAAGCAAAAGCAACGAAAAAAACATTTGCCAAAAAAGACTTATTTAAGCTGATCAAATGGCATAACCATGGCCAAACACGACCAAGCTCCCATTAGGTGTAACTATGGTTCTAGTTAGCCAGGTCCCCAAGTGATTCTTGTGGCATTTTATGCCGACCAAATGGCGTGGTCATGGTTCGGGTTCGACCAAGCCCCCAAGTGATTCTATGGCCTTAGGCCGATCAAGAGGCATGACTGGTTCAGACATGACCAAGTCCCCAAGTGATCTGGTGGCTTTCGCCTATCAAGAGGCATGGTATTGGTTCGGACACAACCAATCCTCCAAGTGATATAACACGATGCTTTTAGCAAAGCGAACTCAAGGGGTAAACCGGAGGCCGCTTTAGAGCAACTCCGTGTAACCTCACATGATGTTAAAGAACAGATACCCCGCTTTAGCTGAGGTTCCGGTTTATTTACTTAATCATAATATATACATTGTATGTACATAAGTATAGACAATGGCTCAGGTATAGTAAGGCCGAAGATGAGCTATATTCCACGGCCTGTTAGTCTCCTCCTCTGATGTACGTGAGTCCTTATGCTCTCGAATATCGATCAAATAGTACGACCCGTTGTGCAGATTCTTGCTGACCACGAAAGGCCCCTCCCAAGGTGGGGATAGCTTATGCATATCAGTCTGATCTTGGATGAGCCGAAGCACCAAATCTCCTTCCTGGAAGGCTCTGGTTCTGACTCGGCGACTGTGGTAACGACGAAGATCCTGCTGGTAAATCGCCGACCGGGCGGCTGCGATGTCACGCTCTTCATCCAACCGGTCCAAAGCATCTTGTCGTGCTGTCTCGTTGTCCGCTTCAACATAAGCCATGACACGAGGTGAGTCATGACGGATATCACTGGGGAGAACCGCCTCTGCTCCATAAACCATGAAGAACGGTGTGTATCCTGTTGATCTGTTGGGTGTTGTATTGATGCTCCATAACACAGATGGTAATTCTTCCACCCAACAACCCGGCGTTCTCTGCAAAGGCACCATGAGCCGGGGCTTGATGCCTCTCAAGATCTCTTGATTAGCTCTTTCTGCTTGACCATTGGATTGTGGATGTGCCACTGATGAAACGTCGAGCCGGATGTGCTCCCGTTCGCAGAACTCCTTCATAGCACCTTTGGATAAATTGGTACCATTATCTGTGATAATATTGTGCAGAAAGCCAAACCGGAAAATCACCTTTTTGATGAACTGAACTGCCATGGCCGCATCATACTTGCTAACAGGTTCTGCCTCCACCCACTTTGTAAACTTGTCCACCGCCACCAGGAGGTGGGTCTTCTTATCTTTGGACCTTTTGAAAGGCCCAACCATATCTAGCCCCCAAGTCGCAAACGGCCAAGTAATTGGAATCATCCTCAATTCTTGAGCCGGTACATGAGCACGTCTTGAAAACCTTTGGCAACCATCACATCGTCTGACCAGATCCTTCGCATCAGCATGAGCAGTTAACCAATAGAAACCATGGCGAAACGCTTTAGCCACCAGAGATTTTGAACCGGCGTGGTGACCACAATCTCCTTCATGGATCTCCCGCAAAATTTCACGGCCTTCTTCAGGAGACACGCAATGTTGAAAAGCTCCTGATACACTGCAATGATACAACTCACCGTTGATGACAGCCATGGACTTGGATCGCCGGATTATCTGCCGGGCCAGAATCTCATCTTCTGGCAACTCACCCCGGTTCTTGTACGCCAGATAAGGAAGCGTCCAATCCCGAATAACATGAAGAAATGCCACCAATTGAGCCTCCGGATTAGGAATGGCCAAATCCTCTTCACCAGGGATCTTCACCGACGGGTTGTGCAGCACATCCAGAAAAACATTGGGTGGGACCGGTTTGCGCTGAGAGCCCAACCGGCTTAAAGCATCCGCCGCTTCATTTTTCCGCCGGTCCACGTGGTCCACCTGATAGCCTCTGAAATAACCTGCAACAATATCCACCTCACGACGATATGCTGCCATGAGTGGGTCCTTGGAGTCCCAAGTGCCAGACACTTGCTGAGCCACAAGGTCCGAATCACCGAAGCACTTAACTCGACTTAGATTCATCTCCTTAGCCATCCGAAGACCATGGAGCAAGGCTTCATACTCAGCTGCATTGTTAGTACAAGGGAACATTAAACGGAGAACATAACAAAACTTATCACCTCGTGGGGAAGTTAATACGACTCCAGCCCCCGAGCCTTCCAACTGCCTGGATCCGTCAAAATGGATGGTCCAATACGTATGATCCGGCTTTTCTTCAGGTGCTTGCATTTTCGTCCAATCATTGATGAAATCAACAAGTGCTTGAGACATAATCGATGTTCGAGACACATATTTCAAATCGTACGACCCCAGCTCTATAGCCCACTTTGCAATCCGGCCAGTTGCTTCCCGGTTCTAAATGATATCTCCCAAAGGAGCAGAACTGACCACCGTAATTGGGTGCCCTTGGAAGTATTGCTTAAGCTTTCGGCTTGCCATAAAAACTCCGTACACCAGCTTCTGCCAATGCGGATACCTTTGCTTGGACTCAATGAGTACCTCGCTGATATAATAGACCGGACGTTGAACCGGATGCTCCTTACCTGCCTCCTTTCGTTCCACCACAACAGCCACGCTGACCGCACGAGCATTAGCAGCAACATATAGCAGTAACGGCTCCTTGTCAATGGGAGCGGTGAGCACAGGCGGATTGGCCAATTGCCGCTTTAAGTCCTCAAACGCTTCATCAGCAGCAGAACTCCAGACGAACTGATCTGTCTTCTTCAACATCTGATACAAAGGGATCGCCTTCTCACCAAGGCGGCTGATAAACCGGCTTAACGCGGCAATCCGGCCTGCCAGGCGTTGAACATCATTGATACACTTCGGTTTAGCCAGGGAGGTGATGGCTGTGATCTTCTCCGGATTAGCCTCAATTCCCCTGTTGGACACCAGAAAACTCAATAACTTGCCCGCCGGTATACCAAAGACACACTTGTCCGGATTAAGCATCATCTTGTACGTCCTTAGGTTATCAAAGGTTTCCTTCAAATCATCAACTAGAGTCTCCTTCTCCCTGGATTTAACCACGATATCATCCATGTAAGCATGTACATTACGGCCAATCTGCTTGTGAAGACAATTTTGTACACACCGTTGATAAGTTGCCTGGGCACTTTTGAGCCCAAAGGGCATAGACACATAGCAGAAGGCTCCAAAGGGAGTTATGAATGTCGTCTTCTCCTGGTCCTTGACTGCCATTTTGATCTGATGATAGCCAGAATATGCATCCAGAAAACTTAAACGCTCACAACCCGTCGTAGCATCAATGATTTGATCAATACGGGGGAGGGCAAAAGGATCTGCTGGACAAGCTTTATTAAGATCTGTGTAATCCACACACATATGCCAGGTGCCGTTTTTCTTAAGGACTAGCACCGGATTGGCAAGCCACTCAGGGTGAAAAACTTCAACAATAAAACCAGCTGCTAAGAGCCTGGCTACCTCTTCTCCAATCGCCTTGCGTCTTTCTTCGTTAAACCGGGGGAGGAACTGTTTCACCGGTTTGTATTTAGGATCCACATTAAGTGTGTGCTCAGCGAGTTGCCTCGGTACACCCGGCATGTCAGAGGGCTTCCATGCGAAAATGTCCCGATTCTCATGGATGAACTCGATGAGCGCGCTTTCCTATTTCGGATCCAAGTTGGCACTAATGCTGAACTGCTTGGACGAATCGCCAGGTACGAAGTCAACAAGCTTAGTTTCTGCTGCCGATTTGAACTTCGGGGCTGGATCATGCTCCGTAGTTGGCTTCTTCAACGGAGTCATGTCCGCCGGATCAACATTGTCTTTATAGTACTTCAACTCCTCGGTGGCACAAACCGACTCTGCATAAGCCGCATCTCCTTCCTCGCATTCCAAAGCGATTTTGCGGCTTCCGTGAACCGTTATTGTCCCCTTGTGACCCGGCATCTTGAGCTGCAAATACACATAACAGGGCCGAGCCATAAACTTGGCGTATGCCGGACGCCCAAACAGGGCATGATATGGACTTTGGATTTTCACCACTTCAAATGTTAATGTCTCCGACCTGGAATCATGATCATCCCCAAAGGCCACTTCAAGAGCTATCTTACCAACGGGATATGCTGATCTGCCAGGCACTACACCGTGGAATACTGTATTGGACGGTTTGAGATTCTTATCTATAAGTCCCATACGACGGAAGGTCTCATAGTATAGGATGTTAATGCTGCTCCCTCCATCCATGAGCACCTTGGTGAACTTATAACCTCCCACCTGAGGCGCCACCACCAGAGCCAACTGACCCGGATTATCGACCTGGAGTGGGTGATCCTCTCTGCCCCATATGATTGGGTGTTCAGACCAACGTAGATAACGGGGTGTGGCCGGTTCAACAGAGTTGACTGCCCGCCTCTGAACCTTCCGGTCTCGCTTGTCCAAGCTAGTGGTAAAGACATGGTACTGCCCATTACTCAACTGCTTTGGGTTGCTTTGGTAACCTGACTGTTGCTGCTGTTGGTTGTAACCACCCTGGTTGTTCTGACTATTTTGACCATTATGTCCGCCCGGATTACCATTAAACCCTGAACCGGAACTTCCTCCACCGTAACCCGGCCCGGACCCTGAGCCACCGCCAGATCCGTGATCATACCGGAAATTATTAGAATCTTTGAACTCCTGCGTAATAAAGCAATCCTTCCAAAGGTGGTTTGCTAGCTCCTCCTTCGTTCCATGTCTTGGACAGGGCTGGCTTAGCAGATAGTTCAGGTGGTTTGGGTTGGGGTTGGGCACTCCACTACGATTTTTCAGCCTACCCTTGCGCCGTTGGCCATTGTCCTATACGTTGGTATTAGCCACAAAATCCATGTTGCCATCCCCTTTACGCTTGCCTCCTCCGCCATTGCCTACCCAGTGATGTTGCTAACCTTTGGAGCTGCTGTTCTTCTTCCCCTTCCCTGTCTTGTCATCATCAGATTCGGGATCCTTAGTACTATCAGAATCAGCATATTTTACCAAAGCGGCCATGAGGGTCCCCATGTCGGTGCAATGACGCTTCATCCGTCCCAATTTCAACTTCAGGGGCCCAAACCGGCAGTTGCCTTCTAGGGTTAATACTGCGGTGTCAGCATTGATGCGGTCTGAGGAGTGCAACACTTGTGAAACCCGGCGCACCCAATGAGTCGTTGACTCTCCTTCCTCCTGGACGCATGCAGCTAAGTCCACTATCGACATAGGCTGTTTACAGGTATCCTTGAAATTGTTGATAAACCAGGCTCGTAATTGGGCCCATGAACTGATAGAATTAGCGGGCAAGCTTTTTAACCAAGTACGGGCCGTTCCTTCAAGCATCATGGTGAAGTATTTCACACACGCCGTGTCATCCACATCAAGCATCTCCATGGTCATCTCATAGCTCTCTACCCATGTCTCTGGTGGTTGATCCGCCGTATAATTTGGTACCTTGCGTGGGCCTTTGAAATCCTTGGGCAAGCGCACGTTGCGTAAAGCGGGGACGAGGCAAGGCACCCCCATATAACTAGAAGTAACACCAGGTTCGATCGAAATGGTTGGACGAACCAGCGTGAGCTACCGAGCCTGATGCTGTGCGGCTAACTCGGCCTCCCTACGCGCTCGGGCCCGGTTCACCACTTCCTGAGCGTCATCAGCACCACCCGTCGAGTTGTTGTCCCGGGGTGCCCCACGTCGTTCATTACTCGACACTGCCGGTTCATCCATATGTCTGCTATAGCTCCGGCTTGGACGAGGGGTCGAGTGGATCCGGTCGCGGTTGTACGAGTATGCTTCCTGTTGGGCCAAAGCGGTCCTCAGTAGTTCCTTGACCCGCCGTGTCTCTACTGCCTGTGGCGAGTCACCTTCAATTGGAATGGCCTCCAGCCGTGCAGCAGCGGCAACAAGATTGTCCATTGGGCTGGAGTAGTGACCCGGGGGTGTTAAAGCAGCCTAAGGTACAACGGTGTTTTGACGAGGCAGGTTGATCTGACGAGGCTGAACCGGTGCACCGGTCCCAGGGGCTTCTGCCCGGTTCCCCTCCAGCGGATTGCCGGCTCTTGGCCCTGGAGTGTTGAAAAGGTCTCTGGCCTCAAAAACCGGAGGTAAGCGGGACCGGTGCTTCCTCCTCATGACTTCATGTGATGCGCTCTGGTCTAACATGAGCCTATAGGCATGTGCGTCTAAAGCAGCCCGCTCTGCGGCCATTCTGGTGTCCTCAGCCGCCAGATCCGCCTTGGCCTGGGTGATCTGTTCCTTTACCTTTGCAATCTCCGTATTGTGAACGTCCTGATCTGGCGGATTAACTTCCGCCATAAGCACAGCCAACGCATCAAATAGCTCTGATAGAACCTGAGCCGGCGGGCGCATAGGGCCTCCTGCCCCGGCGGCCGTTGCTGCTGCTGAACCGGAAATCGTTGCCGCAGCTGTCGAAGAATGAAGCACTGCTTGTGTTCCGGCCATGAATACTCCAACCCGGTTGGGCAGACCAGAGGGGTCCGGAATACTGTCGCCATCGGAATGGCTCCCAATCCGGCCATCTTGTAGTTGATAAAGAGATTCAGTTTCTCCGATCGAAGATTCGTCACCGGAACAAATGACAGTCGCCCCGCGAAATCCCGATCCGTCCTCATGACTTCCTTCATGGATGACTCCCACGAAGGCACGCTTCATGGCCGGTATAACCCGGGCGGATTGCGCACGCTGAGCCGTCTCGACGAGGTCGGTGCAGATGTCCGGCTCAGGGCCCGGTTCACCGATCTTCCCAATGAAAACGTGAATGCTACCAAAGGGGACCCGGTACCCGTACTCAACTGAGCCGGCCTCGGGACCCCAGCCTGCATCGTCGATGTAGAGCCTGCCGCGACGACTCTTAGTCATCCGGCCTACAGCATAGCCCTCGAGTCCTTCAAAGCGGCCCTCCAAGAACCAGAAACCATCGTGCGATAGCCCCACGGTGGGCGCCAACTGTCGTGGTTTTATCACGGCAGATGTCCTAGAGAAAGGACTTAGTCGTGGAGCCATCGCTATGGGTTAGCTTGAAGGGGTTAAAGCAGACACAAGGACGCAAGAGAGTTTATACTAGTTCGGCCCCTTCAATGAAGGTAAAAGCCTACTTCTAGTTGTGATGGAATTGATGGGTGTTTCGATGACTAGGGAGCGAATAAGCTTCGCCTATGTCTCGAGTCGTTGTCTGTCCTCCCTGAACCGCCGCCGGGTCGTTCCCTTATATACATGGGTGACGCCTGCCGGTTCAGAGAGTCCCAACACCGGTTCATACTCGTATCCGGGTTGGTCTCTCCTTGTTCCTAACTCATATTACAAGTATGTGCACAAAGCTGATGTACGGCTACAGGTTGTAAACCGATTACGGGCCCTGGGCCTTTATATGCCTCTTTGGGCTTTAACACCTTTGAACTACTGATGGAGTTAATCCGGCCCAGGTAGGCCGGTTTATGCCCAGTAGTAATATCCCCAACAGTTACCTCATCAAGTTGTACTTTCCTCCCACTCACTTCTTTCGAGAGAAACTCCTTCTCTAGAAAGGATCCATTCTTAGCAACGAATGTCTTGCCCTCGGATCTGTGATAGAAGGTGTACCCAACTGTTTCTTTTGGGTATCCTATGAAGACACATTTCTCCGATTTGGGTTTGAGCTTACCAGGTTGAAGCTTTTTCACATAAGCATCGCAGCCCCAAACTTTAAGAAATGACAACTTTGTTTTCTTGCCAAACCATAGTTCATAAGGTGTCGTCTCAACGGATTTTGATGGTGCCCTATTTAACGTGAATGCGGCCGTCTCTAAAGGATAACCCCAAAATGATAGCGGTAAATCAGTAAGAGACATCATCGATCGCACCATATCTAGTAAAGTACGATTACGACGTTCAAACACACCATTATGCTGTGGTGTTCCGGGTGGCGTGAGTTGCGAAACTATTCTGCATTGCTTCAAATGTAGACCAAAGTCGTAACTCAAATATTCTCCTCCACGATCAGATCATAGAAACTTTATTTTCTTGTTACAATGATTTTCAACTTCACTCTGAAATTCTTTGAACTTTTCAAATGTTTCAGACTTATGTTTCATTAAGTAGATATACCCATATCTGCTTAAATCATTTGTGAAGGTGGGAAAATAACGATACCCGCCGCGAGCCTCAATATTCATTGGACCACATACATAAGTATGTATGATCTCCAACAAATCAGTTGCTCGCTCCATAGTTCCGGAGAACAGCGATTTAGTCATGTTGCCCATGAGGCATGGTTCGCAAGTACCAAGTGATTCATAATCAAGTGATTCCAAAGGTCCATCAGTATGGAGTTTCTTCATGCGCTTTATACCAATATGACCCAAACGGCAGTGCCACAAATAAGTTGCACTATGATTATCAACTCTGCATCTTTTGGCTTCAACATTATTAATATGTGTATCACTACTATCGAGATTCATCAAAAATAGACCACTCTTCAAGGGTGCATGATCATAAAAGATATTACTCATATAAATAGAACAACCATTATTCTCAGATTTAAATGAATAACCGTCTCGTATTAAACAAGATCCAGATATAATGTTCATGCTCAATGCTGGCACCAAATAACAATTATTTAGGTCTAAAACTAATCCCGAAGGTAGATGTAGAGGTAGCGTGCCGACGGCGATCACATCAACTTTGGAACCATTTCCCACGCGCATCGTCACCTCGTCCTTAGCCAGTGTTTGCTTAATTCGTACTCCCTGTTTCGAGTTGCAAATATTAGCAACAGAACCAGTATCAAATACCCAGGTGCTATTGCGAGCTCTGGTAAGGTACACATCAATAACATGTATATCACATATACCTTTGTTCACCTTGCCATCCTTCTTATCCGCCAAATACTTGGGGCAGTTCCGCTTCCAGTGACCAGTCTGTTTGCAGTAGAAGCACTCAGTCTCAGGCTTAGGTCCAGACTTGGGTTTCTTCTCCTGAGCAGCAACTTGTTTGATGTTCTTCTTGAAGTTCCCCTTCTTCTTCCCTTTGCCCTTTTTCTTGAAACTGGCGGTCTTATTGACCATCAACACTTGATGTTCCTTTTTCATTTCTACCTCCACAGCCTTTAGGATTGCGAAGAGCTCGGGAATTATCTTATTCATCCCTTCCATATTATAATTCATCACGAAGCTCTTGTAGCTTGGTGGTAGTGATTGAAGAACTCTGTCAATGACACTATCAACGGGAAGATTAACTCCCAATTGAGTCAAGTGATTATGATACCCAGACATTTTGAGTATATGCTCACTGACAGAACTATTCTCCTCCATCTTGCAGCTATAGAACTTATTGGAGACTTCATATCTCTCAATCCGGGCATTTGCTTGAAATATTAACTTCAACTCCTGGAACATCTCATATGCTCCATGACGTTTAAAACGTCGTTGAAGTCCCGGTTCTAAGCCGTAAAGCATGGCACACTGAACTATCGAGTAGTCATCAGCTTTGCTCTGCCAGGTGTTCATAACATCTGGTGTTGCTCTTGCAGTGGGTTTGGCACTTAGCGGCTCTTCCAGGACATAATTCTTCTGTGCAGCAATGAGGATAATCCTCAAGTTACGGACCCAGTTCGTGTAATTGCTACCATCATCTTTCAACTTTGCTTTCTCAAGGAACGCATTAAAATTCAACGGAACAACAACACGAGCCATCTATCTACAACAAACATAGACATGCAAAATACTATCAGGTACTAAGACATCCCTCTAATCATCTAAGTGATCACGTGATCCAAATCAACTAAACCATAACCGATCATCACGTGAAATGGAGTAGTTTTCAATGGTGAACATCACTATGTTGATCATATCTACTATATGATTCACGCTCGACCTTTCGGTCTCAGTGTTCCGAAGCCATATCTGCATATGCTAGGCTCATCAAGTTTAACCTGAGTATTCTGCGTGTGCAAAACTGGCTTGCACCCGTTGTAGATGGACGTAGAGCTTATCACACCCAATCATCACGTGGTGTCTGGGCACGACGAACTTTGGCAATGGTGCATACTCAGGGAGAACACTTTTATCTTGAAACTTAGTGAGAGATCATCTTAAAATGCTACCGACAATCAAAGCAAAATAAGATGCATAAAAGATAAACATCACATGCAATCAATATAGGTGATATGATATGGCCATCATCATCTTGTGCTTGTGATCTCCATCTCCGAAGCACCGTCATGATCACCATCGTCACCGGCGCGACACCTTGATCTCCATCGTAGCATCATTGTCGTCTCACCAACTATTGCTTCTACAACTATCGCTACCGCTTAGTGATAAAGTAAAGCAATTATAGGGCGATTCCATTGCATACAATAAAGCGACAACCATATGGCTCCTGCCAGTTGCCGATAACTCAGTTACAAAACATGATCAACTCATACAATAAAATATAGCATCATGTCTTGACCATATCACATCACAACATGCCCTGCAAAAACAAGTTAGACGTCCTCTACTTTGTTGTTGCAAGTTTTGCGTGGCTGCTAGGGGCTGAGCAAGAACCGTTCTTACCTACGCATCAAAACCACAACAATAGTTTGTCAAGTTAGTGTTGTTTTAACCTTCTCAAGGACCGGGCGTAGCCACACTCGGTTCAACTAAAGTTGGAGAAACTGACACCCGCCAGCCGCTTGTGTGCAAAGCACGTCGGTAGAACCAGTCTCGCGTAAGCGTACGCATAATGTCGGTCCGGGCCGCTTCATCCAACAATACCACCGAACCAAAGTATGACATGCTAGTAAGCAGTATGACTTGCATCACCCACAACTCACTTGTGTTCCACTCGTGCATATAACATCAACGCATATAACCAGGCTCGGATGCCACTGTTGGGGAACATAGTAATTTCAAAAAAATTCCTACGCACACGCAAGATCATGGTGATGCATAGCAACGAGAGGGGAGAGTGCGTCCACGTACCCTCGTAGACCGAAAGCGGAAGCATTAGCACAACGCGGTTTATGCAGTCGTACGTCTTCACGATCCGACCGATCAAGTACCGAACGCACGGCACCTCCGAGTTCTGCACACGTTCAACTCGATGACGTCCCTCGAACTCCGATCCAGCAGAGCTTTGAGGGAGAGTTTCATCAGCACGACGGCGTGGTGACGATGTTGATGTTCTACTGTCGCAGGGCTTCGCCTAAGCACCGCTACAATATTATCGAGGTAGAGACTATGGTGGAGAGGGGCACCGCACACGGCTAAAAGATCCAAGAGATCAATTGTTGTCTATGGGGTGCCCTCTCCTCCGTATATAAAGGAGGGGAGGAGAGGGCCGGCCAAGAGGAGGAGGCGTGCCCAAGGGGGGAGTCCTACTCCCACCGGGAGTAGGACTCCTCCTTTTCCTATTTGGAGAGGGAGAGGGAAGGAAGAGGAAGGAGGGAGGAAGGAGGGAGGAAGGAAAGAGGGGCCCGGCCCCCTCCCAATTCGTATAGGGCTTGGGGGGCGCGCCCCCTCCCTTTCTCCTTTCCCCTCCTTTCCACTAAAGCCCATTAAGGCCCATATACCTCCCGGAGGTTCTGATAACCTCCCGGTGCTCCGGTATTATCCCGATCTCACCTGGAACCATCCCGGTATCCAAATATAGTCGTCCAATATATCGATCTTTATGTCTCGAACATTTTGAGACTCCTCGTCATGTCCGTGATCATATCCGGGACTCCGAACTACCTTCGGTACATCAAAAACCATAAACTCATAATATAACCATCATCGAACTTTAAGCGTGTGGACCCTACAGGTTCGAGAACTATGTAGAAATGACCGAGACACGTCTCCGGTCAATAACCAATAACAGAACCTGGATGCTCATATTGGTTCCTACATATTCTACGAAGATCTTTATCGGTCAAACTGCATAACAAAATACGTTGTTCCTTTTGTCATCGGTATGTTACTTGCTCGAGATTCGATCGTCGGTATCTCAATACCTAGTTTAATCTCATTACCGGCAAGCCTCTTTACTCGTTCCATAACACATCATCCCGCAACTAACTCATTAGTTGCAATGCTTGCAAGGCTTAAGTGATGTGTATAACTGAGTAGGCCCAGAGATACCTCTCCAACAATCGGAGTGACAAATCCTAATCTCGAAATGCGCCAACCCAACAAGTACCTTCGGAGACACCTGTAAAGCACCTTTATAATCACACAGTTACGTTGTGACGTTTGGTAGCACACAAAGTGTTGTTGGGAACGTAGTAGAATTTTAAAATTTTCTATGCATCACCAAGATCAATATATGGAGTCATCTAGCAACGAAGGAGAGAGGAGTGCATCTACATACCCTTGTAGATCACGAGCAGAAGTGTTCAAGAGAACGGGGATGATGGAGTCGTACTCGCCGTGATCCAAATCACCGATGACCAAGTGCCAAACGGATGGCACCTCCGCGTTCAACACATGTATGGAGCGGATGACGTCTCCTCCTTCTTGATCCAGCAAGGGGGAAGGAGAGGTTGATGAAGATCCAGCAGCACGACGGCGTGGTGGTGGATGCAGCAGTGATCGCAGCAGGGCTTCGCCGAGCTTCTGCGAGAGGGAGAGGTGTAGCAGGGGAGAGGGAGGCGCCAAGACTTGAGGTGCGGCTGCCCTCCCTCCCCCCCCCACTTTATATAGGCCCCCTGGGGGGCGCCGGCCCTAGGATATGGGATCTCCTTGGGGGGCGGCCAAGGGGGAGGCTTGCCCCCAAGGCAAGTGGAGGCGCCCCCCCACCCTAGGGTTTCCAACCCTAGGCGCAGGGGGGCCCAAGGGGGGCGCACCAGCCCACTAGGGGCTGGTTCCCTCCCCACTTCAGCCCACGGGGCCCTCCGGGATGGGTGGCCCCACCCGGTGGACCCCCGGGACACATCCGGTGGTCCCGGTACAATACCGGTGACTCTGAATCCTTCCCGATGGCCGAAACTACACTTCCTATATATAATTCTTCACCTCCGGACCATTCCGGAACTCCCCATGACGTCCGGGATCTCATCCGGGACTCCGAACAACTTTCGGGTTGCTGCATACTAATATCTCTACAACCCTAGCGTCACCGAACCTTAAGTGTGTAGACCCTACGGGTTCGGGAGACAAGCAGACATGACCGAGACGACTCTCCGGTCAATAACCAACAACGGGATCTGGATACCCATGTTGGCTGCCACATGCTCCTCGATGATCTCATCGGATGAACCACGATGTCGAGGACTTAATTAATCCATATACAATTCCCTTTGTCAATCGGTACGTTACTTGCCCGAGACTCGATCGTCGGTATCCCAATACCTTGTTCAGTCTCGTTACCAGCAAGTCACTTTACTCATACCGTAATGCATGATCCCGTGATCAACCACTTGATCACATTGAGCTCATTATGATGATGCATTACCGAGTGGGCCCAGAGATACCTCTCCGTCATACGGAGTGACAAATCCCAGTCTCGATTCGTGCCAACCCAACAGACACTTTCGGAGACACCTGTAATGTACCTTTATAGTCACCCAGTTACGTTGTGACGTTTGGCACACCCAAAGCACTCCTACGGTATCCGGGAGTTGCACAATCTCATGGTCTAAGGAAATGATACTTGACATTCAGAAAAGCTATAACAAACGAACTACACGGTCTTTGAGCTAAGCTTAGGATTGGGTCTTGTCCATCACATCATTCTCCTAATGATGTGATCCTGTTATCAATGACATCCCCATGTCCAAAGCCAGGAGACCATGACTATCTGTTGATCAACGAGCTAGTCAACTAGAGGCTCACTAGGGACACATTGTGGTCTATGTATTCACACATGTATTACGATTTCCGGATTATACAATTATAGCATGAATAATAGACAATTATCATGAACAAGGAAATATAATAATCATTTTATTATTGCCTCTAGGGCATATTTCCAACAGTCTCCCACTTGCACTAGAGTCAATCATCTAGTTACATTGTGATGAATCGAACACCCATACAGTTCTGGTGTTGATGATGTTTTGCTCTAGGGAGAGGTTTAGTCAACGGACATTCAGGTCCGTATGTACTTTACAAATCTCTATGTCTCCATTTTGAACACTTTCACGAATGGAGTTGAAGCGACGCTTGATATGCCTGGTCTTCCTGTGAAACCTGGGCTCCTTGGCAAGGGCAATAGCTCCAGTGTTGTCACAGAAGAGAGTCATCGGGCCCGGCGTATTGGGTATGACTCCTAGGTCGGTAATGAACTCCTTCACCCAGACTGCTTCGTGTGCTGCCTCCGAGGCTGCCATGTACTCCGCTTCACATGTAGATCCCGCCACAACGCTTTGCTTGCAACTGCACCAGCTTACTGCCCCACCATTCAAAATATACATGTATCCGGTTTGTGACTTACAGTCATCCAGATCTGTGTCGAAGCTAGCATCGACGTAACCCTTTACGACGAGCTCTTCGTCACCTCCATAAACGAGAAACATTTCCTTGGTCCTTTTCAGGTACTTCAGGATATTCTTGACCGCTGTCTAGTGTTCCATGCCAGGATTACTTTGGTACCTTCCTACCAAACTCACGGCAAGGTTTACATCAGGTCTGGTACACAGCATAGCATACATGATAGACCCTATGGCCGAGGCATAGGGGACGACACTCATATTTTCTCTATCTTCTGCCGTGGTCGGGCATTGAGCCATGCTCAATCTCATACCTTGCAATACAGGCAAGAACCCCTTCTTTGACTGATCCATTTTGAACTTCTTCAATATCTTGTCAAGGTACATACTCTGCGAAAGACCAATGGGGCATCTCAATCTATCTCTATAGATCTTGATGCCTAATATATAAGCAGCTTCTCCAAGGTCCTTCATTGAAAAACACTTGTTCAAGTAGGCCTTTATGCTTTCCAAGAATTCTATATCATTTCCCATCAACAGTATGTCATCCACATACAATATGAGAAATGCTAGAGAGCTCCCACTCACTTTCTTGTAAATGCAGGCTTCTCCATAAGTCTGCATAAACCCAAACGCTTTGATCATCTCATCAAAATGAATGTTCCAACTCCAAGATGCTTGCACCAGCCCATAAATCGAGCGTTGGAGCTTGCACACCTTGTCAGCATTCTTAGGGTCGACAAAACCTTCCGGCTGCATCATATACAATTCTTCCTTAAGGAAACCATTAAGGAATGCCGTTTTGACGTCCATTTGCCATATCTCATAATCATAGAATGCGGCAATTGCTAACATGATTCGGATGGACTTCAGCTTCGCTACAGGTGAGAAAGTCTCATCGTAGTCAACCCCTTCAACTTGTCGATGACCCTTAGCGATAAGCCGAGCTTTATAGATGGTCACATTACCATTCGCGCCTGTCTTCTTCTTAACGATCCATTTATTTTCTATGGCTCGCCGATCATCAGGCAAGTCAGTCAAAGTCCATACTTCATTTTCATACATGGATCCTATCTCGGATTTCATGGCTTCCAGCCATTTGTCGGAATCCGGGCCCGCCATCGCTTCTTCATAGTTCAAAGGTTCACCGTTGTCTAACAACATGATTTCCAAGACAGGGTTACCGTACCACTCTAGTGCGGAATGTGTCCTTGTGGACCTACGAAGTTCAGTAGCAACTTGATCTGAAGTTTCATGATCATCATCATCAACTTCCTCTCTAGTCGGTGCAGGCACCTCAGGAACATTTTCTTGAGCTGCGCCACTTACCGATTCAAGAGGTAATACTTCATCAAGTTCTACCTTCCTCCCACTTATTTCTTTCGAGAGAAACTCTTTCTCTAGAAAGGACCCTTTCTTGGCAACAAAGATCTTGCCCTCGGATTTGAGGTAGAAGGTATACCCAATAGTTTCTTTAGGGTATCCTATGAAGACGCATTTTTCTGATTTGGGTTCGAGCTTTTCAAGTTGAAGTTTCTTCACATAAGCATCGCATCCCCAAACTTTTAGAATGACAGCTTAGGTTTCTTCCCAAACCATAATTCATACGGTGTCGTCTCAACGGATTTCGATGGAGCCCTATTTAAAGTGAATGCGGCAGTCTCTAAAGCATAGCCCCAAAATGATAGCGGTAAATCGGTAAGAGACATCATAGATCGCACCATATCTAATAGAGTGCGATTACGAAGTTCGGACACACCATTACGCTGAGGTGTTCCAGGCGGTGTTAGTTGTGAAACTATTCCACATTTTCTTAAGTGTGTGCCAAATTCGTGACTCAAGTATTCTCCCCCACGATCTGATCGCAAGAACTTGATTTTCCTGTCACGTTGATTCTCAACCTCACTCTGAAATTCCTTGAACTTTTCAAAGGTCTCAGACTTGTGTTTCATTAAGTAGACATACCCATATCTACTCAAGTCATCAGTGAGGGTGAGAACATAATGATAGCCACCGCGAGCCTCAACACTCATTGGACCGCACACATCAGTATGTATGATTTCCAATAAGTTGGTTGCTCGCTCCATTGTTCCTGATAACGGAGTCTTGGTCATTTTACCCATGAGGCATGGTTCACACGTGTCAAATGATTCGTAATCAAGAGACTCTAAAAGTCCATCTGCATGGAGCTTCTTCATGCGTTTGACACCTATGTGACCAAGGCGGCAGTGCCACAAGTATGTGGGACTATCATTATCAACCTTACATCTTTTGGTATTCACACTATGAATATGTGTAGCATTACGCTCGAGATTCATTAAGAATAAACCATTCACCATCAGAGCATGACCATAAAATATATCTCTCATATAAATAGAACAACCATTATTCTCGGATTTAAATGAGTAGCCATCTCGTATTAAACGAGATCCTGATACAATGTTCATGCTCAAAGCTGGCACTAAATAACAATTATTGAGGTTTAAAACTAATCCCGTAGGTAAATGTAGAGGTAGCGTGCCGATGGCGATCACATCGACCTTGGAACCATTCCCGGCGCGCATCGTCACCTCGTCCTTCGCCAGTCTCCGCTTATTCCGCAGCTCCTGCTTTGAGTTACAAATGTGAGCAACCGCACTGGTATCAAATACCCAGGAGCTACTACGAGTACTGGTAAGGTACACATCAATTACATGTATATCACATATACCTTTTGTGATGCCGGCCTTCTTGTCCGCTAAGTATTTGGGGCAGTTCCGCTTCCATTGACCACTTCCCTTGCAATAAAAGCACTCAGTCTCGGGCTTGGGTCCATTCTTTGGCTTCTTCCCGGCAGCTTGCTTACCGGGCGCGGCAACTCCCTTGCCGTCCTTCTTGAAGTTCTTCTTACCCTTGCCTTTCTTGAACTTAGTGGTTTTATTCACCATCAACACTTGATGTTCCTTTTTGACTTCTACCTCTGCTGATTTCAGCATTGCAAATACTTAAGGAATGGTCTTTTCCATCCCCTGCATATTGAAGTTCATCACAAAGCTCTTGTAGCTCGGTGGAAGCGACTGAAGGATTCTGTTAATGACTGCATCATCCGGGAGATTAACTCCCAGCTGAGTCAAGCGGTTATGCAACCCAGACATTTTTAGTATGTGCTCACTGACAGAACTATTTTCCTCCATCTTACAGCTGAAGAACTTGTCGGAGACTTCATATCTCTCGACCCGAGCATGACCTTGAAAAACCATTTTCAGCTCTTCGAACATCTCATATGCTCCATGTCTCTCAAAACGCTTTTGGAGCCCCGATTCTAAGCTGTAAAGCATGCCGCACTGAACGAGGGAGTAATCATCAGCATGTGTCTGCCAAGCATTCATAACGTCTTGGTTCTGTGGGACAGGTGCGTCACCTAGCGGTGCTTCTAGGACATAATCTTTCTTGGCAGCTATGAGGATGATCCTCAGGTTCCGGACCCAGTCCGTATAGTTGCTGCCATCGTCTTTCAGCTTGGTTTTCTCTAGGAACGCGTTGAAGTTGAGGACAACGTTGGCCATTTGATCTACAAGACATATTGTAAAGATTTTAGACTAAGTTCATGATAATTAAGTTCATCTAATCAAATTATTCAATGAACTCCCACTCAGATAGACATCCCTCTAGTCATCTAAGTATAACATGATCCGAGTTAACTAGGCCGTGTCCGATCATCACGTGAGACGGACTAGTCAACATCGGTGAACATCTTCATGTCGATCGTATCTTCTATACGACTCATGCTCGACCTTTCGGTCTTCTGTGTTCCGAGGCCATATCTGTACATGCTAGGCTCGTCAAGTCAACCTAAGTGTATTGCGTGTGTAAATCTGTCTTACACCCGTTGTATTCGAACGTTAGAATCTATCACACCCGATCATCACATGGTGCTTCGAAACAACGAACCTTCGCAATGGTGCACAGTTAGGGGGAACACTTTCTTGAAATTATTACGAGGGATCATCTTATTTAAGCTACCGTCGTTCTAAGCAAATAAGATGTAAAACATGATAAACATCACATGCAATCAAATAGTGACATGATATGGCCAATATCATTTGCTCCTTTGATCTCCATCTTCGGGGCTCCATGATCATCGTTGTCACCGGCATGACACCATGATCTCCATCATCGTGTCTTCTTGAAGTTGTCTCGTCATCTATTACTTCTACTACTATGGATAACGCTTTAGCAATAAAGTAAAGTAATTACATGACGTTTAAGTTGACACGCAGGTCATAAATAAATAAAGACAACTCCTATGGCTCCTGCCGGTTGTCATACTCATCGACATGCAAGTCGTGATTCCTATTACAAGAACATGATCAATCTCATACATCACATATATCATTCATCATTCATCACAATCTTTGGCCATATCACATCACAAAACACTTGCTGCAAAAACAAGTTAGACGTCCTCTAATTGTTGTTGCAAGTTTTTACGTGGCTGCTATAGGTTTCTAGCAAGAACGTTTCTTACCTACGCCAAAACCACAACGTGAATTGCCAATTTCTATTTACCCTTCATAAGGACCCTGTTCATCGAATCCGATCCGACTAAAGTGGGAGAGACAGACACCCGCCAGCCACCTTATGCAACTAGTGCATGTCAGTCGGTGGAACCGGTCTCACATAAGCGTACATGTAAGGTTGGTCCGGGCCGCTTCATCCCATGATGCCGCCGAATCAAGATAAGACTAGTAACGGCAAGCAAATTGACAATATCGACGCCCACAACTACTTTGTGTTCTACTCGTGCATAGTAAATACGCATAGACCTAGCTCTGATACCACTGTTGGGGAATGTAGCAGAATTTTAAAATTTTCTACGCATCACCAAGATCAATCTATGGAGTCATCTAGCAACGAAGGAGAGAGGAGTGCATCTACCTACCATTGTAGATCACGAGCGGAAGCATTCAAGAGAACAGGGATGATGGAGTCGTACTCGCCGTGATCCAAATCACCGATGACCAAGTGTCGAACGGACGGCACCTCCGCGTTCAACACACGTACGGAGCGGATGACGTCTCCTCCTTCTTGATCCAGCAAGGGGGAAGGAGAGGTTGATGAAGATCCAGCAGCACGATGGCGTGGTGGTGGATGCAGCAGTGATCGCAGCAGGGCTTCACCGAGCTTCTGCGAGAGGGAGAGGTGTAGCAGGGGAGAGGGAGGCACCAAGACTTGAGGTGCGGCTGCCCTCCCTCCCCCCCCCCCCTTATATAGGCCCCCTGGGGGCACCGGCCCTAGGAGATGGGATCTCCTTGGGGGGGCGGCGGCCAAGGGGGAGGCTTGCCCCCAAAGGCAAGTGGAGGCGCCCCCCCCCCACCCTAGGGTTTCCAACCCTAGGCGCAGGGAGCCCAAGAGGGGGCGCACCAGCCCACTAGGGGCTGGTTCCCTCCCCACTTCAGCCCACAGGGCCCTCCGTGATGGGTGGCCCCACCCGGTGGACCCCCGGGACCCATCCGGTGGACCCTTGGGACCCATCCGGTGGTCCCAGTATAATACCGGTGACTCTGAATCCTTCTCGATGGCCGAAACTACACTTCCTATATATAATTCTTCACCTCCAGACCATTCCGGAACTCCTCGTGACGTCCGGGATCTCATCCGGGACTCCGAACAACTTTTGGGTTGCTGCATACTAATATCTCTACAACCCTAGCGTCACCGAACCTTAAGTGTGTAGACCCTACGGGTTCGGGAGACAAGTAGACATGACCGAGACGACTCTCCGGTCAATAACCAACAGCGGGATCTGGATACCCATGTTGGCTCCCACATGCTCCTCGATGATCTCATCGGATGAACCACGATGTCGAGGACTTAATCAATCCATATACAATTCCCTTTGTCAATCGGTACGTTACTTGCCCGAGACTCGATCGTCGGTATCCCAAAACCTTGTTCAGTCTCGTTACCTGCAAGTCACTTTACTCGTACCATAATGCATGATCCCGTGATCAACCACTTGATCACATTGAGCTCATTATGATGATGCATTACCGAGTGGGCCCAGAGATACCTCTCCGTCATACGGAGTGACAAATCCGAGTCTCGATTCATGCCAACCCAACAGACACTTTCGGAGACACCTGTAATGTACCTTTATAGTCACCCAGTTACGTTGTGACGTTTGGCACACGCAAAGCACTCCTACGGTATTTGGGAGTTGCACAATCTCATGGTCTAAGGAAATGATACTTGACATTCAGAAAAGCTATAGCAAACGAACTACACCATCTTTGAGCTAAGCTTAGGATTGGGTCTTGTCCATCACATCATTCTCCTAATGATGTGATCCCGTTATCAATGACATCCCCATGTCCATAGCCAGGAAACCATGACTATCTGTTGATCAACGAGCTAGTCAACTAGAGGCTCACTAGGGACACATTGTGGTATATGTATTCACACATGTATTACAATTTCCGGATAATACAATTATAGCATGAATAATAGACAATTATCATGAACAAGGAAATATAATAATCATTTTATTATTGCCTCTAGGGCATATTTCCAACAAGTGTTCCTCCGGTAAACGGGAGTTGCATAATCTCATAGTCATAGGAACATGTATAAGTCATGAAGAAAGCGGTAGCAACAAACTAAACGATCATCGTGCTAAGCTAACGGATGGGTCAAGTCAATCACATCATTCTCCAATGATGTGATCCCGTTAATCAAATGACAACTCATGTCTATGGTCAGGAAACATTACCATCATTGATTTAACGAGCTAATCAAGTGGAGGCATACTAGTGACGCTTTGTTTGTCTATGTATTCACACATGTATCATGTTTCCGGTTAATACAATTCTAGCATGAATAATAAACATTTATCATGATATAAGGAAATAAATAATAACTTTATTATTGCCTCTAGGGCATATTTCCTTCACACGTTCCCTCATAGACCGTAAGCGGAAGCGTTATGAGAACGTGGTTGATGTAGTCGAACGTCTTCGCGATCCGACCGATCCAAGTACCGAATGCACGGCACCTCCGAGTTCAGCACACGTTCAGCTCAATGATGTCCCATGAACTCCAATCCAGTAGAGCTTCACGGGAGAGTTCTGTCGGCACGACGGCGTGATGACGGTGATGATGTTGCTACCAACGCAGGGCTTCGTCTAAGCACCGCTACGATATGATTGAGGTGGATTATGGTGGAGGGGGGCACCGCACACGGCTTGGACCAATCAACTTGTGTGTTCTAGGGTGCCCCCTACCCCCGTATATAAAGGAGCAACGGGGAGGTCGGCCGGCCCTTGCTAGACGCGCCAGGAGGAGTCCTCCTCCTAGTAGGAGTAGGACTCCCCTTTCCTACTCCTGCTAGGAGGAGGAAAGGAAGAAGGAGATGAAGAAGGAAGGAGAGGGAGGAAAGGAGGAAAGGAGGGCCTCCCCCCTAGTCCAATTTGGTTTGGGCTAGGGGGACGCGCGCCCTGCGACCTCTCTTCCACCACTTGGCCCATGAGGCCCAATACATCTTCCCCGTATTCCCGTAACTCCCCGGTACTCCGAAAAATACCCGAATCAGTCGGAACCTTTCCGATGTCCGAATATACTCGTCCAATATATCAATCTTTACGTCTCGATCATTTAGAGACTCCTCGTCATGTCCCCGATCTTATCCGGGACTCCGAACTATCTTCGGTACATCAAATCACATAAACTCATAATACCGATCGTCGCCGAACGTTAAGCGTGCGGACCCTACGGGTTCGAGAACTATGTAGACATGACCGAGACATGTCTCCGGTCAATAACCAATAGCGGAACCTGGATGTTCATATTGGTTCCTACATATTCTACGAAGATCTTTATCGGTCAAACCGCATAACAACATACGTTGTTCCCTTTGTCACCGGTTTGTTACTCACCCGAGATTCGATCGTCGGTATCTCAATACCTAGTTCAATCTTGTTACCGGCAAGTCTCTTTACTCGTTTCCGTAATGTATCATCCCGCAACTGACTCATTAGTTGCATTGCTTGCAAGGCTTATAGTGATGTGCATTATCGAGAGGGCCCAGATATCTCTCTCCGATAATCGGAGTGACAAATCCTAATCTCGGTCTATGCCAACTCAACAAGTACCATCGAAGACACCTGTAGAGCACCTTTATAATCACCCAGTTACGTTGTGACGTTTGGTAGCACACAAAGTGTTCCTCCGATAATCAGGAGTTGCATAATCTCATAGTCATAGAAACATGTATAAGTCATGAAGAAAGCAATAGCTGTAAACTAAAACGATCAAGTGCTAAGCTAACGGAATGGGTCAAGTCAATCACATCATTCTCCTAATGATGTGATCCCGTTTATCAAATGACAACGCATGTCTATGGCTAGGAAACTTAACCATCTTTGATCAACGAGCTAGTCAAGTAGAGGCATACTAGTGACACTCTGTTTGTCTATGTATTCACACATGTATTATGTTTCTAGTTAATACAATTCTAGCATGAATAATAAACATTTATCATGAAATAAGGAAATAAATAATAACTTTATTATTGCCTCTAGGGCATATTTCCTTCAGCTATTGCTATGGACCCGTAGGTCCTGTGGGGAACTACTCACGCATCTTTGGAGAGGCAGCAAGGTTGATGTAGAAGCCCTCCATGATCGATTCCCCCTCCGGCAGAGTACCAGAAAAGGCCTCCAGATGGAATCATGGAAGAATAGAGGCTTGCGGCTACGGAATAATTGTTTCGGGTCTCGCCTTGGGGGTTTCAGAATATTTGGGAACTTATTGCGTTGGAAGTAGGTCAAACGGAACTACGAGGAGATGATAAGGGTGCACGGCATGCCTACCCCCTAGGGCACGCCGTGCTGCCTTGTTGTCTCCTCCTCTGGCTTCTAGACCACCCAGAAGCTTCCTAGGTCTCTTTGGTCTAGAAAAATTTATCAAAATATTTCATCGTGTTTGGACTATGTTTGGTATGGATTTTCTATAAAACCAAAAACATGTAGAAACAACAACTAATACTGGTCACTGAGTTAGTAGGTTAGATCCCCAAAATGATACAAAATGGTGTATGAAGTGTTGGGGAACATAGTAATTTAAAAAAAATCCTACGCACACGCAAGATCATGGTGATGCATAGCAATGAGAGGGGAGAGTGTCATCTACGTACCCTCGTAGACCATAAGCGGAAGCGTTATAACAATGCGGTTGATGTAGTCGTACGTCTTCACGATCAACCGATCCACAGTACCGAACATACGGCACCTCCGCGTTCAGCACATGTTCAGCAAGGTGATGTCCCACGAACTCACGATCCAGTAGAGCTTCGGGAAGAACTTCGTCAGCACGACGGCGTGGTGATGGTATTGATCAAGCTATCGACGCATGGTTTCTCCTAAGCACCGCTACGATATGACCGAGGTGGATTATGGTGGAGGGGGGCACCGCACATGGCTAAAAGATCAATGATCAATTGTTGTGTGTCTATGAGGTGCCCCCTGGCCACGTATATAAAGGAGGGAGGAGGAGGAGGCCGGCCTTAGAGGGGGAACGCCAAGTGTGGGGGGTCCTACTAGGACTCCCAAGTCCTAGTAGGATTCCCCTTTTCCTTTCTGGAGTAGGAGAGAAGAAAGAAGGAAAGAGAGAGGGAGTGGAAAAGGGCAAAGGGGGCGCCACCCCCTTTCCCATAGTCCAATTCGCACCCATGGGGGGCGCGCGCCTCCTTCCCTTTGGCCTGCCTCCTCTTTTCCCGTATGGCCCAATAAGGCCCAGTACTTCTCCCGGCGAATTCCCGTAACTCTCCGGTACTCCGAAAAATACCCGAATCACTCGGAACCTTTTCGATGTCTGAATATAGCCTTCCAATATATCGATCTTTGCGTATCGACCATTTCGAGACTCCTCGTCATGTCCCCGATCTTATTCAGGACTCCGAACAAACTTCATTCATCAAATCACATAACTCATAATACAAATCATCACAGAACATTAAGCGTGCTGTGACGCCCGGATATTTAAGCTACAGTAATCATGTGCTAATGATGACACGTCACCATTGTTACTGTTGCTAATCTCGCTTAGATTCTAATCGGTCCAAATCCAAATTTAAATTAAAGTCAAACAATAAAAGTTTTCGAATGTCAAAACTAAAATGTGCAAGCTATGGAAAATAATTCATAAATATTATTGGTGGTGAAACCAAACTTTTATAAAAGGTTTAAGTGCATTTAAATGTTTAAAATAGTGTCTTAAACAATTATGTAAATGCCTTTTTATAATTTCTATATTAACAATTAATTTATTTAAGTACCAAGCTTTTTGTGGCAGAGGTATAAATAGCAAATACTAATTTAGAAACCAGGTTCTCATTTTACTTCAACTAAGTTAAGGTGTAGATAAATAAATAAAAAGAAAAACAAATCACTAACAAAAAAAGCCCCTTTCCCCCTGGGCCAAATGGCCCAGCTGGCCTCACTGGCCAAACCAGGCCAGCCCACCAGTGCCACCTCCCTCCCTCTTCTGTTCACGGGGAGGGGGGTGTGGGCACCGGCGATGGCCACCACGGTAGAGGGCGTCGCTGTGGCGCCCATCCGTCACCCCCCGGCGCCTACTTAACCGACGCCCTCCTCTCCACGCGAACCCTAGCTCACCCCATTCCCCTTCCTCCTTCTCCTCGCGCCCTCGTTTGCACGATCCCGCACCTCACCGCGCGGTCATCGCCTTGTCGTCGTTGTCCCCGTGGTCGGCTGCATCCCTACACTGCGCCACCACGTCCTGGAGCTTCGCCGTCGTCGCCTTCGTCTCCCTCACCACTGGGTTGAGCCCGGGGTCCTGCATCGCGTCGTCACCGTCGTCTCCTTCAACTACGGTCACTGGCGCGCACCCGCTCGATCTGCTCCACCGCGCCCTCCCCGTCCTCCCCGGACTGCCCCGAGCTCGCCCCTGCGCTCCTCGGTGAGCCCTCGACCGATTCCGCTCCCCCCTCTGGAATCTTGTCTGTTTCACGATCGTGTCGCCGTTGCCCAAACCTGTGGCTGCGCTCACTGCACCCCTACCGTGCTTCGTGTGCGCGTCCGGGGCTCGTCCGCCCGCGCCCCTGGCTGCGAGCATGTGCCTTGCTCGGCCGCAGCCGCGCCCGGCCCGCTCCCCCTTCCACTGTCGACGACACCTGCGCGCACGCATCACCGCACTCGCCGGAGACCACCCTTGCCTGCACGCCTCCTCCCCTGCGCTCACCCCCTACGCATGTGGCCGCGCCCCCGGTCGCTTCCTGCCGCAGCACCCACGCCGCCTCGCTTGCCCCTGCTCCGCGCTGCTTCAACCTGCTGTCGCCGCCGCCTTCTGCTGCCCACTGCGTACCATGCTGCTGCTACTACTTTTGTTGTGGTACTCCGCCAGCCGCCCTACTGCTGTTGCGCTATGCCGCCACCTCCGCCTCCCACCGCCGGCAGGCCCGCCGTTGCCTGCCCCGGCCGGGTCGCCGGCGCCTTCCGCACGCGAGCACAGAGTAGCCATGGCCGGCTCTCTGTTGCTGGAATGATGCCCCTGTGTTACTTAGGGGCTAATCCACTTTAGATTAATAAACATCCCTCTTTGTTTTAATGTGTGGCTGACACATGGGGCCTACCAACTAATTAAATTGTGTAGATTAACTCTAAATCAAAACTGAGTCTATGACATGTGGCCCCCACCTAATAATCTGTTAGAATTAATTAAGCTGCTAATTTGCACTGTCTCTATGACAGCTAGGTCCCACCAGCCTGTTTGACCAGTCAACGTTGACCCAGTCAACCGCTGACTGGACTATTGACTTTGACCCTGCCCCCACCTGTCATACACTGTGGTTGGCATTGCACTACGTGACAAAAGTATTTACTGATTAAATTTTGGTATATAAATAAATCCATAATATGCATTAAACTTTAGAAATTAATATAAAATAAACCGTAGTTCGGATAAAAAAACTTTGTACATGAAAGTTGCTCAGAACGACGAGACGAATCCGGATACGCAGCCCGTTCGTCCGTCACACATCCCTAGCATAGGGAACACGCAACTTTCCCCATCCAGTTCATCTGTCCGAAACGCGAAACACCGGGGATACTTTTCCGGATGTTTCCCCCCTTCGTCAGTATCACCTCCTACCGTGTTAGGGCACGCTTAGCATCACGCCTTGTCTTGTGTCATGCATCGTCATGCATTTGTTTGCATTGTATTTATTGTTTCTTCCCCCTCTTCTCTCGCTAGACACCGAGACCGACGCTGCTGCTACCCAGTACGACTACGGTGTTGACGACTCCTCCTTCCTGCCAGAGCAATCAGGCAAGCCCCCCCTTTGACCACCAGATATCGCCTACTCTTCTCTATACTGCTTGCATTAGAGTAGTGTAGAATGTTACTGTTTTTCGTTAATCCTATTCTAGTGCATAGCCTGTCCTTGCTACTACTATTGTTACCTTTACCTGCTATCCTAATGCTTAGTATAGGATGCTAGTGTTCCATCAGTGGCCCTACACTCTTGTCCGTCTGCCATGCTATACTACTGCGCCGTGATCACTTCGTGAGGTGATCACGGGCATATGCTATATACTTTATCCTGTACATTACTTATGATATTGTTCGGAGTTGGGGGCTGAAGGGGCAGGTGGCTCCATCCCGGTAGAGGTGGGCCTGGGTTCCCGACGGCCCCGACTGTTACTTTGTGGCGGAGCGACATGGCAGGTTGAGACCATCTAGGAGAGAGGTGGGCCTGGCCCTGGTCGGCGTTCGCGGTTAATTCAAGATAACACGTTTAACAAGATCTTGGTATTTGATCTGAGTCTGGCCACTGGCCTATACGCACTAACCATCTACGCGGGGACAGTTATGGGCACTCGACGTCGTGGTATCAGCCGAAGCCTTCGTGACATCAGCGACTGAGCGGCGCGCGCCGGATTGGACTGGAACGCCTGCTAGGCTAGGTCTGCTTCCGGCCGCGTTCGCAACGTGCAGGTGTGCAAAGGGCGATGGGCCCAGACCCCTGCGCCATAGGATTTAGACCAGCGTGCTGACCTCTCTGTTGTGCCTAGGTAAGGCTGCGACGTGTTGATCTTCCGAGGCTGGGCATGACCTAGGAAAGTGTGTCCGGCCAAATGGGATCGAGCGTGTTGGGTTATGTGGTGCATCCCTGCAGGGAAGTTAATCTATTCGAATAGCCGTGATCTTCGGTAACAGGACGACTTGGAGTTGTACCTTGACCTTATGACAACTAGAACCGGATACTTAATAAAACACACCCTTCCAAGTGCCAGATACAACCGGTGGTCGCTCTCTCACAGGGCAACGAGGGGAGGATCATCAGTTAGGTTTTATGTTATGCGATGCTACTTGGTGAACTTACCATCTACTCTCTTCTACATTATGCAAGATGGAGGTGGCCAGAAGCGTAGTCTTCGATAGGACTAGCTATCCCCCTCTTATTCCGGCATTCTGCAGTTCAGTCCACATATGATACCCTTATTCCATTTGATACCAATGCATACAAATGTAGTGTAGCTCCTTGCTTGCGAGTACTTTGGATGAGTACTCATGGTTGCTTTGCTGTGATAGCCTGGCTTATTAGGGATGATAGACTACTCATATCAATAAGGAATTCCTTCTTTTCTGGGAGCCCATTCAGACAGAACTCCAAAGTTAAGCGTGCTGAGCTTGGAGTAGTGTCAGGATGGGTGACCGACCGGGAAGTTGCTCCCGGGTGCGCACGAGTGAGGACAAAGTGCGCAGAAAAGACTAGTATTGATCTGTGGGGCCAGTCTAGATCCCGCCAGGAGTAACGACCACCGGCGGGTGTGTCCAAGGTGTTACAAGTTGGTATCAGAGCCGACCCTCGCGGTTACACGGATGGTTGCGGACAGGTGCGTGGTCATGTTGTTCATGACGTTTGTGACCTATTGTGGCACCCGGCATGGCACATGTACCGGACTGGAAGCACAGACGTTTGTGCCAAGAGGGAACGTTCCTATGGCCCGACGAGGACGTCGGTTCCTCTGAGTGGGGTGTATGTGATAGCCTGGCTTATTAGGGATGATAGACTACTCATATCAATAAGGAATTCCTTCTTTTCCGGGAGCCCATTCGGACAGAACTCCAAAGTTAAGCGTGCTCAGCTTGGAGTAGTGTCAAGATGGGTGACCGACCGGGAAGTTGCTCCCGGGTGCGCACGAGTGAGGACAAAGTGCGTAGGAAAGACTAGTATTGATCTGTGGGGCCAGTCTAGATCCCGCCAGGAGTAACGACCACCGGCGGGTGTGTCCAGGGTGTTACATTTGCTTCCCCTTTTTCCCCTTTCCTATACCCAATTGCTGCGACCAGACGTTGGAGTCCAGGAGCCAGACGCCACTGTCGACAACGACTACTACTACTCGGGAGGTGCCTACTACTATGTGCAGCCCGCTGATGACGACCAGGAGTAGTTTAGGAGGATCCCAGGCAGGAGGCCTACGCCTCTTTCGATCTGTATCCCAGTTTGTGCTAGCCTTCTTAAGGCAAACTTGTTTAACTTATGTCTGTTCTCAGATATTGTTGCTTCCGCTGACTCGTCTATGATCGAGCTCTTGTATTCGAGCCCTCGAGGCCCCTAGCTTGTAATATGATGCTTGTATGACTTATTTTATTTGTAGAGTTGTGTTGTGATATCTTCCCGTGAGTCCCTGATCTTGATCATACACATTTGCGTGTATGATTAGTGTACGGTCAAATCGGGGGCGTCACACGTGCGGACCCTACGGGTTTGAGAACTATGTAGACATGACCGAGACTCATCTCCGGTCAATAACCAATAGCGGAACATGGATGCTCATATTGGTTCCTACATATTCTATGAAGATCTTTATCGGTCAAACCACATAACGGTATACGTATCCCTTTGTCATCGGTATGTTACTTGCCCGAGATTCAATAGTCGGTATCTCAATACCTAGTTCAATCTCGTTACCGGCAAGTCTCTTTACTCGTTCCGTAATGCATCATCCCGCAACTAACTCATTAGTCACATTGCTTGCAAGGCTTATAGTGATGTGCATTACCGAGAGGGCCCAGAGATACCTCTCAGACAATCGGAGTGACAAATCCTAATCTCTATCTATGCCAACTCAACAAGTACCATCGGAGACACCTGTAGAGCACCTTTATAATCACCGAGTTACGTTGTGACATTTGGTAGAACACAAAGTGTTCCTCCGGTATTCGGGAGTTGCATAATCTCATAGTCAGAGTAACATGTATAAGTCATGAAGAAAGTGGTAGCAACAAACTAAACGATCATCGTGCTAAGCTAACGGAATGGGTCAAGTCAATCACACCATTCTCTAATGATGTGATCCCGTTAATTAAATGATAACTCATGTCTATGGCTAGGAAACTTAACCATCTTTGATTCAACGAGCTAGTCAAGTAGAGGCATACTAGTGACACTCTGTTTGTCTATGTATTCACATATGTACTAAGTTTCCGGTTAATACAATTCTATCATGAATAATGAACATTTATCATGATATAAGGAAATAAATAATAACTTTATTATTGCCTCTAGGGCATATTTCCTTCAGTCTCCCACTTGCACTAGAGTTAATAATCTAGTTCACATCTTTATATGATTAGTTCACATCTCCATGTGACTAATACCCAAAGGGTTTACTAGAGTCAATAACCTAGTTCACATCGCTATGTGATTAACACCCAAAGAGTGATCATGTTTTTCTTGTGAGAGAAGTTTAGCCTACGGGTCTGCAACATTCAGATCGTATGTATTTCGCAAATTTCTATGTCTACAATGCTCTGCACGAAGCTACTCTAGCTAATTGCTCCCACTTTCAATATGTATCCAGATCGAGACTTAGAGTCATCTAGATCGATGTAAAAAGCTTGCATCGATGTAACTCTTTACGACGAACTCTTTTATCACCTCCATAACCGAGAAATATTTCCTTAGTCCTCTAAGGATAATTTTGACCGTTGTCTAGTGATCTACTCCTAGATCACTATTGTACTCCCTTGCCAGAAAGATGCTAAGGTATACAATAGGACTGGTAAACAACATATCATAGTTTATAGAACCTATGACTGAGGCATAGCGAATGACTTTTCATTCTCTTTCTATTTTCTGTTGTGGTACGGTTTTGAGTCTTTACTCAACTTCACACCTTGCAACACAGTCAAGAACTCCTTCTTTGACTATTCCATTTTGAACTACTTCAAAATCTTGTCAAGGTATGTATTCATTGAAAAAACTTATCAAGCGTCTTGATCTATCTCTATAGATCTTGATGCTCAATGTGTAAGCAGCTTCATCAAGGTCTTTCTTTGAAAAACTCTTTTCAAACACTCCTTTATGATTTCCAGAAAATTCTACATTATTTCCGATCAACATTATGTCATTCACATATACTTATCAGAAATGTTGTAGTGCTCCCACTCACTTTCTTGTAAATACAGGCTTCAGCGCAAGTCTGTATAAAACCATATGCTTTGATCACTTTATCAAAGCATATATTCCAACTCCGAGATGCTTGCACTAGTCCATAGATGGATCGTTGGAGCTTGCTCACTTTGTTAGCACCTTTAGGATTGACAAAACCTTCTAGTTGCATCATATACAACTCTTCTTTTAAGAAATCCATGAAGGAATACAGTTTTGATATCCATTTGCCAGATTACATAAAATGCGGCAACTGCTAACATGATTCGGACAGACTTTTAAGCATCGATACGAGTGAGAAAATCTCATCATAGTCAACACCTTGAACTTGTCGAAAACATTTTGCGACAATTCAAGCTTTGTAGATAGTAGCACTACTATCAGCGTCCGTCTTCCTCTTGAAGATCCATTTATTCTTAATGACTCACCGATCATCGGGCAAGTCAATCAAAGTCCATACTTTGTTCTCATACATGGATCCCATCTCAGATTTCATGGCCTCAAGCCATTTCGTGGAATCTGGGCTCATCATCGCTTCCTCATAGTTCGTAGGTTCATCATGGTCAAGTGACATGACATCCAGAATAGGATTATTGTACCACTCTGGTGCGAATCTCACTCTGGCTGACCTACGAGGTTCGGTAGTAACTTGATCTGAAGTTACATGATCATCATCATTAGCTTCCTCACTAATTGGTGTAGGAGTCACAGGAACAGATTTCTATGATGAACTACTTTCCAATAAGGGAGCAGGTATAGTTACCTCATCAAGTTCTACTTTCCTCCCACTCACTTCTTTCGAGAGAAACTCCTTCTCTAGAAAGGATCCATTCTTAGCAACGAATATCTTGCCTCCGGATCCTTTATAGAAGGTGTACCCAACTGTCTCCTTTGGGTATCCTATGATGAGGCATTTCTTTGATTTGGGTTTGAGCTTATCAGGATGAAACTTTTTCACATAAGCATCACAACCCCAAACTTTAAGAAACGGCAACTTTGGTTTCTTGCCAAACCACAGTTCATATGGCATCATCTCAACGGATTTAGATGGTGCCCTAGTTAACGTGAATGCAGTTGTCTCTAATGCATAACCCCAAAACGATAGTGGTAAATCGGTAAGAGACATCATATATTGCACCATATCTAATAAAGTACGGTTACGATGTTCGGACACACCATTACGCTGTGGTGTTCTAGGTGGCGTGAGTTGCGAAACTATTCCGCATTATTTCAAATGAAGACCAAACTCGTGACTCAAATATTCTCCTCCGCGATCAGATCGTAGAAACTTTATTTTCTTGTTACGATGATTTTTCACTTCACTCTGAAATTCTTTGAACTTTTCAAATGTTTCAGACTTATGTTTCATTAAGTAGATATACCCATATCTGCTCAAATCATCTGTGAAGTTCCGGAGAACGGAGTCTTAGTCATCTTGCCCATGAGGCATGGTTCGCAAGCATCAACTGATTCATAATCAAGTGATTTCAAAAGCCCATCAGCATGGATTTTCTTCATGCACTTTACACCAATATGACCTAAACAGCACTGCCACAAATAAGTTGCACTATCATTATTAACTTTGCATCTTTTGGCTTCAATATTATGAATATGTGTATCACTACGATCAAGACTCAATAAACCATTCACCTTGGGTGTATGACCATTGAAGGTTTTATTCATGTAAACAGAACAACAATTATTCTCTGACTTTAAATGAATAATTGTATTGCAATAAACATGATCAAATCATATTCATGCTTAACGCAAACACCAAATAACACTTATTTAGGTTCAACACTAATCTCGAAAGTATAGGGAGTGTGCGATGATGATCATATCAATCTTGGAACCACTTCCAACACACATCGTCACTTCACCCTTAACTAGTCTTTGTTCATTCTGCAACTCCCATTTTGAGTTACTAATCTTCACTACTAGGAAAATCCTTATACATAGAATCTTAGCAGCAGCGAGGTTTAAAAACAAATGCTACTGCTAATTAGCAGTAGCGGGCTCCAAAAAACCGTGCTACTAATAGCCCAGTAGCAGTAGCGCTCTAGGTGAAATGAGCGCTACTACTACAATTGCCACGGTGTTGCCCTCAGGCTAGATATAGTAGTAGCGCCCTTCTCCTGGACGCGCTACTGCTAAAGTACTTAGTAGCGGCGTTTTTCTTTAAAACTCGTTGCTGCTAAGTATCATCCCTCTTGCAACTAATTAAGTTTAGTCCCATACTGCTAAGCGAACAAGGTGTTTACCACCTTAAATATGTTACTTCTCAAATTATCTCGAGCACTTGGTCTTCATTGAACTGTATGTGTAGGATTTGTGGCTGCAATATGAATCTTCACATGTGCCTATACAGGTACGGTGAGGATTCATGTTGACTATTTAGATTCTACACAAAAAATCAATGATGACCAATGTATAGTTTTGATGTTTTTAGATGCTTAGCCTTAGTAGTAGCATTTTTTTAGGACAAAGCGCTACTGATATTGGGCTTAGCAGTAGCGTGCTCCCTGTACCCACGCTACTACTACAGCAAAACAAAACATGCGGCCCGGCCCCCCGCACGCTCATCTCTCTCAGTTGTCCCCCTCCGCCCGACGCCAGCAGCTGTGGTTAGGGTTTCTCCTCCGCCACCACGCGCCACCACCACCACCGCCGAAGGTAATGCTCCTCCCCCCTCTCGCCGCCCCTCTGCTAGCTGCTCCTCCACCCTCTTGCCGCCCACTCTGTCGCTGCCCATGAGCTCTGGCCGGGCGCCTTTGGCCGACTGCCCTTGATCCCCTTACCGGTCGTTGTCGTCGCCCCCTCTCATAGGAAAGTCACCGACCTTCCCCTCACCAGCACCCCCGACCAAGGTCACCATGCCATCCCCCCTCCTCGTCAGCACCCCCCGAGGGTTGCCCTACCTAGATGCAGCGAGGGCTTACGAATTTCATATGGATAACTAGATGCTTTTGTTTTTCTGTAATAAGTTATTTTTTGCAAAATGTAGGTGCCAATTTAGTTGAAATGCTTTGGTAGGTGGTACAAGTATTTAGTTTGCAAGTGCTAAGTTAATCCCAATTAAATTTTCCACTTGTTCTTTTAATCAGTTATCTTAGGCAATAGGGGACAAATTAGATGAAATGTGTCTAGTTGGTGGTACCTTGATTTGGTAGATAACTTATTACAGATCTTAGGATTATACCTTTGGTAGGGGCCAAATAGTTTTTTTGGCGATAGGTGCCCCTGAAATTGCTTCTCGCGGAAGAATCTCTTCATCTAGAGATATTCTAGAAGGTGTTAGTAAGCTAATTGAGAACTTGTTGTTTGTGAGTCTTGTTGGCTGATTTGGCATTGGCCTGCTAGATGTTGGTTCTATTATAGAAGGTGTTAGTAAGTTAATTGAGAGCTTGTTGTTTACTTTTTGGGATCGGGTTCCACTATGAAAATATAACTGAAGAAGAACCAAAAATATCATATGCTACTGTTTTTCTTTCCTGTGAAGTGGATCGTTAATCCTTTGCTCATATTGCTTTAGGAAAATGGCGCCACCACCACCACCATGTCGACTGTGCAAGTCAAGGTGCGCCAACAGCCTTGCAATTGGCAAGCTGTTCGGCATCTACTTCCAGCCGCATGCGGCGGTAAGAAATTAGATGAAATGTAACAACTATTTTATTTTTAGTGTTGGCATTACTGCATTGTGTCATTTTGCTTTTTTTACACAGATCATCCCATGCAATGTGAGGTTGAAATTCAACAAGCTGACAGGAGACACTGTGACATTTGAGGCTCCTAGGGGCCATACACTATGGAGGTTGAGAAAGGATGCAATATGTCGCAGATTGGAGGAGATGGATGGGCCCGTTTCCTCGCCCGCATGCGTCTTACTGGTGGTGAGTTGATCAGCTTCTCCTTCAGAGCAGAAAGACCCAAGCTAGCTGTCATTTATCTCAACCTGGTGGAAGATGATGAAGATGACGAAGATAATGAAGATGACGAAGATGATGAAGATGATGAAGATAATGAGGACCCACTCGATGAAGATGATGAGAACCCACTTCATGAAGCCATCGTAGCTCAAAGAATGAGGCTGGGCGAGGAGGAGGTGTGCAACCTATGGGACATAATTCCGCCACATGATGAATTTGTCGGGGTGCCATTCGTGACCCGTCTGACAAGTACCATGGTCAATCGGCATGAAATGGTATGTTATACTGACTATAGTAATTTGATGATATATATATGCTTTATTGTTATACTTACAAATGCAAATTATCCGATGATATGCTTAGTGAATCCGATGATATACTTAGTGTAGAGTCCAATGATATGCTTTGTGGAATCTAGTCGATGATATGCTTTAGTGTAGAGTCTGATCACATGCTTATTAGTGTAGAATCCAAGGAACTATTAGTAGTGTAGATAATCCGTATATACTTATTAGTAGAATTCATGCTTAATTAGTACAAATGTGTAGTATTGTGTCTTTTGATAGTGTAGAAATCTATACTTAATAGAAATATATTTGCAAGAGTATGTGCGAGGCTATTTATTAATTGATATGTTTTTCTTATTCAGAAATTGCCAAAGAACCTATCTGTGAGTTGTGGTATCGAGCCTGCTGAAGAAGGCTCAGCTGGACTACGCCTTACCGCAAGGGGCTCCGTCACCACATGTACTTACCGCATGGACACAGACGGTCGCACACACTTAAACTCGGTTGGGTGGAAGAGATTCCTCGTTGGCAAGAATCTTCGTGTTGGACAGGCCATCCTAATTACTATCAGGAACACCCACCGCCCAGGCTTGAGGATGATGATCGTCGTCGATATCATCTAGCTAGAACTACGTATGTGTGTGTGGCTATATCATCTAGAACTACATTTGATGATCGTCGTCGATATCATGTAGAACTACATATGATGATCGTCGTCGATATCATCTAAAACTATATATGATGATCGTCATCGATATCGCCTTTGTACTGCTTCAGGATGCACATGATGATCGTTATCGAGTAATTTGGAACGGAGGTAGTACTACCTAGTACCTATAATGCTTTATGAAATTGATATCTAGTAGTACCTAGTATCTAGAAATTGCAGTTTATTGAAACTGAAACTTGGTAGGAAGCGGGGGAAAACGATGAAACACATAGCAGTAGCGCGGGGCTAGGAAAGCGCTACAACTAAGTAATAGTAGCGTGTTCTAGAAAAGCGCTGCTGGTATAGTCAATAGTAGTAGCGCGGGTGCAAACCGCGCTACTACTAACAGTTAGCTGTACTGCCTTATTGGTAGCGCGGCAGCCCGCGCTGCTGATAGCCTCAAAACCCGCACTACTACTAGGGTTTTCCCTAGTAGTGCTTAGCAACTGAACTAGTATCAAATAATGAGGGGTTGCTATCCTTCTTATCCGCCAAATGTTGGAAATATGCCCTGGAGGCAATAATAAATGGTTATTATTACATTTCCTTGTTCATGGTAATTGTCTATTGTTCATGCTATAATTGTGTTATCCGGAAATCATAATACATGTGTGAATACATAGACCATAACATGTCCCTAGTGAGCCTCTAGTTGACTAGCTCATTGATCAATAGATGGTTACGGTTTCCTAACCATGGACATTGGATGTCATTGATAACGGGATCACATCGTTAGGAGAATGATGTGATGGACAAGACCCAATCCTAAGCATAGCACAAGATCGTCTAGTTCGTCTGCTAAAGCCTTTCTAATGTCAAGTATCTTTTTCCTTAGACCATGAGATTGTGTAACGCCCGGACACCATAGGAGTACTTTGGGTGTGCCAAATGTCACAACGTAACTGGGTGGCTATAAAGGTACACTGCGGGTATCCCCGAAAGTATCTGTTGGGTTGGCACGAATCGAGACTGGGATTTGTCACTCCATATGATGGAGAGGTATCTTTGAGCCCACTCGGTAGGACATCATCATAATGAGCTCAGTGTGATCAAGGAGTTGATCACGGGATGATGTGTTACGGAACGAGTAAAGAGACTTGCCGTAACGAGATTGAACAAGGTATCGGTATACCGATGATCGAATCTCAGGCAAGTGCTATACCGGTAGACAAAGGGAATCGTATACGGGATTGATTGAATCCTTGACATCATGGTTCATCCGATGAGATCATCGTGGAGCATGTGGGAGCCAACATGGGTATCCAGATCCCGCTGTTGGCTATTGGCCGGAGAGATGTCTCAGTCATGTCTGCATGCCTCCCGAACCCGTAGGGTCTGCACACTTAAGGTTCGATGACGCTAGGGTTATAGGGAATAGATGTACGTGGTTATCGAATGTTGTTCGGAGTCCCAGATGAGATCCCGGATGTCACGAGGAGTTCCGGAATGGTCTGGAGGTAAAGATTATATATGGGAAGTCCAGTTTCAGTCACCGGAAAGGTTTCGGGGTTTATCAGTATTGTACCCGGACCACCGAAGGGGTTCCGGGGGTCCACCGGGAGGGTCCACGTGCCCCAAAGGACCTAATGGGCTGTAGTTGGGTGGGAACCAGCCCCTTAGTGGGCTGGTGCGCCCCCAAGGGCCCAAGGCGCCTAGGGTTGGAAACCTTAGGGGGCGTTGCCCCCCCCCCCCCCTCCCGGGGGCGGGCCCTCCCCCCTAGTTGGAAACCCTAAGGGGGCCGCTGCCCCCCGAGGGGCCGCCCCCTCTAGATGGATCTAGGGGGCCGGCCCCCTCTCCCCTTCCCCCCATAAATAGTGGGGGGTGGGAGGGCAACCGCACCCCTTCTCCTGGTGCAGCCCTACCCCTCTCCTTCCTCGTCTCTCGCAGTGCTTGGTGAAGCCCTGCTGGAGTGCCACGCTCCTCCACCACCACCACGCCGTCGTGCTGCTGCTGGACGGAGTCTTCCCCAACCTCTCCCTCTCTCCTTGCTGGATCAAGGCGCGGGAGACGTCACCGGGCGGCACGTGTGTTGAACGCGGAGGCACCGTTGTTCGGTGCTTAGATCGGAATCGGCCGCGATCTGAATCGCGTCGTGTACGACTCCATCGACCGCGTTCTTGCAACGCTTCCGCATCGCGATCTTCAAAGTTATGAAGATGCACTCCCCTCTCGTTTCTAGTAAACTCCATAGATTGATCTTGGTGATGCGTAGAAATTTTTTAATTTCTGCAACGATCCCCAACAATGGCATCATTAGCTAGGTCTATGCGTAGTCTCTATGCACGAGTAGAACACAAATTGTTGTGGGCGTCAATTTTGCCAATTTACTTGCCGTTACTAGTCTTATCTTGAGTCGGCGGCATCGTGGGATGAAGCGGCCCGGAGCGACCTTACACGTACGCTTACGTGAGAGAGGTTCCACCGACTAACATGCACTAGTTGCATAAGGTAGCTAGCGGGTGTCTGTCTCTCCCACTTTAGTCGGATCGGATTCGATGAAAAGGGTCCTTATGAAGGGTAAATAGAAATTGGCATATCACGTTGTGGTTTTGGCGTAGGTAAGAAACGTTCTTGCTAGAAACCTATAGCAGCCACGTAAAAATTTGCAACAACAATTAGAGGACGTCTAACTTGTTCTTGCAACATATGCTGTGTGATGTGATATGGCCAAAAGGATGTGATGAATGATATATGTGATGTATGAGATTGATCATGTTCCTATAATAGGAATCACGACTTGCATGTCAATGAGTATGACAACCGGCAGGAGCCATAGGAGTTGTCTTAATTTATTGTATGACATGCGTGTCAATGAAAATGCCATGTAATTACTTTGCTTTATTGCTAACCGTTAGCTATAGTAGTAGAAGTAATAGTTGGCGAGACAACTTCATGAAGACACGATGATGAAGATCATGATGATGGAGATCATGGTGTCATGCCGGTGACGATGATGATCATGGCGCCCCGAAGATGGAGATCAAAAGGAGCAAAATGATATTGGCCATATCATGTCACTATTTGATTGCATGTGATGTTTATCATGTTTTTACATCTTATTTGCTAAGAACGACGGTAGCATAAATAAGATGATCCCTCATTAAAATATCAAGAATTGTGTTCCCCCTAACTGTGCACCGTTGCTAAGGCCCGTTGTTCCGAAGCACCACATGATGATCAGGTGTGATAGGTTCTAACGTTCACATACAACGGGTGTAAGCCAGATTTACACACACAATACACTTAGGTTGACTTAACGAGCCTAGCATGTACAGACATGGCCTCGGAACATGAAAGACCGAAAGGTCGAACATGAGTCGTATAGAAGATATGATCAACATGAAGATGTTCACCGATGATGACTAGTCCGTCTCACATGATGATCGGACACGGCCTAGTTGACTCGGATCATGTATCACTTAGATGACTAGAGGGATGTCTATCTGAGTGGGAGTTCATTAAATAATTTGATTAGATGAACTTAATTATCATGAACATAGTCTAAAACTTTGCAATATGTCTTGTAGATCAAATGTCCCACACTAATGTTGCCCTCAACTTCAAAGCGTTCCTAGAGAAAACCAAGCTGAAAGACGATGGTAGCAACTACACGGACTGGGTCCATAACCTGAGGATTATCCTCATAGCTGCCAAGAAAGCATATGTCCTTCAAGCACCGCTAGGTGATGCACCTGTTTTCCCGGTAACTCAAGACATTATGAACGCCTGGCAGTCGCGTAGTGATGATTACTCCCTGGTTTAGTGCGGCATGCTTTACAGCTTAGAACCGGGGCTCCAAAAGCGTTTTGAGCAGCACGGAGCATATGAGATGTTCCAAGAGCTGAAAATGGTTTTCCAAGCTCATGCCCGGTTCGAGAGATATGAAGTCTCCGACAAGTTCTACAGTTGTAAGATGGAGGAGAATAGTTCTATCAGCGAGCACATACTCAAAATGTCTGGGTTGCATAACCACTTATCTCAGTTGGGAGTTAATCTCCCGGATGATGCGGTCGTTGACAGAATCCTTCAGTCGCTCCCACCTAGCTATAAGAGCTTTGTGATGAACTTCAATATGCAGGGGATGGAAAAGACCATTCCTGAGGTATATTCAATGCTGAAATCAGCGGAGGTGGGGATCAAAAAGGAACATCAAGTGTTGATGGTCAATAAAACCACTAAGTTTAAGAAAGGCAAGAGTAAGAAGAACTTCAAGAAGGATGGCAAGGGAGTTGCCGCGCCCGGTAAGCCAGTTGCCGGGAAGAAGCCAAAGCATGGACCCAAGCCTGAGACTGAGTGCTTTTATTGCAAGGGAAATGGTCACTAGAAGCGGAACTGCCCCAAGTACTTAGCGGATAAGAAGGTCGACAATACCAAAGGTATATGTGATATACATGTTATTGATGTGTACCTAACCAGCGCTCGTAGTAGCTCCTGGGTATTTGATACCGGTGCGGTTGCTCATATTTGTAACTCAAAACAGGAGCTGCGGAATAAGCGGAGACTAGCGAAGGACGAGGTGACGATGCGCGTCGGGAATGGTTCCAAGGTCGATGTGATCGCCGTTGGCACGCTACCTCTACATTTACCTACGGGATTAGTTTTAAACCTCAATAATTGTTATTTAGTACCAGCTTTAAGCATGAACATTGTATCTGGATCTCGTTTAATGCGAGATGGCTACTCATTTAAATCTGAGAATAATGGTTGTTCTATTTATATGAGAGATATGTTTTATGGTCATGCCCCGCTGGTCAATGGTTTATTCTTATTGAATCTCGAACGTGATGTTACACATATTCATAGTGTGAATGCCAAAAGATGTAAGGTTGATAATGATAGTCCCACATACTTGTGGCACTGCCGCCTTGGTCACATTGATGTCAAACGCATGAAGAAACTCCATGCAGATGGACTTTTGGAGTCTCTTGATTATGAATCATTTGACACGTGCGAACCATGCCTCATGGGGAAAATGACCAAGACTCCGTTCTCCGGAACAATGGAGCGAGCAACCAACTTATTGGAAATCATACATACTGATGTCTGCGGTCCAATGAGCGTTGAGGCTCGCGGTGGTTATCGTTATGTTCGCACTCTCACTGATGACTTAAGTAGATATGGGTATGTCTACTTAATGAAACACAAGTCTGAGACCTTTGAAAATTTCAAGGAATTTCAGAGTGAGGTTGAGAATCAATGTGACAGGAAAATCAAGTTCTTACGATCAAATCGTGGGGGAGAATATTTGAGTCACGAATTTGGCACGCACTTAAGGAAATGTGGAATTGTTTCACAACTCACGCCGCCTAGAACACCTCAGTGTAATGGTGTGTCCGAACGTCGAAATCGCACTCTATTGGATATGGTGTGATCCATGATGTCTCTTACCGACCTACCGCTATCATTTTGGGGTTATGCTTTAGAGACTGCCGCATTCACTTTAAATAGGGCTCTGTCGAAATCCGTTGAGACGACACCGTATGAATTATGGTTTGGGAAGAAACCTAAGTTGTCATTTCTGAAAGTTTGGGGATGCGATGCTTATGTCAAGAAACTTCAACCTGAAAAGCTCGAAACCAAATCGGAAAAATGCGTCTTCATAGGATACCCTAAGGAAACTATTGGGTATACCTTCTACCTCAGATCCGAAGGCAAGATCTTTGTTGCCAAGAATGGATCCTTTCAAGAGAAAGAGTTTTTCTCAAAAGAAGTAAGTGGGAGGAAAGTAGAACTTGATGAAGTATTGCCTCTTGAACCAGAGAGTAGCGCAGCTCAAGAAAATGTTTCTGTGGTGCATGCACCGACTAGAGAGGAAGTTAATGATGATGATCATGAAACTTCATATGCTACTGAACTTCGTAGGTCCACAAGGACATGTTCCACACCAGAGTGGTACGGAAACCCTATCCTGGAAATCATGTTGTTAGACAATGGTGAACCTTCGAACTATGAAGAAGCGATGGCGGGCCCGGATTCCGACAAATGGCTTGAAGCCATGAAATCCGAGATAGGATCCATGTATGAAAATGAAGTATGGACTTTGAATGACTTGCCCGATGATCGGTGAGCCATAGAAAATAAATGGATCTTTAAGAAGAAGACATACACGGATGGTAATGTAACCATCTATAAGGCTCTGCTTGTCGCTAAGGGTTATCGACAAGTTCAAGGCGTTGACTACGATGAGACCTTCTCACCTATAGCGAAGCTGAAGTCTGTCCAAATCATGTTAGCAATTGCCACATTCTATGATTATGAGATATGGCAAATGGACGTCAAAATGGCATTCCTTAGTGGTTTCCTTAAGGAATAATTGTATATGACGCAGCCGGAAGGTTTTGTCGATCCTAAGAATGCTGACAAGGTGTAAGTGCATCTAGTGCCACCCCTAGTTGGTTTTGGAGGATTGACGACAAACCTAGTTGAGGGACTAATGTGTTTGTGAGAATTGCAGGATAACACAGGAAGAAGTCCCTCATTGATTCGGTTTTACTACCAGAGATGACCCCTAAAAATGTATGAAGACATTGAAGTCAAAGGTGGTATATGAAGATATTCACATTGAAGACTATGACAAGAGAAGACACGATATGAAGCCTATGGAGCTCGAAGACTTAGATCTTTCGGAGTTCTTTTTTTTCTTTTGTGTTGAGTCATAGGAACCATCGTACTGTTAAGTGGGGTCCAGGAGAACCAGTCAGAATGACTGAAGTGATGCCTAAACCAAACCAAAAACCTATGTCTCCGAGTGAAGACAATGAGAGTGAATCTTGTCCAGAGCCGGATAAGTCAGCTTTGCTTGTAGCCCAAGTAAAGTTGCCATGTGAGTTTGAAATCTGACCGTTAGGACACGTGTCAGTTCCTTAGTGACCCAGGGTCATTTCGGACAAATCAGGTCGGGTTGCCAAGTGGCTATAAATAGCCCACCCCCTACAACCATAAACGGTTGGCTGCTTAGATTGAGAGTACGGCTTTTGTCGTTTGAGAGCAACCCACCTCGAAGCCTTTGAGAGAGAATTCCTTGCGAGGATAAAGCCCTAACCACCAGAGCCAGAGAGAATTGGGCATCACTTAAGTCTTCTTGTCTGTGTGATCTGAAGACTTATTACACTTGAGGACTGTGCATCCTCCAGACGGTTAGGCGTCGCGTTCAGAGCATCCAAGAGACATTGTGGATTTCCAGTGAACGAAGTCTGTGAAGGTTTGGGAGTCTACCTTGAAGACTTACCAGAGTGATTGGGCGAGGACTATGTGATCTTAGCTCAAGGAGAATACGGTGAGGACTTGGTGTCCTGAGCTGCGTGTTCAGGACTGGGTGTCCGGGACTGTGTGTCCTAAGGTTTAAATACCTAGCCGCTCCAACCAGACGTACAGTTGTCACAGCAACTGGAACTGGTCCAACACATCATTGTCTTCAACGAGTCACTGGTTTCATCTTCACTTCTTTTTCTTATTGATTACTCATTGTGAAGTCATTGCATGTCTGTTCTATCTTTTGTCTTCACAACGTGAGTGTATGATCTGTTTGGCTTCATAACATCTTCCTACCTGATCCTTATTACACTGCAGCTATTTGTCACTGTGCTTTCACTCTGTTGATACTTGACCATGACTTGCCTAGTGTAGTCTACCTTCCGCTTCATAGTAATAGGCATATCTCTGTTGTTTGTCTTCATAACTTCCATGTTTTGAAGACTTTCATAAAAATCGCCTATTCACCCCCCCTCTAGTCGATATAACACACTTTGAATTGGTATCAGAGCGAGGTGCTCCCTTGTTCTGTGTGATTCGGTTTAACCACCTGGAGTTTTAGCTATGTCGACTGCAGGGTCAATGAAGGCATCTCAACCCAGAGAGATCAAAGAATCAGTGTCCTTCGCAACCTCTTCAACCGCTTCAAGCGAAATGACAATGAGAATGTCCAGCACACATTTGACCGACTCACTGACATCACAAATGAGCTTCAAGCCCTCGGCGCCACTGAGATTACCAAACACGAAGTCGTCAAGACGCTGCTGTGATCACTTGATAGTTTGTTTGACATCCTGGCCCTGATGATCCAAGAACGTCCTGATTTCAAGACACTCGATCCGTCTGACATACTTGAGAGGCTCAACACACATGAGTTTCAGCTTTCGGAGAAAAGAGATATCTACGGTCCAAACTATGGGCGAACTCGTGCCTTGAAGGCAAATGTTGTCTCCTCATCTGAAGAAGAATCTGATAGCAGTTCTGATGATCCTGAAGACATTGGAAGGGAACTTGCTATGCTTGTCAAGAAGTTCCAAAAATTCACGAAGAAGAAAGGTTTCAGAAAGTCTTCCCGATCAAGTTCTAGGAATGATGAAGCTCCTGCTCATGACTACAAGAAGAAAACATGTCACAAGTGCAAGAAACTTGGACACTTCATCTCTGAGTGTCCACAGTGGGACAATGAGAACAAAAAGAAGAAGAATAGCAAGGAATATGACTCTGACGACAAGAAGAAGAAGAAATACTCAAAGTCTTCTTCCAAGTCTTCCTCAAAGTCTTCATCACACAAGAAGAGCTCATCTGGCAAGGCACGTGCGTTTGTTGGCAAGGAAATGGATTCAGAGGAGGAGTCTGCTTCTGAGGAGGCAGAGGTGGAGTCTGAAGAGGAATCCGACTCAGGCGTCGCAAGTCTGGCTAAAGCATACGTTGCCAAGTCCATCTTCAACACTGAAGACAATGACTTCATCACCGACACCGATGCAAATGACAAGGACTGCTCCGCTTCTACCTACTGCTTCATGGCACGCGGTGCCAAGGTAAACACACGCACTACTCGCTATCAAACATCTAGTGACGATGACTCTGATTGTGTTTCAAAACCTAGCTACAAAACACTTGCTAAAATTGCAACTGAACAACAGAAAGCTATGGAACATATTCACAAACTGTTAGACAGAAGCGATTATCTGTTGGGTGCTGAAATGACTCGATCTGAATCCTTAATTAAAGACATAAAAAATCTTCACGTTAAGTATCAGGAACTTGAAAGTCGTCATGAAACTCTCTCAACAACTCATGAAAAGCTTTCCTATGATTATCTTCAAAGGAAGCAAGATCTTGAGAAATTGAGAGCGGTTCATGAAGATCTTCAAATAGAAAACGAGTCACTTCATGCCAAACAGATCAGTCCCGCTCAGGAAGGATTTGAACCACCATGTCTTAAATGCATTGAGCATGATAATGCTACTTCTGTTGCTGAATGTTCTACTGCTACTGCTATTGCAATATCTTCAACTATTGATGCGGTAACTAACCCCTCTATTGAGGATACCACCACTATTGCTGATGAGAATGCTAGGTTGAAGACATTGCTTGAAACAGGGATGTACAAAAGCCTTAAAGGGCATCAGACGCTATGTGATGTCCTGAAAAAGCAGATTCTGAACTGAAACCCTAGGAAAGAGGGTGTAGGGTTCGTAAGGAAAATGAATGCAGATGGCTCTTACTGGAAACCTGAGCAGTACCCCAAAACCATGTGGGTTGCTGCAAAGGAACCTTCAGCAGATCCATCCAATCTGACTGGCTTCACTTGTGCTAACCCCGTTATCATTGATGAATCCTTTGATGCAAACTATATACTATTTAAGAATCAGAATGGTGAAGTGTTTGCCAGGTACATTGGTACTAACTGCAGGAATGAACCGCCTATGAAGAAGATCTGGGTTCCGAAAAGGTGTCTGGAAAATCTTCCTGTGAATGTCTTCATGACACCTCACTTGAAGAAGACAAACCTCAGACCTAAGGCTTCATACGGTCCAAAGGCTTCATACAAACAGAGGACTCACCTGAGTCGCACTAACGCAAATGTTTTGCAGGGAAACCACACTCAGGCATATGAATATGAGAGCGGTTCATCAAACCGCCATGTTCATAAGACCAAGAACTATTCTTCTTATTCTTATGAGTACTATTGTCCACCTGCAAGATTGTTTGCTAAGGCCTCAAAGCCAAAATTCTCAGATGCTGCACTTAGACTTATTGATTCTAAGCCACCCTTGAAGATGTGGGTGGTTAAGAAGGCTTAACTCTCTTTTGTAGGGAAAGGTCTCCAGCAGAAAACCAAAATCGTCTGACGCTATTGGTGGGGACCTTAAACATCTTGTAGGGTGCAAGATCAAATGCCCAAATGGTCTTACTATGTACTTCGTACCTGAATCGCTTGCTACACTCCCTATTGGTCCTAACCCACTGGTTCGTCAAATGTTTTTGCTTCACAATGCTCTTGGTGAAGCCTATCCCCCTAAATGCACTGTAGGGTACGACACCAGCGTCTTCAGAATGGATTATTGATAGTGGGTGTACAAATCACATGACTGGCAAAAGAAGTCTTCTTATGGACTCAACCTTACGTCCATCCGACAAGAGCCACATCACATTTGCTGACACTGGTAAAAGTAAGGTATTGGGTCTAGGTAGAGTTGCAATCTCAAGGGATCAACACATGGATAAAATCATGCTTGTTGAATCCCTTGGCTTCAACTTAATGTCTGTCTCAATGCTTTGTGATTTGAACATGATCGTAATGTTTGGAAAATATCGTTGCCTTGTACTAATGGAATCTGACAAGTCTCTAGTGTTTGAAGGGTATCGAAAAGATGATCTGTACGTGGTAGATTTCTCAGCAGGGCCACAGCTTGCAGTATGTCTTCTAGCAAAGGCTTCAGAATGCTGGCTATGGCATCGGAGGCTTGGACATGCAGGCATGAGGAACCTCCACACCCTTGCGAAGAAGAAGCATGTCATAGGCATCGAGGTCATCAAGTTCAAGAAAGACCATTTGTGCAGTGCCTGTGAAGCAGGGAAGATGACGAGGGCCAAACATCCCTCGAAGACAATCATGACTACTACTCAACCCTTCGAACTGCTTCACATGGATCTTTTCGGTCCCACTCATTACTCAACTCTAACTACTACTGCCTGCCTCTATGGCTTCGTTATTGTTGATGATTATTCTAGATATACTTCGGTGCACATAATCCTTTACAAGACTGAAGTGCAGGATGTCTTCAGACGCTTCGCCAATCGTTCTATGAACAATTTTGGCGCCAAGATAAAGCACATCAGAAGTGACAATGGCACTGAATTCAAGAAGACTGGCCTTGATACATATCTTGATACCTTGGGCATCACACATGAATTCTCAGCCCCGTACACGCCACAGCAGAATGGCGTCGTCGAACGCAAGAACAGAACACTAATTGAGATGGCCAGAACGATGCTAGATGAATACAAGACCCCAAGAAAATTCTGGCCCGAAGCCATTGATACTGCATGTCATACGATCAATCGTGTTTATCTTCACAAGCTACTGAACAAGACATCTTATGAGCTCCTTACTGGCAAAAAGCCAAATGTCAGTTACTTCAGAGTATTTGGCGCAAGGTGCTGGATCAAGGACCCACATCACACCTCAAAATTTGCACCAAAAGCACATGAGGGTTTTATGCTTGGATATGGAAAGGATTCGCACTCCTACAGAGTCTTCAATCTCTTTCATTACAAAGTGGTTGAAACAGTGGATGTGTGGTTCGATGAGACAAACGGCTCACAAAGAGAGCAGCTGCCAAGTGTGCTAGATGAAGTTCCATCCAGTGAATCAATCAAGCTAATGGGAACTAGAGAGATTATACCTTCTGAAGCTCATTCTGAAGAAGAACTTATCATTTCAGCACCTGATCAACATGAAGACAATGCTCAGCCTGAAGACATTCCATCCAACAACGACAATGAACAGCAAGAGCAAAGTCTTCGCCCTGTACATCCTCGCGTTGCCAATGAAGTGCAGATTGAAAGAATAATTGATAGCATCAATGCATCTGGTCCACTCACTCGTTTAAGGGCAACTCAGCTAGCAAATTTCTGTGGGCACTTCGCATTCGTCTCAATATCAGAACCCAAGAAAGTTGAAGAAGCCTTCATGGAACCTGAATGGATTCAAGCTATGCAAGAAGAGCTTCAATAGTTTGAGCTGAATAATGTATGGGAACTGGTTAAGCGTCCTGATCCACGGAAGCACAATATAATAGGCACCAAATGGATATACCGCAACAAGCAAGATGAGCATGGTCAAGTTGTCAGAAATAAAGCTCGTCTCGTTGCTCAAGGATATACTCAAGTGGAAGGCATTGACTTCGATGAAACATTTGCTCCTGTGGCTAGGCTTGAAGCCATACGCATACTGCTGGCCTATGCAAATCATCATAATATACTTCTATATCAAATGGATGTGAAGAGTGCCTTTCTCAATGGCAAGATTGAAGAAGAAGTGTATGTTGCACAACCGCCTGGCTTTGAAAATCCAAAATATCCTGACATGGTATACAAGCTCAACAAGGCACTGTATGGCCTCAAACAAGCCCCTAGGGCCTGGTATGACACACTCAAATACTTCCTGAAGAGCAAAGGCTTCATACCTGGTTCCCTAGATCCCACTCTTTTCACGAAGACATATGATGGTGAACTGTTTGTGTGCCAAATATATGTGGATGACATTATCTTCGGCTGCACCAATCAGAAGTACAGTGAAGAGTCTGGATATATGATGCAAGAGCAATATCAGATGTCCATGATGGGGGAGCTGAAGTTCTTCCTTGGTCTTCAAATACGGCAACAATGCAATGGCATCTTCATATCTCAAGAGAAGTATCTCAAAGATTGCCTGACGAAGTTCGGTATGCAAGACTACAAAGGCTTCACAACTCCAATGCCAGCCAAACACCATCTGGGTCCTAACGACAATGGTAAAGAGTTCGATCAAAAGGTATACCTCTCCATGATTGGTTCTTTACTTTATCTATGTGCATCTAGGCCATATATTATGCTTAGTGTTTGCATGTGTGCTTGATTTCAAGCGGCACCAAAGGAGTCGCATCACTTAGCTGTGAAGCGAATTCTTCGATATTTGGCTCACACCCCAACTCTAGGATTATGGTATCCAAAGGGCTCAGAGTTTGATTTGGTTGGATTCTCGGATGCTGATTATGCTGGTGACAAAGTTGATCGCAAGTCTACATCAGGCACATGTCACTTTCTGGGACGATCACTTGTATGTTGGTCTTCAAAGAAGCAGAACTGTGTATCTCTCTCCACTGCTGAATCTGAATACATTGCTGCTGGATCTTGCTACGCTCAGCTTCTGTGGATGAAGCAAACACTCAAGGACTATGGCATTCATCTGAAGCAAGTGCCACTTTACTGCGACAACGAAAGCGCCATCAAGATTGCCAACAACCCAGTTCAGCACTCGAAGACAAAGCACATTGAAATTCGTCATCACTTTCTCAGAGATCATGTTGTGAAGGAAGACATTGATATCATACACGTCAACACTAAAGAGCAATTGGCAGATATCTTCACCAAGCCCTTGGATGAGAAGAGGTTTTGCAAGTTACGGTGTGAGCTAAATATCCTGGAATCCTCAAATGTCCTGTGATCAGGCACACATCCTAACCCGTATGCATAATGATGACTTAGATGTGCAACACACGAAGTGAAGTATATCTTCAATCAATGAAGACATACATTCTAAGTGTGAATACATTAATGTGGAATTTGACTTCGGAGCGCCACGATAATTGTGCGCCGTGTCTGGGTCTAATACTTCCTATGCGGTGGGTAACGCCACCACCAAATGTTCTATTTTGAAGTGTTTCCCTCATGGCGTTACCTTGCAATGTCTTCACATTTGGTGTGGCTTCGAACTCAACATATATTCATGATTATCTTCACTATGTTGATTATAGATATATATATATGCTAGTGTTCTGTCCTCTACAGCATTCACTTATAGCTATGTCTTCGTGTTGAATCTTTTGAACTAAGTGAATGTGATCGGACCCCAACTTCTCTACGCTTTTTACCTCAAACTCTATCTCTCTAAGTCATATGCATTCTATTGAAACTGTCGAATGTCTTCACTGCATCCTTGTCAGCAGAAGATATAGAGACAACCATTAAGTCCGTTTTCAATGCTCATTCCTCCACATAAAATCCGGAGAAGTAGGAACGACCACCCGACAATCCAGGCGCGCGTGGGACGTGGAACAAAACCCAAACTTCCGCAAACTGGCCACGCGTTCCTCAGATGCGAATCGCCAGGGGTTCCTGTGTAATAGCACAGTGCCGCCCTTGTGCCTATAAATACACACTCACAGCGGTAACTATCCCTTCTTCCACCCTCGCATGAACCCTAGCGCCACCGCTAGCTCTCGACGACGCCGGTGACGAAGCGCTTCACTGCCGCAACCTCTCCGACGCCGTCTTCACGCCGACCGCGGACATCGTCCTCTCCGCCATCGTCGTAGGTCTCCTCCGTCGCCAAGTTAGGGCACGGACGAGTGAACTGCTCGGCCTCATCTCTCGCTCCGTCCATCAGTTCTCAGTGTGGTAAATAAAACTCCCCTTTTATAGATCCGTTGATCCTATTGATCTGTCACTTTCTACCACAAGCAGTTTCTGTTCACACAAACTAGATCTCTCTCAAACTGCATCTCATAACATGCCTAGTATATTCACTTGTGCTTCACAAAGTAGTTAGATTCCTCACTTGTACTGATCTGTGGATTCGTACAAATCTGGAACCAGCTTCTTATCTATGAGTGAATGTCTTCGCACGATGAGGTCAATGTCTTCTAAACTGATTTATCTTCAAAATCTTCTGAGAATGCATATGACCTCTTCCCTTTCCCTCGCACCTTAATGTTGTCACAGGTACATGTCCGTGGGAGAACCCTTTGGTTCTCATAGTCTGCATTCATTTGCAGAATTCTTACAGCATCACATAAATTCTTCTGAAGCCAGTTCCTGTTGGTCCAGCAAGAGAAAACCTTTGAAGCCTTTGAACGTCTTGAAGCCTTTCAAGTTAAAGTTTATGGCTTCAGAGAAAGAAGCAAGGAAGGGGGCAGACAATGTCGTGGCAGAACATCCAAAGATCTGCCTGATGAACTCGCAGAAATGTATAAGACAGATCCTGAAGAGAATTATGGTCAGTGCAAGACCCGAATCCAATGGATTCGATGCTATTGGGCAGAACAATGGTTCAAATACCGCTTCACAACCCAAGAGTATGCTGAGAAAAGTGCCATCCAAAGACCGTGGGGAGACATCTTATACAAGAATCTTGTACCCAGGTCCAGAGATGAAGCTATTGCCCAAAGCTTCTATCCATGCATGGTTCGTGGGCCACAGCCTGATGATGCACATCCGTCGTCACTACTTTGGTGTCGTGACGACAATCTGTTCAAGCGCAACTTCCAGTTTGCCCAAAACTCAGCGAAGCAGAACAAGAAGAAATTTGGCTTAGACTTCAACCCTGGTCCCTTAGCACCAAGGGCAGATGGCACACGAGAAGCAGAGCCCAATGTCATCGGTCCGTATGCCAACCTTGAAGGCCTCATCACCTACATCTTGGTTCAAGGAACTGCAGTGAATGAGCCTGCAGCTGACACTGAGTCTGATGAAGCGCCTGCAGTGCCTGCAGTGCCGAAGCCAAAGCAGTTGAAGAAGCCAAAAGCTTCAAAGCCAGCCCCTTCACCAAAAATCTCAAAGGCGAAGCCATTGGCGACTGCACCTCCTGAAGATAGTGTGGAGTCTGAAGACTTATCACGCGTCTCAAGGCACAAGAAAGCCAAGATGCCTTTGTCTCACACTGGCAAAGAGCTCACAGCTACTGCCATCCTGCGTAGTGAAGCCATTGATATGTCCGGTGATGAGGATCTTGGAGATGACGCTCTTGAGCAACTCATTAAGAGAAAAGAAGAAGCAGAAATCTTCAACAATCTGCCTCTCTTTGATGTCGCCATCATCCACAACTTCATTGACGAGTGGTTTGCCACACCAAACATCAGCTTTGAAGATCTACAGCTGCCCGTTGGCCTCAGCGTCGCCTTCCAAGGCGCTATTGCTTCAGAACTTGCTATTGCCCAGTGCATTGTTGAACTGAAGCAGAAAATTGATCATGAAAAGGCTCAGTTCAAGAAGCATATGGCCAAGCTCAGCATGCAAGAAGTGAAGAGCTTCAAGATCATGTTGCATGAGCTAAAGGAAAACTTTCTGAAGAAGCATGCAGAAGCTCAGGGTTCACGTGAGCGGATGAAGACTCTGGCTGACAAATGTGTGCAAGCCTACAATGAGGCTGAGAAGCGCAAGGCACTTGGGCATCCTGGCATCGACCCCAAGATGGCCGCAAAGAAAAAGAAGAAGACTGTTCCAGCTGAACCAGAGGCACCAAGGCAGGAAGCAGTTCCGCTTGTCTTCCCAACTGCAACGACTGGCTCGAAGCCAAAGAACCGGTCAACAGCTTCAGAGCTCAAGAAGACAAGAACTGCTGAGGCTGAAGCCAGGAAGAGGAAAAGCTCTGAAGCCTCTCCTACTGCCCCCAGCAAGAAAAAGAGAAAGACCAAGAAAGCTCGGGCTACTCCCACAGAGCCCTTGATAGTTGAACCCATTTCTATGGTTCACCCTGACGCAGAACGTCAACTGACGGTTCATGAGCCTGCTTCCACAGAGGCTCCTGAAGCTGAAGACATTCCAGCAGCTGATCCCATCACTGCTGAAGACATTGGTCATCATGACAATGTAGAAGATGATGCAGCCCTTCCTTAATTAGAACACAACGAACTCATTAGCATTGGTCGTCCACTGACGCCAATTGCACAGGATGCTTCATGGGCAGATCACCCTCAAGAGGAAGAAGACTATGAGGCCCAGCCCACTCCAACCCCACAGGTGTCGTCTGTGTTCCGCAGGCTTCGCAAAGGTCCAAGGCCTCAAGTCTTTGCTGAAGACATTCCGGCTGCATCAGCCGCAGAAGAAGTACCACAAGATCCCACTCCCCTGCTCCACCAAGAAGCAGTTCTCCAGGAGAACGTGCTTGTGACAGACCCTCCTGCTAGTCAAGCGGAGGATGAAAATCTTGAGGCTGCCACAACCAACAACGAAGCTAATGTGGAGCCCTCCCCAGCAAAAGCTTCTGAAGACAGCGAAGCCACTGAACCCACCACTTCTGTTCCTGAGTCTACTGCCGGTCCCCAATTCAACTATCATGTTGAGCATAGGCCTCAGGTCCAGAAGCCAATCCCCAGACTGCCAAGGTTTCCAGGTCCTACATCAGCACCTGGCTCCTTCAACATCAATGGCTTCAGGGCAGATAATACTTTCTTCAATAGCTCCAAGAACCCCTATTCAAGGGAAAGGATTTCATCAGATAGGTTCTGGAGCTATCCTCAGCGCAGCTACTACTCTTGCATACTGTACAACCAAGGTCGCATTTTCCCGCACAAGCGCCTTGATGTTGAAGCTATTGCTCGTCTACCCTGTCTAGAGGAAGCATTGGATTGCTTCAAACAAGTGGGTCTGCTGCAGTTTGTCACTGATGAAGAGCATTGGAACGAAGAGCTTCTGCTACAATTCTGTGCCACACTCCACATCAAAGGATACAACAGAGATCCGAAGACTTGGGTCCTGGAGTGGATGACCGGCAACGTTCATCACGAAGCCAATGCATTTGATATCATTGAGCTCATTGGCCTGCCCACTCCAGGCGAATTCTTCGAGCAAGGCTGTCGGCTACACACTGAAGCTATTGAGAGCATATTTCAGAGGCCTGAATCGAATATGAGTCAGATGCTCTCCATGATGAAGCCATTGCCCCACTATGCTCCTTATCCCATAGAGTTCTTCGTTGAAGACCTTGAGTACCTGCCCAGGACCATCTATCACATCATCCGGCAGACTCTCTGGCCCATTAAAGGACACTCTCCAAATGCCAAGATCGAGGGTGCAATGAAGACTTTGATATTCTGTATCCTTCATGGCAAATTCTTCAACGCACAGGATTTCTTCATACGCCAACTAGCTGCATCAGGCTCAGATTTGTTTGGTTTAAAGTTCTATGCTCCTTGGGTAATGAGGCTGATCAAACTTCACTCTGCCATCTCGTATTAGCCCTCAGCCCGCAACCATCGGATCTTCTTGCCTGATGTGGATACCTCTGCTGAAGCCATCTATCCTGAACCTGCCAAGCAACCTCTGAGTCTTCAGAATGCAGAACACCAGAGCTTCACTCAAAACATTGACGGTGTTGAAGCCATCTCCAGGGTGTATCCTTTGGCTGGCACTACACGTGCACCACATCCTGCTTCAACTGAAGCCACTGACGGTGCCACTCCTTCAAGACCCAAGAAGCACACTCATGTTCTCAACGACCGAGAGCTTCTTGTGGCCCTTCATCAAAAGCAGGATAGGCATCATGACTGCTTGAAGAGACAGATGAAAAGCCTCTTAGTTCTCTTCCTCTGCTGCCATAGTCACTGCCAGAATCATTGAGGAAGAAGACAATGCTACTTCACCACCATCTGCTTCAGCACCTCCAAGCTCTTCTGCTCCGCCAAACAACATCAATAACCCTGCTACTTCACCTACTCCTCATGGGAACGAGTAGAGGCTCTATGTCTTCGAACCTTTTTGGTCATTACTGACAAAAGGGGGAGAAGCATATGAGATTGATAGTCTTCAAGCGGGTTCATATGGGCGGATGCCTTATATTTTGCTTCGTGCTTACAACTCTTGTTTTTACTACATTCGGTTCTTATGAGTTGTAACACTTAAACCAGATGGTCGTCTGCTACTTGTTTGCCACCCTGTTTTGCGAAGATAAATTCCGCATGTGCGACGATAAATTCCGCACTTATCTCATTCTGCAGACGTCCATTTTCCATTATGCATGTCATTATCTTCATATACTTTCACATGCATAGTGGATTGTCATCATAAGCTGAAGAGGATATCCACAAGTACAACCTGCCATGTGCATTTGCATTCCAAAAGCAAATTAACTTATATGCACATCTTCAGGGGGAGCCCTTGCAACTTATGAAGACAATTCCTTATCCTTTACAATTTCACAGATTATATTCCCCGTTGAAAACTTCAACTAGTTTGTCATCAATCACCAAAAAGGGGGAGATTGTAAGTGCATCTAGTGCCACCCCTAGTTGGTTTTGGAGCATTGACGACAAACCTAGTTGAGGGACTAATGTGTTTGTGAGAATTGCAGGATAACACAGGAAGAAGTCCCTCATTGATTCGGTTTTACTATCAGAGATGACCCCTAAAAATGTATGAAGACATTGAAGTCAAAGGTGGTATATGAAGATATTCACATTGAAGACTATGACAAGACAAGACACGATATGAAGCCTATGGAGCTCGAAGACTTAGATCTTTCGGAGTTCTTTTTTTCTTTTGTGTTGAGTCATAGGAACCACCATACTGTTAAGTGGGGTCTAGGAGAACCAGTCAGAATGACTGAAGTGATGCCTAAACCAAACCAAAAACCTATGTCTTCGAGTGAAGACAATGAGAGCGAATCTTGTCCAGAGCCGGACAAGTCAGCTTTGCTTGTAGCCCAAGTAAAGTTGCCATGTGAGTTTGAAATCTGACCGTTAGGACACGTGTCAGTTCCTTAGTGACCCAGGGTCATTTCGGACAAATCAGGTCGGGTTGCCAAGTGGCTATAAATAGCCCACCCCCTACAACCATAAACGGTTGGCTGCTCAGATTGAGAGTACAGCTTTTGTCGTTTGAGAGCAACCCACCTCGAAGCCTCTGAGAGAGAATTCCTTGCGAGGATAAAGCCCTAACCACCAGAGCCAGAGAGAATTGGGCATCACTTAAGTCTTCTTGTCTGTGTGATCTGAAGACTTATTACACTTGAGGACTGTGCATCCTCCAGACGGTTAGGCGTCGCGTTTAGAGCATCCAAGAGACATTGTGGATTGCCAGTGAACGAAGTTTGTGAAGGTTTGGGAGTCTACCTTGAAGACTTACCAGAGTGATTGGGCGAGGACTATGTGATCTCAGCTCAAGGAGAATACGGTGAGGACTTGGTGTCCTGAGCTGCGTGTTCAGGACTGGGTGTCCGGGACTGTGTGTCCTAAAGTTTAAATACCTAGCCGCTCCAACCAGACGTACAGTTGTCACAGCAACTGGAACTGGTCCAACACATCATTGTCTTCAACGAGTCACTGGTTTCATCTTCACTTCTTTTTCTTACTGATTACTCATTGTGAAGTCATTGCATGTTTGTTCTATCTTTTGTCTTCACAACGTGAGTGTATGATCTGTTTGGCTTCATAACATCTTCCTACCTGATCCTTATTACACTGCAGCTATTTGTCACTGTGCTTTCACTCTGTTGATACTTGACCATGGCTTGCCTAGTGTAGTCTACCTTCCGCTGCATAGTAATATGCATATCTCTACTGTTTGTCTTCATAACTTCCACGTTTTGAAGACTTTCATAAAAATCGCCTATTCACCCCCCCTCTGGTCGATATAACGCACTTTCACAAGGTATGCAAGCTCCAACGCTCGATCTATGGGCTGGTGCAAGCATCTCGAAGTTGGAACATTTGTTTTGATGAGATGATCAAAGCATTTGGGTTTACGCAGATTTATGGAGAAGCCCGTGTTTACAAGAAAGTGAGTGGGAGCTCTGTAGCATTTCATGTATTATATGTGGATGACATACTATTGATGGGAAATGATATAGAACTCTTGGAAAGCATAAAGGCCTACTTGAATAAGTGTTTTTCAATGAAGGACCTTGGAGAAGCTGCTTACATATTAGGCATCAAGATCTATAGAGATAGATCGAGACGCCTCATTGGTCTTTCACAAAGCACGTACCTTGACAAGATATTGAAGAAGTTCAATATGGATCACTCCAAGAAGGGGTTCTTGCCTGTATTGCAAGGTGTGAGATTGAGCACGGCTCAATGCCCGACCATGACAGAAGATAGAGAAAAGATGAGTGTCGTCCCCTATGCCTCGGCCATAGGGTCTATTATGTATGCCATGTTGTGTACCAGACCTGATGTAAACCTTGCCGTAAGTTTGGTAGGAAGGTACCAAAGTAATCCCGACATGGAACACTAGACAGCAGTCAAGAATATCCTGAAGTACATGAAAAGGACTAAGGATATGTTTCTCGTTTATGGAGGTGACGAAGAGCTCGTCGTAAAGGGTTACATCGATGCTAGTTTTGACACAGATCTAGATGACTCCAAGTCACAAATCGGATATGTGTTTATTTTGAATGGTGGGGCAGTCAGCTGGTGTAGTTGCAAGCAAAGCGTCGTGGCGGGATCTACATGTGAAGCGGAGTACATGGCAGCCTCAGAGGCAGCACATGAAGCAATCTGGATGAAGGAGTTCATTACCGACCTAGGAGTTATTCCCAATGTGTCGGGCCCGATGACTCTCTTCCGTGACAACACTGGAGCTATTGCCCTTGCCAAGGAGCCCAAGTTTCACAAGAAGACCAAGCATATCAAGCGTCGCTTCAACTCCATTCATGAAAATGCTCAAGATGGAGACATAGAGATTTGTAAAGTGCATACGGACCTGAATGTCGCAGATCCGTTGACTAAACCTCTTCCACGTGCAAAACATGATCAACACCAGAACTCTATGGGTGTTCGATTCATCACAATGTAACTAGGTTATTGACTCTAGTGCAAGTGGGAGATTGTTGGAAATATGCCCTAGAGGCAATAATAAAATGGTTATTATTATATTTCCTTGTTCATGATAATTGTCTATTGTTCATGCTATAATTGTGTTATCCGGAAATCGTAATACATGTGTGAATACATAGACCACAACATGTCCCTAGTGAGCCTCTAGTTGACTAGCTCATTGATCAATAGATGGTTACGGTTTCCTAACCATGGACATTGGATGTCATTGATAACGGGATCACATTATTAGGAGAGTGATGTGATGGACAAGACCCAATCATAAGCATAGCACAAGATCGTGTAGTTCGTCTGCTAAAGCTTTTCTAATGTCAAGTATCTTTTTCCTTAGACCATGAGATTGTGCAACTCCCAAATACCGTAGGAGTACTTTGGGTGTGCCAAACGTCACAACATAACTGGGTGACTATAAAGGTACACTGCGGGTATCCCCGAAAGTATCTGTTGGGTTGGCACGAATCAAGACTGAGATTTGTCACTCCGTATGACGGAGAGGTATCTCTGGGCCCACTCGGTAGGACATCATCATAATGAGCTCGGTGTGATCAAGGAGTTGATCACGGGATGATGTGTTACTGAACGAGTAAAGAGACTTGCCGTAACCAGATTGAACAAGGTATCGGTATACCGACGATCGAATCTCGGGCAAGTGCTATACCGGTAGATAAAGGGAATCGTATACGGGATTGATTGAATCCTTGAGATCGTGGTTCATCTGATGAGATCATCGTGGAGCATGTGGGAGCCAACATGGGTATCCAGATCCCGCTATTGGCTATTGGCCGGAGAGATATCTCAGTCATGTCTGCATGCCTCCCGAACCCGTAGGGTCTGCACACTTAAGGTTCGATGACGCTAGGGTTATAGGGAATATATGTACGTGGTTACCGAATGTTGTTCGGAGTCCTAGATGAGATCCCGGACGTCACGAGGAGTTCCAGAATGGTCCGGAGGTAAAGATTTATATGTGGGAAGTCCAGTTTCAGTCACCGGAAAGGTTTCGGGGTTTATCGGTATTGTACCGGGACCACCGAAGGGGTTCCAGGGGTCCACCGGGAGGGTCCACCTGCCCCAAAGGACCTAATGGGCTGTAGTTGGGTAGGAACCAGCCCCTTAGTGGGCTGGTGCGCCCCCAAGGGCCCAAAGGCGCCTAGGGTTGGAAAACCCTAGGGGGCCGCTGCCCCCCCCCCCGGGCGGGCGCCCCCCTAGTTGGAAACCCTAAGGGGGCCGCTGCCCCCTGAGGGGCCGCCGCAGCAGGGGCCACCGCCCCCTCTAGATGGATCTAGGGGGTCGGCCCCCTCTCCCCTTCCCCCTATAAATAGTGGGGGTGGGAGGGCAACCGCACCCCTTCTCCTGGCGCAGCCCTACCCCTCTCCCTCCTCATCTCTCGCAGTGCTTGGTGAAGCCTTGCTGGAGTGCCACGCTCCTCCACCACCACCACGCCGTCGTGTTGCCGCTGGACGGAGTCTTCCCCAACCTCTCCCTCTCTCCTTGCTGGATCAAGGCGCGGGAGACGTCACCGGGCTGCACGTGTGTTGAACGCGGAGGCACCGTTGTTCGGTGCTTAGATCGGAATCGGCCGCGATCTGAATCGCTTCGTGTACGACTCCACCGACCGCGTTCTTGCAACGCTTCCGCATCGCGATCTTCAAAGGTATGAAGATGCACTCCCCTCTCGTTGCTAGTAAACTCCATAGATTGATCTTGGTGATGCGTATAATTTTTTTAATTTCTGCAACGATCCCCAACACCAAATACTTGGGGCAGTTCTGCTTCCAGTGACCAGTCGCTTTGCAGTAGAAGCACTTAGTCTCAGGCTTAGGTCTAGACTTGGGCTTCTTCACTTGAGCAGCAACTTGCTTGCCGTTCTTCTTGAAGTTCCCCTTCTTCCCTTTGCCCTTTTCTTGAAACTGGTGATGTTGTCAACCATCAACACTTGATGCTTTTCTCAATTTCTACCTTCATCGATTTCAGCATCACGAAGAGCTTGGGAATCATTTCTGTTATCCCTTGCATATTATAGTTCATCACGAAGTTCCAGTAACTTGGTGATAGTGACTAGAGAACTCTGTCAATCACTATCTTATCTGGAAGATTAACTCCCACTTGATTCAAGTGATTGTAGTACTCGGACATTCTGAGCATATGCTCACTAGCTGAGCTATTCTCCTCCATCTTGTAGGCAAAGTGCTGTCAGAGGTATCCTACCTCTCGACACGGGCATGAGTATGAAATACCAATTTCAACTCTTGGAACATCTCATATGCTCCGTGGCGTTCAAAACGTCTTTGAAGCCCCGATTCTAAGCCGTAAAGCATGGTGCACTAAACTATCAAGTAGTCATCATATCGAGCTCGCCAAACGTTCACAACGTCTGCATCCGCTCCTGCAATCGGTCTGTCACCTAGCGGTGCATCAAGGACATAATTATTCTATGCAGCAATGAGGATAATCCTCAGATCACGGATCCAATCTGCATCATTGCTACTAACATCTTTCAACTTAGTTTTTCTCTATGAACATATCAAAAATAAACGGGGAGCTACATCGCGAGCAATTGATCTACAACATAGATATGCAAATACTATCAGGACTAAGTTCATGATAAATTAAAGTTCAATTAATCATATTACTTAAGAACTCCCACTTAGATAGACATCCCTCTAGTCATCTAAATGATCACGTGATCCAAATCAACTAAACCATGTCCGATCATCACGTGAGATGGAGTAGTTTTCAATGGTGAACATCACTATGTTGATCATATCTACTATATGATTCATGCTCGACCTTTCGGTATCAGTGTTCCGAGGCCATATATGTATATGCTAGGCTCGTCAGGTTTAACCCGAGTATTTTCTGCGTGTGCAAAATTGGCTTGCACCCGTTGTACAAGAACATTGAGCTTATCACACCCGATCATCACGTGGTGTCTCGGCATGACGAACTTTTGCAACGGTGCATACTCAAGGAGAACATTTGTACCTTGATTTTTTTAGTGAGAGATCATTTTATAATGCTACCGCCGAACTAAGCAAAATAAGATGTATAAAAGATAATAATCACATGCAATCAAAAATATGTGACATGATATGGCCATCATCATCTTGTGCCTCTGATCTCCATCTCCAAAGTAATGTCATGATCTCCATTGTTACTGGCATGACACCATGATCTCCATCATCTTGATCTTTTATCAACGTGTCGTCACATGGTCGTCTCACCAGCTATTGCTTTTGCAACTATTGCTATCGCATAGCGATAAAGTAAAGCAATTACATGGCACTTGCATCTTATGCAATAAAGAGACAACCATAAGGCTCCTGCCAGTTGCCGATAACTTTAACGAAACATGATCATCTCATACAATAAAATATAGCATCATGCCTTGACCATATCACATCACAACATGCCCTGCAAAAACAAGTTAGACGTCCTCTACTTTGTTGTTGCAAGTTTTACGTGGCTGCTACGGGCTGAGCAAGAACCGTTCTTACCTACACATCAAAACCACAATGATAGTTCGTCAAGTTAGTGATGTTTTAACCTTCAACAATGACCGGACGTAGTCACACTCGGTTCAACTAAAGTTGGAGAAACTGACACCCGCCAGCCACCTATGTGCAAAACACGTCGGTAGAACCAGTCTCGCGTAAGCGTACGTGTAATGTCGGTCCGGGCTGCTTCATCCAACAATACCGCCGAACCAAAGTATGACATGCTGGTAAGCAGTATGACTTATATCGCCCACAACTCACTTGTGTTCTACTCGTGCATATAACATCAACGCATAAACCTGGCTCGGATGCCACTGTTTGTAAACGCAGTAATTTCAAAAATTTCCTACGCACACGCAAGATCATGGTGATGCATAGCAACGAGAGGGGAGAGTGTCGTCTACATACCCTCGTAGACCATAAGCGGAAGCGTTATAACAACGCGGTTGATGTAGTCGTACGTCTTCACGATCAACCGATCCTCGGTACCGAACGTACGGCACCTCCGCGTTCAGCACACGTTCAGCTAGGTGACGTCCCGAGAACTCACTATCCAGTAGAGCTTCGGGAAGAGCTTCATCAGCACGACCGCGTGGTGACAGTGTTGATGAAGCTATCACGCAAGGCTTCGCCTAAGCACCGCTACGATATGACCGAGGTGGATTATGGTGGAGGGAGGCACCGCACACGGCTAAAAGATCAATGATCAATTGTTGTGTGTCTATGGGGTGCCCCTGGCCACGTATATAAAGGAGGGAGGAGGAGGCCGGTCCTAGAGGGGGGCGCCAAGTGTGGGGAGTCCTACTAGGACTCCCAAGTCCTAGTAGGATTCCCCTTTTCCTTTCCGGAAAGAGAGAGGGAGTAGGAAAGGGCAAAGGGGGGCGCCGCCCCCTTTCCCCTAGTCCAATTCAGACCCATGGGGGTGCGCACCTCCTTCCCTTTGGCCTGCCTCCTCTATTCCCGTATGGCCCAATACTTCTCCCGGCGAATTCCCGTAACTCTTCGGTACTCCGAAAAATACCCAAATCACTCGGAACCTTTCCGATGTCCAAATATAACCTTCCAATATATCGATCTTTACATCTCGACCATTTCGAGACTCCTCGTTATGTCCCCGATCTTATCCAGGACTCCGAACAAACTTCGGTCATCAAATCACATAACTCATAATACAAATCGTCACAGAATGTTAAGCGTGCAGACCCTATGGGTTCGAGAACTATGTAGACATGACCGAGACTCATCTCCAGTCAATAACCAATAGCGGAACCTGTATGCTCATATTAGTTTCCTACATATTCTACGAAGATCTTTATCGGTCAAACCGCATAATGGTATACGTTGATCCCTTTGTCATCGGTATGTTACTTGCCCGAGATCCGATCGTCGGTATCTCAATACCTAGTTCAATCTCGTTACTAGCAAGTCTCTTTACTCGTTCCGTAATGCATCATCCCGCAACTAACTCATTAGTCACATTACTTGCAAGGCTTATAGTGATGTGCATTACCGAGAGGGCCCAGAGATACCTCTCCGACAATCGGAGTGACAAATCCTAATCTTGATCTATGTCAACTCAACAAGTACCATCAGAGACACATGTAGAGCACCTTTATAATCACCCAGTTACATTGTGACGTTTGGTAGCACACAAAGTGTTCCTCCGATATTCGGGAGTTGCATAATCTCATAGTCAGAGGAACATGTATAAGTCATGAAGAAAGCAGTAGCAACAAACTAAACGATCATCGTGCTAAGCTAACAGAATGGGTCAAGTCGATCACATCATTCTCTAATGATGTGATCCCGTTAATCAAATGACAACTCATGTCTATGGCTAGGAAACTTAACCATCTTTGATTCAGCGAGCTAGTCAAGTAGAGGTATACTAGTGACACTCTGTTTGTCTATGTATTCACACATGTACTAAGTTTTCGGTTAATACAATTCTAGCATGAATAATAAACATTTATCATGATATAAGGAAATAAATAATAACTTTATTATTGCCTCTAGGGCATATTTCCTTCATAAAGCATACACGATTGATAATATAATAGCATGAAATAATTAAAAATTATAGATATGTTCGAGACGTATCAACACGTCGTCACGAGCGTATGGTCCCACATGTAAGAAGCCACATCACTCACATATGGACCCGCTTGCCAGCATCCACGTCAACACTACATTGGGCCCACATGTCAGAGTTATTGACCGGTCAAACGACAACATCATAACTGTTGGCGACGTTCACCGTCATAGAAAAAATGATGGTCGATCCCACATGTAAGCAACCCCGTTAGCATATTATGGACCCATATGTCAATAGTGTTGACTTGTCAACCAACACCCAACTTATTACTAACAGGCACCGTCAGTGATAAAACCTATGTCGGACCCACTTGGAAGCTGCCCCATCAGTAACTGTTGGCCCCATTTGTCAGAATCTTTGACCAGTCAAACCCACGGAACGATTACTCATGACAAATTATCGTCACCGAAACCGATCTTAGGTGACAGATTGGCCTGTCGTAGGTGACAATATTGGCGTCACCAAAAATGGTCGTCAGTGACAAAATGCAATCTTGCATGAAGGAAAAATTGGTATGGTCAAGAATTTATTTTCTGTGGCGGCACTTCAGTGACGGTGGGGGTGATGAACGGAAAACGTCACCAATCCATATTTGGTGACGAAAAAAGATTTTACTTGACACAAGTGAAACGTCGTAGAATAGCGCTCGTTTTGTAGTGTGAGAAAATCTCAGCGACTCGACTTCCTGTTTCCTATTTAGGTAATCATAAGTAAGTCCCTCGTGCTCAATTGAGAGGATCTCATGACGCTTGAACACTTCACCCATTTGCGATTCAAGAGCAGCATACTCTTCAGACTCCATCTCCTCGACCAATAACTCTTCGAACTTCCTGAGGGTTTTCTCAAAAATTTCAAGGCAGTATTGTTGCTCTTTGGCAATTTTCTCAAGATTGTTGGACTCACTGAAGATGTGCATACTTTAGAAGGAAGAACTTGAAGCATGGATGAACAAGTTACTAAAATTTTTGAGAGTCAAATAATGATCCTAACAAAGTTCACTGGAAAGCCGAAACCTAATCCAGTTGAAAGTGTCAAGTTGATGATAAGTAGCGAAGAAGCTCCAAAGGATCACGATAGGAGGCATATACCTGAGCAATCTTACCCTGTTGACCATTGCAGATTTCCATGAAGATGTTGACGATTGAAGCATCCACTACGCGAGGTATCAAATGATGAGGCGTATAAATGTTTCGTTGATCGAGATGCACTTAAGGTACGTGAATTAGATGCCAAATAAAATAAGTTGTATGGTAAGCTATTGGCTAAGCAAAAAGGATATATTTGAACCCTTTTATTGAAACAGAGATTGGATTGAATAAGTTCAATGCTTTATGAGATCTAGGTGCTAGTGTTTTTACTATCACTAGGACTGTTTATGGCAATCTCAATCTTGGTCATTTTGTTAATAGCGAAATTAAATTGAACATGACCAGCTCTACCTTTACACAAACAGTAGAGATTAAAGATGGTGTAGTCATTCAAATTGATGATCGCCATGTTATAATTGATCTTGTTATCATTGATATGCCAGAAGATCCCATTGCACCTATTATATTAGGCGGACCATTTCTAATAACTATAAAAGCTACCATCAATGTATTTGAAAAAAAATGTGAGATTTGACCTTTCGATGAAGGACCTTTTGTTAGAAACTTTCCCAAGAAAAAAATAGATGGAGATGTATGCAGGAGATGGTATCATCATAAAGGCTAGAATCTACGGGCTTGGCATTATCATGTCGAAGGAGAAGTAATCATCACTAAGGTCAAGCTTATCGACCGAAAATGAAGCGCTTATGGGAGGCAACCCATATAAATAAGGTAGATGAAGAGTAAGTTTGTTTTGTTTTAGCTATTTCAATAAATAGTGTTGAAGTTTTTGTTTGAAGGAAAAGAACAGAAAAAAGAGTCGCTACCGAGCACCGATCGACAAACTCTAAAAACATGTATAATTTATATCTGAGCGCATACAATGCAAAAAAAGGACCAACGACTACCCTTCACATTTGTCCGCTCACTTCTCATTTGAAACACCACCACTGCGACATTTTACTCACTGTCATGTCTTTCGGTAGGGGAGATCGTAGCCATCCTACAACCATTGCTCCAACCTAACATCTACTCCCCCTGACCCTTGCCTTCTACTTACTGCCATCGCCATTGCCTATCAACGCCAGGGGTGTCACATGGAGCAAGAAAACTACATTTAAGGCTTAGACATTCGATCAACATGGAAACCAAACCAATTATGAGCATTATCTTCAAAGACATCTATACCAGCGATGGCAAACTAAACTAAACTAGCGGGATGGCCACCACTAGCTACCCAGTTGGGCACGACATGGCTTGCCACGAGGGCCACCAACCCATAAACCCTAACCTAATGTTGGTATACTTCAAGTTTAAGTGTATACAACAGCAGACACCGCTTCACCAATTTGTATAAAGAGGGTGTGTACATCCCCTATTCCTCCCGCATCCGCCGGCTCGCTTCTCTAACGAGCCGATATTCTCGCGAAGCCTCGACCACTACATCATCTCTCGGTAGGTAGTTCACCGCCAATGCCGCATCGTTTGTCCATGAATCGCCACATAGTGTAACCTAACTTCTACCCAACCTTTGACTTCCCACCCACCGCCGCCCATCATACCTCTGTCGGCATAGGGGGTAGGGAGGGGGGTGTTCACGAAGAGCAAGAAAACCCAATATGACAAACATGTGTGCGTAAAACACCATCCATTTGAAAGTTTGTACTCATCAAAGACAAAACAAACCAAACTTTTTCCTACACAATAAATGCACACAAAATACACACACAAAGCCAAAGAATGCTCTCGAACCTATCTATCCACCCATATCTGCAGACGGGCACAAAATCGGTTGTGCAGCAGCGACCGGCAGAGCCGTCGATCCCCCGACGGACGGCCAGGAAAAGATAAATCGACGCAAACCCGGCGTGACACACGCCGGTCGGCTTCGATCGATCGATCGGGTGCGATCCCGGCTATAAACAACACGAGGGCCATCCGCCCCTCCGCCATCTGCGCCTCGCCCTCGGAGACCCAACAGCGAAGGCCATCAGCCGACCCCCAGCCCCCGCCCGAGCCCCGCTCTCGCCCCCGCCCGCCGCGGCGCTGCCCGCCGGCGAGATGGTCCCGCTGAACCACCCCGGCGTCGCCGCCGAGGTGCGGCTGGTGCTGCAGGGCGCCACCGACGCCGGCCGCGAGTCCGTCCGCCGCGAGCTCTGCCAGGTATATAAAACCCTAGACCCGCTCCCTCGCTGCCCGCCGACCGGTTCGGCGCGTCCGATTCGCCCCTCGCCCGCCCGGATCTGTTCCGCTGTGGTTCGTATCAGCTAATCTCACTCGTCACTGTGGGGGTGCGTCCGTAGGTGATCGTTGCTACATTATCGGGTTGGGTGACCTAGATTCCGAATCGGTGGTGTGCACAGCGTCCCGTGGACCATGAATTGGTCGGCTGCCCTCTGTATGCAGGTGTAGGGCCTGCCTGCAAGCCAGAGCACTTGTGCTAGGGCATGTTTGCCCGAGCTTACAATTCCTGGCAATCGGTCAGCACTTAAGCCCAGGAGTCCGCCTTGTACGCGGTGTGCTGCTGATTCCGAGAGGCCGTTTCGCGGAATTCTGATATTATCACTACCGTTTGCGCGCCGCAAGACGACAAGATACATTTATACTGTAATTAGTAAGCAGAATAGAATGGGAATTCATTTCCCACACTTGGATGTTCCTAATTGAGCTAGTTCTAATTGAACTCGTCATGTCAATGCTCGCTATACAAATTGCGGTCGGCCCATCTGTCCATTTGACGTATGTAGAAGGATTTGGGGATAGGGAATGAGATGTGCCGATGCAGCACCTGGGCTGAGAGTGCAGCACGTGGCGCTGCTGGCATGTGGGATTCCGTCTCCGCATCAGTTGCTTTAATTGCAGACAAGGCGTGGTCTTGTTGGCGGGCAGTATAGGCATGCCCACAAGCAACTCGCAGCCTTTGTGAACAACCCGGCAGTTTACGAGAGAAATTTATTGCTTTAACCATTTCCGCGTACAAACAAAGTACAAAATTAACTAGTTCGGTGCAGGTTTTCTGATATATTTATCTTTCCACCTTTGCAGTTAGTTGACTATGGTCACGATGGATGTCTTTTGCTGCTCCAAGTCTGTTTGGATGAAGTGCTGCTGAATGACAGGGAGGCCAAAAACTTGCAGTTGAAGCATGATCTTCTATCCGCCACTTTCAGATATTGTCTGGATAAAACGTTTTTTAGCACTTGTTTCTGTGAGGCACTGATGCAGATAAAAACTGGTACCGATGGCCTCCTTGAGACTCTGTCGAGTGCACTGGAACTCTCAGTGGCCGAGAAAGTCGGTATTGGTCTTGCGCTGTCAGATTCTGATAATTCAGGCATGAAGCTGAAAGGTAAACAGTAGGTGGTGAAGTTGAACTCTGTGTTGAGTGTATCAGGGTTGCTTCTTCTGTTTTCAGTTGTTTGTTGACATCTACTTTATTTTCATCGTTCCAGGGCAACAATTTGCAATTGCTCAAATTGAGAAGTTGTGTTTGAATCCTAATCAATCGGTACCAAATGATCAAATTCATGAAATCGTCGTCTTCCTTCACCAGACCGATGGCCTGACAAAGCATATGGATACTTTTAGTAACATTGCTTCTCTTCTAGAAGTTGGACAGAGTCCTTTTTTTGCTCCCATCCCCAAAGATCAGCATGATGTTCAGTCAATAAATCATTCAAGGTGTTTAGTCTTTAACTAGCCAAAACCTATACGTTTCGGTTCACCTCATGTCCATTTGATTACTTACATATTACCCCCCTTATTTTCTGTGTCTTGCAGACATTTGGAGATGTACTTGGATAGCACAAATGATGACTTTGAGTCACTTCTTTCTGAAATTGGGAAAGAAATAAGTATGGCGGACATAGTAACTGAGTTGGGTTATGGATGCACTGTTGACAGCACACAGTGTAAGGAAATACTTTCCACTTTTCAGCCTCTTGATGATGTGGCAATATCTAAGTTGCTCGGGGCAGTTATTGGCACTCAAAATAGTCTTGCAGAGGCCCATAACACTTATGCAACCTTCGTATCTGCTATTCGAAATACCCACTTGAGTGAGTCACCTCAATTGACTACATGGAACACAGATGTTCTTGTGGATTCAATCAACGAATTGGTGAGGCCTTGCTCATCGTCATGCTGTATTCTTTTCCTTTGCCTCATGCTTTTGCATTTTAACTTGGTTGTTCTTTCCCATGTAGGCCCCAAGTACTAATTGGGTGCATGTTATGGAAAGCCTTGATCATGAGGGTTTCAGTATTCCTGATGAAGCAGCTTTCTGTTTACTGATGAATATATATGGCCGCGCTTGCAAGGTAAACATATATGTGCTCATTTTCAGGCATTTCAACAGACACACATGCTTGGCTGACAAATTTCTTGAATAATACAGGATCCCTTTCCGCTTCATGCTGTTTGTGGGTCAATGTGGACAAATACAGAAGGCCAGATATCATTTTTAAAGCATGCAATTTCTGCCCCTGCTACTATTTTTACATTTGCACATAGTTCGAGGCTGCTGGTACTATTTTCATAACATGTGGCTTTACTCATGACAAGATCGTGTACAATTCATACATCTAACAGTTGTAATTTCTTATAGGCACTTCCGGACTTTGCAAGTCTTGGTCCAGGTAATCATGCTTGGTTTTGCCTTGACCTTCTAGAGGTTTTGTGCCAGCTTGCTGAAGTTGGACACACTGTGTCGGTGCGGTCCATGCTCGATTATCCTTTGGGACATTGCCCTGAACTCCTACTTGTTGGTCTTGGACACATCAACGTATGACATTCTTCTAGTCCTACTTAACAAGCTACATTCAGTTCAATCATTTTACTACTGTTAATTCCCATGCTCTGCTATGCAGACTGCATATAATCTCCTCCAATTTGAAGTGCTGTCCTGTGCATTTCCTGCTATTCTGAAGGACACCACAAAGAGAAATGTGGTGAATTATCTCTGGCATATTAACCCATGCCTCACCCTTCGAGGATTTGTTGATGCTCATTCTGATCCAAGTTGTCTCCTGAGAATTGTGGATGTGTGTCACGACCTGAAGGTTTGTATAGACACAGTAACATTGACAGTTGTCAAAGTTATTGTTGCAACTTCTTCAGTGTTAATTTTATTTCTGGAAGTTAGGGGTAATATTGGGCTCTTTACAACTACAACAAATAGTAAGCTTTTCCTGAAGAAAGAAACCATTAATGTTGCTGGTGTACCTTGCACGATGATCATTCCATACACTTCTGATATAGAATATTTGGTTATTGCCACCATTTGAAACTATAATGTTGTAATGTTATCTCTATTTTGTCATCTTGTGTGTCATTCATCCAAATTTTATTTCCATTTGAAACAGATCCTATCTGCTGTCCTCGAGTCCACTCCATTCACATTTAGCATTAGATTGGTGGCTGCTGCTTGTAGGAAAGATCATAGCCATCTTGAGAAATGGCTCACTGAGAAGTTAACTGTATACAAGGACGGTTTTGTCGAGGTAATATGCATGATTATATGCCTAAATTACTATCTCTTGATGGTGCATGCTTAGCCATTTTCCATACTCGTTCAGGAGTTTTAAATCTGCTATTGTATTCTTCAATACTTGCCCCCATTTTTATTAGATCTTGTTCTAGTACGCGTGCAGTCAATGTTTTTTTTTCACTTTGATGGCTAATTTCTTTATTTTTCATTTGCAAATGCTATTGTTAGGCTTCTCATAAAAATCTCTTTTGAATCAGTACAGTATTCATGCTTTCCAAACTGTGATTCAAAGAGTTGTGTTCAGATGTGTATAGCTAATGTTTATACTTTATATGTATTTGTTAAAAGTGTGATTCAAAGAGTTGTGGTCAAATATGTATATTGAGACTGTTTTCTTTAAACTTGAGTATATTGAGACTGTTGATGTCCAAAGCGACAAGTAAAAAAGAATGAATTTAGTCTTTTCATTGCCATCTAAAGTTTTAGTTTCCCCTATTTACACTCTGAGCTCTGACTCCCAGGACTGCGTTAATTTCCTGAAAGAAGCTATGAATGCCGCATCTTATGCAGTAGAGGGTACCGCGGAACAACCTCAATTTAGTGTTGTGGACACGTATTGGGAAGCTTGTCCTCCCTTTATAAAGGTTTGACCGATTCTTGGTTATTGTGCTTCTGCAATTTGTTAGTAGCTCTATCTTTCTGCGACTCGTAAATATTGTCACACGCATTTGCAGGTTCTCCAGTCTCACTTGGGACAGCTCTTATCCAACCAACTCTCGGATGAACTAAGGGAGTTGTGTGCTCTGTATGAATCGAGAAATCAGGGTCCTGTAGCAAGGGACATACCTACCTCGGAGGGAGGTTCAGATGATGTTGAAGTAGAAGCAAATGCGTATTTTCACCAGATGTTTTCTGGACAGATAAACATTGATGTGATGATACAAATGCTCACTCGCTTCAAAGAATCTCCAGATAAGAGGTGCATTTCTGAGATCAATTTGAAAATGACTTGTTATTGCCTGTTTAACTCAACTTGTGGTTTACGTAGTCACATAGAAACACTGCAAAAAACTGTATGCACAAGGAACTTACAAGCAACTGATGGTAATAAGCTGAAGTGTTGGATATTCAAGATTATAGCTAACCCAAGCACGGAAATACAATATTATTGGTCTCTTTTACAGTGTAGGACATGATTTAATTACACCATCCTGTCTTTTAGTTATCTGGCTTTCTAGAAATTATTGTTATTTTAACTTGTTTAGTTCAGTTTTGGATAGACAGCCCGCGCAACATTGATTGTTTTGAGAAGTTTTCTGATTGAATCACTGACTGCATTTATTTCCTCCAAAGTTTGTTTTGCCAACGTTGTATGAGATGATAAACACACGCCACTAACTAGTATGCTCTGTTTGTTCTCCAACCTCGTCTAGCAAAGTTTTTCCTGCACTGATAGTTGTTGACAAATGGATTACATGAATGTTATGGATTTCCAGGGAGCAATCAATTTTTAATTGTATGATCTCAAATCTGTTTGAGGAATACAAGTTCTTTACGAAGTATCCGGATAAGCAGCTTAAACTAGCTGCTGTGCTATTTGGTAAGTATATCTTCACTTTGCTACACCTTCATAAGCCACTTATTATATTGAATCGTGACCTGAGGTTACCTTTCTCATTAAAGCACTGTTTTCTGGTTCTCTATCTTGTTGCTTAAACTGCTCGTGACTTAGCTGGACTTGATATAACATAATCTTTTTCCACACAAGTACAGATCTACTACCCAGTCTTGAAAATTACAGCTTGAAAGGGTTGTTGTGTTTTAGGCTTTAACCGTGTTAGATTTGGTTAGAACAATTCACACGTTCTTCCATCAAGACCTTATATTACTTTGCTATTTGATGCTATCCAAACAATACAAGCTTAGGTTGCATTGTATTTTTATGGGGGTTATGATAACTCTCTGACTGCAAAATGCCCACATGTTCTACGTTATTTCATTATGGATCCATGTTTAGTTGCCTGTAACGTACAATAGTGTTCCACACTCTGTTTGTTTCTGCTACATCAAGATTTGAATTAAGGTTATAGTAGTCCATTAGTAGTCTATATGCCTGGAACATGCTCAGCTGAGGCGCAAAAGTCATCATCTGCTCCACTCAATTGTGCTGTTGTCTAATCCAATTCCATCTTTTGAAACAGGATCCCTTATCAAACATGAACTTGTGGCCCACCTCGGACTTGGGATTGCTCTACGCGCTGTTCTTGATGCCTTACGCAAGTCTGTTGATTCAAAGGTAGCTCAAATCTGTTTTATTTTGGTATCCACATATGTTCACTGATCTGTGCAATCTGTAGTCCTGATCGTGTTATTTGGATGCAGATGTTTATGTTTGGTACGACAGCATTGGAACAATTCATGGATCGTGTAATAGAGTGGCCACAGTACTGCAATCACATATTGCAGATTTCACATCTTCGAGCTACTCATGCTGAAATGGTCTCTGCAATTGAGCGAGCACTTGCCCGAATTTCATCAAGTCAAAATGAGCCCAACGCTGGCAACTTGCTTTCTACAGAGCAGCTTGTTTCTGGATTGTCATCTATTGAAGCCATGGAGGTAAATCATCACAAAAACTTAAATGAGGGTAAATAATCTTGGCAACTGTTGAATCGGAACTGAAGGTGGATTGGCCACCAGGAATGTATTGTTCGGCAATTTTCAGGATAATAAGATCCTGCCACTTTCCTACTGTTTTGATATGTTCTGCTGTGACCTAATCCCTTTTCATCATTGACATGGTTGGATTTCTTTAGGCATCTGAACCATCATGGCAGTTAATGGGTACATCTCCAACTCAGCTAGGAAGGACACCTTACCCGTTGCAGCAAAGGCAACCAAGTGTCCTTGGAGACAGGTCCAAGATCTCCATCGGCACCTCTCAGAATAAGAGCATTTTACCTAGTCAGCCTTCGGTTCCTTCAGCATCTGCTGATTCAGCCTTTAATTTAAAGGTACTTTTCTAAGGCATCTGGGGGTATTAAAGATTTTCTACTCCCTACGTTCCTAAATATTTGTCTTTCTAGAGATTTCAACAAGTGACTACATACAGAGCAAAATGAGTGAATCTACACTCTAAAATATGTCTATATACATCCGTATGTGATAGTCCATTTGAAATATCTAAAAAGACAAATATTTAGGAATGGAGGGAGTAGATGCTTTCCTGTTACCTTGCCTGTTCATATTTCCAAAAGTGAGATGCTTGGATGCAGTGCTGGTGTCTGATCTTTTTTTTCTTTCTTTTATGTTATTTGTGTAACTTAGCCACCAGTAACTGTCTCTCTTTGACCTACTGTGAAAATATTCAATTGCAGACTACTGTTCCACCTTCATTAGCTCACTCTACGAGCATGTCAAATAGTGCTCATTCCACTAGTTTTCTGCGCCCCCGGAATACCTCGACAGGTGACTTGATTACTTGTTATTTTCACAAGAAGAGTGGTGATTACATTTTATTTGTTCTATAATCTCTATGCTACCGCTCCATGAATTATTTTCTGGTCCCTTTTTATAGTTTTGCCCTGGCAACATTCCTACACTACGGGATTTGGAAATGCTTTAAATATTGAGACACTTGTAGCAGCAGCGGAGCAAAGAGATAATCCAATTGAGGTTGGTATTGGCGTATCGCTATTGTTTTCCATGGTGTGCTCTCATGGGAGAATACACAATGTGGTTGGGCTAATTGATTTTCCTCTCCATCTAGACTCCCCCATCTGAAGTTCAGGACAAGATCTTGTTTATGATTAACAATATATCCACCTCTAATATGGAAGCCAAGGCGAAAGAATTTAATGAAGTGCTTCAGGAACAATATTATCCTTGGTTTGCACAGTACATGGTCATGAAAAGGTACAATACCCATTCATTTCCTCTCTTTTTTGCACCAGTTTTTCTAACGTTGAAGCACTAATTCCATGTCCATCTTTGCAGGGCAAGCATCGAGCCAAATTTTCATGATTTATACCTGAAATTCTTTGACAAACTTAACTCAAGATCCTTGAGTAAGGAGATGCTGAAAGCTACATATGAGAACTGCAAGGTTGTGGTCACTCTAACTTGTCTACCTTTTCTGCCTTGACCATAAAACAAGCTTGTTGAACCTTAAGATTTTCCTGTGCAGGTTTTGTTAAGATCAGATCTTATCAAATCTAGTTCCGAGGAACGTTCCTTGCTAAAAAATTTGGGCAGTTGGTTGGGAAAATTTACCATTGGAAGAAACCAGACATTAAGAGCCAAGGAAATTGACCCGAAATCTCTTATTGTGGAGGTACTTGTTTTGTACCAGATTCTGCATTTTAGATCTTTTTTGACTGCATACTCTGCCAAATATTCTTCGCTGAGTTCAGTTACTGAGTTCTCCCTCCCTTCTACAGACCGTTCGGCCATGCCTGACTTGTTTTGGGTCTTATTTATTTCTAAAACTTGCATTTTACCTATATTTGCGTGCATGTATCGGTGGCGTGATTCTGCCAAGTGGTATTAAGCAATTATGCTTGACAATCTTTTGAAATTATCATTTCAGGCTTATGAGAGAGGACTTATGATTGCTGTAATTCCATTCACTTCAAAGGTGTGTATTTGCAGCATTCTCATTTGTATAAAACATGCTGCCTGGTATCTGACCAGTGCTTGCTCTGCAGATTCTCGAACCTTGCCATTCAAGTATAGCATATCGTCCTCCAAATCCGTGGACAATGGGAATTCTTAGTCTACTTTCTGAGATCTATAATCTACCAAACCTGAAGATGAATCTAAAATTTGACATTGAGGTTGTCAACTTTTTTGGTTAGACTGTCTTGTTGACTATCTTTTGTTCTATTTTTACACTCTATAACTCTTATTATGTGGGATTTTAGGTCCTGTTTAAGAACCTCAGTGTGGACATGAAAGATGTGAAACCGACTTCCCTTCTTAAAGATCGAGGACGTGAAGTTGAGGGAAACCCAGATTTTTCAAACAAAGATGTTGCTTCGTCCCAAACCCCAGTGGCTGCAGAAGTCTCTTCAGGTGTCAACCCCCCAATAAAACATGTAGACCTGCAGCCTGAGGTCAATAGCACTTCCCGTACCCTGAGCCTTCCAACTTTGGTGAGTCAAGATGGCTTGGGCATGCGTTATCAATTCAATCATGTTAGGGGGTGCAGTCTTGTTCTATTATATTTACACATTTTTTATGCATGCAGTATACTGCTCCTGTTCGTCTCCCTCCTAACAGTATGGTGGAGGATGATAAAATTGCTCTAATGATGCCTGAGCAAGTTCCCTCTCACACCTTGACCCAGGTCTCATCTTCACAAACACCATTAGTATCACTATCGCCATCGCCACTCTCTCTAACTCAGGTGTGCCATGCTACCATTTTCACCCATCTTTTGCTGGGTTACTAGATTTTATATGTTATTGTGCAATTTCTCATCTGTTGTTTGCAGCTTTTGTCGCTGATTCCACATGATGAGATACGCTTCAAAATAAGCTCAAAACTTTTGCCTTTTGGCTCACAGTTGCAGTTCAGCAAGTATGTTTGATGCTTCTAAACATAAATATCTGACACAATTTGGATTTGACTAGCTGATAAACTCCTGTTATTCCATAGAATCATGGGTGTGGCTTTGGATAAGGCTATCAAAGAGATAATACTCCCAGTCATTGAAAGAAGTGTCTCAATAGCAAGCAAAACTACAAAAGAAATTATTCTAAAGGTTTCCTTGTGTTCTTTCTCAAAGTTTTTTGTCATAGTGAAATTGTTGTTATGTTACTGATATTTTAATTCCTGAAGGATTATGCAACGGAATCTGATTACAGTGCCGCAAATCGCTCGGCTCGTTTGATGGTCGGAACATTAGCTGGAAGTCTAGCCCATGTTACTTGCAAGGTACCTCTTGCTTGTTTTTAAGCCCTATAAGCAGTGACGTTCTTCTGTTTTGTCTTGTGGTTGTTTTTATTGTTTTTAATCTTTTGTGCAACCTATTATATTATTTCCTTTTCCCTCTCGTGTAGGAACCGCTTCGTGTTGCGCTACTGTCTCATCTCCGAAGCCTTACTCAAAACCTTGCTAGCAACAGCGAAACTCTTGAGCAAGTAGTACAGGTTCTGATCAACGACAATTTGGATCTTGGCTGTGCAAGTATCGAGTCTGTAGCGGCGCGCAAGGTAGCTCTTTGACATGCTATCGTGTCCCTTGTCCTACTCAACAAGACAGTAACATATACTTTATTTGCTGTTTCTTAAAAGTCTAGACACATTTTCTTGAGTTTCCATGCATTATGTGATCTTCTATAGTCTAGTTCAGCAATTTGAGTGCCAATATCTACCAGTGATTTACTTTCATACTGTGGAACTTGCCTCCTCTCCTTTTCTAATCACCCTGAGCATGTCCCCATTAGCATTTTGCCAACAATGAGCTACAATCGCGAAGTTGGTCAAGTTCACTGCCTCATGACATGTATGCCATTTTGCAGGCTGTTGATTCGATTGAGGGTGAAATAACTCAATCCTTTTCACAACAAAGGAAGAAAAGAGAGGCAGCTGGTCCTACATATTATGACTCTTTTACTTATGCTCAAGGTCCATTTGCCCCTGTACCTGAAGTATTCCATACCAAGGCAGAGTCTCCTGCCCAACAACGAGTATATGAGGTGTAGCACCAGGACTTCAAATTGTCAATTGGAATTAACACACGATGTTTCTGTACTGTACATGTGACTAGCTGCATCTTGTGTTGTTGATTTCAGGAGTTTGGTCATGTATGGCAGAGTCATGGCCAAAGTGTTGGTGCTGCAGGTTCTGGTACAGCTGCTGTATCGAGCAATTTTGGTGTACCTCGAGCTTACAGCCCAAGTTTAGCACAAGCTTCCAGTGCTTTCTTGTCTGCTCAAACAGCTCCACTTACATTAACTCAGCCTACAGAGCTGGTGTATGAGGAATTGATTCCTGGCGCTGCACAACTTTCTAGGTACACATACTTTGGTACCTTTTGGTTTTGAAATGTGGTTTGCTCGAACTGCTATCCCTAGATTGATGAACACCTTGTGCCTCGTAGTGATTCTCCTGCTCAAGTTGGGATCAGCGACTCTTCTGGCTGGCTTGGTGGAACCATTGGTGATGCATCCACATCTCCACCCTTGATGTCTAATGACTTACCTGCGGGTGGAATAATGGTCACGACCAACATAACATTTCTTCTTCACTTCATGTGTACATGATATATGACAGACTTCTGAAACCTGTTTCAATCATGTACCAGGATTTAAATGTTATGACGCCACCTCCAGCTACATTTTCTGACAATCTAGGATCTGGTTTACCTGATACTTTGAGCACTGGTGATGCTATGGAGAGATACGAACAGGTTTCACAAAAGGTAAATTTGGAGATATATATATGTGAACTGATAATCAGCAACACATGAACTATCATTCAATTTTGTCATGATTTGATGGCTGCTTTCTATCAGAATGAATACCTAAATTTATATTCTATGATCCAAAGGCCAACATATAACAGACAGGTCTGGGTAATAACAGAAAACACCTTATATTTTAAAATGTATTAGCCATGTGAGTCAGTAACTCTATTGTCTTTTATTTAGGACTTGTTATCATATGTTCTATTAATTTTATTATTATCATGTGGAGTTTTTGTTGAATGCATCTGATAATTTATCTTAGTTTCTAACCAAAGCAGCCCTGTTCTTCGCTTCGGATACGAGTATATAAACTGGCTCACTAGTCTGGTTCTGCCTAGGCATGTATATGCCTCCACTTTGTGCTTCGTCTACAGACTGCCCACACCACACGTGCTTCTTTGTCACCTGTGCCATGCTTCATTTTTGTTGGACTCTTTAGTAGTTGGTTTGTTGGAGACTCTTTATTTATTTAACAGTAGATAGAAATATTTAGGTTAGTTTCATTTTGAAGACGCCATCACGTACATGTGGGGTTGTCAAGTGGGCCCACATGTCAGTGGCACATTGTTGATATGTCTTTGTGATGGTGCAGAGCGATCTGCATTCATTTTGTTTCTTATGTTTATATATCTCAGTGTAAATAATTTGAACTTTACTATAAATTCCGACCTTCTGTACTTTCTGATTTAAAATCTCAATTCCATGTACATATCTCTGTTTTGCTTAACTGATTTGTTGTTACCCTCCAGCTGGAAGTCTTGATTGCCAAGGATGGTAAAGATGTGGAAATCCAGGTTAACCCTCATTACTTCCCTCATTACTTCTACTCTGTAGGAATTCAGTGCTTCCACTTTAGGCAACGTGTGGCCTCTGCCACTGCTCCTGTAGTCCTGTGTTGTGAACCAAAACAATAGGTGTGAATACTGTGGCAAGAGAAACAATATGTCATCATCCCGTGTAGCAACTAAGAAGTGTAGGAACTATCGAGTGTGGTGCACCACTGTGTTTTTAGGCAATATTTGCTGTGAACCAAACAGCTCATCGATCTGTCGCTGTAACATTTTGTGAAGTTAATCACACCGTGCATGGTTTCATTGTTTAGTATATTAAAGACTCATATACCTTATCTAATTGTTACTAACATGTCTTCTTCATTGTGTTCTCTTGTTCAGTCTGTTGTAGCGGAAGTTCCTGATATCTTACTCAAATGTGTTAACCGGGATGAGGCTGCATTAGCTGTTGCACAAAAGGTAAATCATGGTCATTTTGTTATTCACAATACTCTGTCAATTGTTCTTCTAACATATTTTTCTTGGTGTCTTTGGTCTCAGGTTTTCAAAAGTTTGTATGACAACACATCAAATAGCGGTTTTGTCATGTGGTCTCTAGCAACCTTAGTTGCGATAAGAGATGTATGCAAGCTTGTTGTCAAGGAGCTAACAAATTCCGTATGTTTCTTTATGGCATATACCCTTTGTTTTAGTTGCCTTTTTTCGCTTTCCTGATTTTCCATAATTCATTTTGTTGTGCTACGTCAATGTAGTTTGTTGTTATTGATCCAAAGGTCTATGTCACTCGTATATCCATCTACTTACTTACTTACTTACGAAGCCTTTTATCCCAAACAAGTTGGGGTAGGCTAGATATGAAACCCTTTCACGAGGACTTCCCAGGAGGTCACCCATCCTAGTACTACTCTTGCCCAAATGGGTTTCATACCCAAAAGACTGGCTAGTTTTTACGTTGGCTCGCCAAGCCTATCACAACCCTTAGATATGAAACCCTTTCACGAGGACTTCCTAGGAGGTCACCCATCCTAGTACTATTCTCGCTCAAATGGGTTTTCATACCTATGGGACTGGCTAGTTTTTACGTTGGCTCGCCAAGCCTATCACAACCCTCCTCCTTTCACTCGTATATCCATCAATGAGCCTTAATTTCATCTGAATGCCGTGTTTAAATTTGTTATGCCTCTATTTATTAGTTGCATTTGTCTGCAATATGTCTGGTATGTTAGACTACCTTTGATGAGTGTGAATCGACCTTTTTGTGTCTTGTGAGATAATTTAGTGTAATGCAGTTGTGCATAAGAGCGAGCGGGCTGCCAAACAATATTCAGTTAATAAACAACGTACTAACGATACAAATTACAACCGTTAGTTCCGTTTTGGAATTAGCACTTGGCACAGGTTTATGCAGCATATTTGAACCCTTGTGCGACAGAGATCACCTATTGATATTTAATTCTCAGGAACGGAGTTTATCAATTGGGCTCTTGGTTTGCTGTGATTTGTTCCACAGTTCTCAGGTTGGGGACTTCACAGACAAGTTTTTTAATTGTCTTGTCAACTTTTTGTGCGCAGGTAATCTATTTGGACGATGAGAAGAAGTTTAATAGTGAAATCATTTTTGCCCTTATTCGTTCTGATTTGCTGGATGTCAAAGAGTACAATGTTCATTTAGCAAAGCTAATTGACGGTGGAAGAAACAGTACGTTGAATTGTTTTGTTTTGTAGTATATAGTACTTCCTGTGTTCATAGTCCTCACAAATACCGGACCTGTGCCTCTTGTATAATTTTCGTCTATTAATTGGGTTGCCAAATGTTTCTTCTCTCCTCAGAGATTGCAACAGAATTTGCCATGTCACTTGTCCAGACATTGATTACTCAGGACTCTGCTAGTATCTCAGAACTCCAGGATGTTGTTGATGTGCTATCAAAGGTGCACTGATTTTCTGAGCTGCTCTATATATTCAGTTGTTGCCCCGTTGGTCTTGCCCCCAGGAGCATGCTCTGGCAACCAAGGACAATTTTTGTATTTTCTGATTGAATATTTCTATCCAAAAAATATTTCTTTTTGCCAAACAAATTACAAATTTTGGACAACAGCTAGATATTGAAGGTAGTTACTCGAAATGGAGATCAGATTCAGTACATTTCAAAATCTGGCTCACTCTTATACATTTGGGTTTCAGATTTCAAGGAGGCCAGGTTCACCTGCGTTGATGCAACAGGTGAATGAGATTGCAAGGAATAATGCTAACAATGCTCCTGGTTTTGCTTTTGGGAAGGATAAAAAGGTTAGGCCACATTTAAAAATGATCTCAACTATCAAGTGTTGTTTGTTCACATTTAAAAATGATCTCAACTATCAAGTGTCTTTTGTTCACATTTAAAAATGATCTCAACTATCAGGTGTCTTTTGTTCACAATGTGTCTCGTAGGTAAACGCAGTTGGTGACTCGATTGTATCTAAACATGTCTTGCAAATTTGTAGGTTCTACCTAACCGTGCAAACAAAGAGGAAAACAGTGTTAACGACGCCACTGTAGCTGATTCTGTTGCTTTTCAAGACCAGGTATCTTTTGTGGAACTTGTTCAGTAGCATAAACTATGAATTCTGCAATATTTACTAGAACTTTGTTTTGATTCATGTGAATCTTGAGGATATAACAGTAAGATTTTTCTTTGCTATATGTAGGCTTTAGATGCTTATTTGTGTTTCTGATACCCCCTTATTTCTACATTTGATAATTTGGACATGCAAGTTAACTTAAGTAGTGCCTAACCACAGTACAAGTTTTGGTTTAAATCGGTCATCTGGTTTTGTTAACATAATTTTATCCTTACAGTGTAGAAAAATATCAGTATAACATATTATTTTAAAGGTCCATTTTACACATCAGAATGAATTGTATATGCTAGGAAGTTTGATGCATTATATTGGTTGATTCACAGGTTGCACACCTATTTTCTGAGTGGTGCCAAATATGTGATCATCCAAATGCTAGTGATGCGGCCTATAGTCGTTATGTTATGCAGTTGCAACATATTGGCCTGCTGAAGGGAGATGAATTCACTGAGCGTTTCTTCCGAATTCTCACGGTGATTATTCTACTCGTAGATTATACTCTGTCTGTGTGTGTTACTTTTTTTGTTACTTTCATGCCAATTTTTGAATCAATCAGGAACTTGCTGTTGCACACTCTCTAGTCTCTGAGCAAATTAATGCTCCTGGTGGATTGTCTCAGCAGTCATCACATATATCATATTTCCCCATTGATTCATATTCGAAGCTTGTGTCTGTGGTGATAAAGGTATCTATGAAATTATTTTGTACACATGCTTCCGTATTACTTTGGAGTCTGCCGTGTATGGTTTAGGATTGTTGTAGGATGAATATGGAATTTTTAAAGGTTCATTCTTTTTGTAGCTGTCAACTTGTTATGTTTGTGAGCAAGAACTGGCACGTGAATAATGTCCCTGCTAATGAAACAGAAAATAAACAGGCTTTTTATAGGAGCAGAATGCAGTGATCGATTTATTTGCCTATCATGTATTCTTCCCTCGTTTATTTTTTTCCAGTGACATGTTGTATAACTTGATGCATATACGTACCTCAAGAAATGGACTCGAGTTCATAATGATTTATTTTATGTATGTATTCTGTGAGTTATGTAGCATTCTGTTTCTTTAGTACAGCTGAATTGTTGTTTGCCCTGGATACTGTCGGATGTTGTTTTTCAGTATGGATTATTTGGTCAAATCACTCACAGGGCTTTACTATCACTGTTTCTTATAGCAAATTTATCCACACTCCCTTTTATGTTAAAAAGTTCGCTTATAGCTAGCCACAGGGGATAACTTCAAACGTGGAAAGTTATGTTTGTCAAAAAGATAGTTGAAGTCACAATTTTTTGACGGCATGCACAGAAGATTATGCTCTCTAATCTCTATTATCCTGGATACTAATTCCTCTTATTATTTGTCTTCAGAATTGTTCAGTGGAAATAGGACCAAATAAAGGCAGCCTTCTTCCCAAGGTCAGTATCTAGAAACCAGTGATAACCTTTTGCCCTATACTAGTTAAAGAATGTAGAATCAAATTCTGGATTCAGAAGTTGGACTTCAAAAATCTTTCATTCAAATTACTTGGAAGTACTGAAGTTAAATTGTTTTCAATGTGTCCAGATATTGTCAGTGACAATTAGGGTCATTCAGAAAGATGCTGAAGAGAAGAAAGCTTCATTTAACCCCCGACCATACTTTCGGCTGTTTATCAATTGGCTGAATGACCTTAGTACTTCTGAACTCCATCATGATGGAGCTAATTTCCAGGTACACGTGTTTTTAACTATGTATAGTTTATTCTTTTTGTACCAGGAACTATTTTAGTTTATTATTTATTGTACCAGGAGGAATATAACTCTCTTTTTTGGTATATATCAGGTTTTGGCTGCATTTGCAAATGCATTCCATGTACTGCAACCCTCGAGAATTCCTAGCATGAGGTTTGTCCATCACTTTTGGCTCACTTATTAATCTACCCATCCTATGTCAATATCTACATGCTATGTCATCTGATGTTTCTGAATCATTGTAGTTTAGGCACCATACAAGATTGTTAGTTCAATGTGCTTTATATCCTAGTCCCCGTCCCCCCGCGTATCTTTGAAGATTTTCCTTCTCTAAGTGCTTCGTTAAAATTTTCTTTTGTACAGCACTGATTATGTAATAATGTTAACTCACAGTCCCACATCAAAAGGTCGACTCAATTGTCCTTGTACTCTACTTGCTGTGCGGCTGTTATGCACAAGGTTGGTTAGCTATCAGGATTGGTTAGGGTGCTCACTTTCAAGTACTCCCTCCGTTCCAAATTACTCGTCGCAGAAATGGATGTATCTAGAACTAAAATACATCTAGATACATTCATACTTGCGACAAGTAATTTGGAACGGAGGGAGTAGCAGCCAGCAAAACAGCATGGCTCTTATTTGGATACAAGACCTTGCGTCAAGATGACCAGCCCAATGCCTTTCAATAAAGCAGGCGTCACCTAGTAGTGTTTGTCTTATCTAACTAATCAAATAATAAGATGACTTGACAAAAATAAAGAAAATTACACTAGGGTAACTATATAGATGATACTGCTGCTGCCCCTTGGTGCAGCCTCCAGCCTCTCTGGATTATGTGCACATGCCTGCTTCTCCTTGTTGTCGTCAGACCAAAATCCTGTAATAGTGGTTGATAGTTTCTGGTTTTTTACTGCAGCTAAACCTCAAATGTTCACTTATAGATTTGTACTTTGTTTGAAATCTGTATTGGTAATATTTTGGTAATCTGATTAACACTGTTCTGTTGCAGCTTTGCTTGGCTTGAGTTGGTGAGTCATAGAACCTTCATGGCAAGACTGCTGACGGGCAATTCACAAAAAGGGTGGCCTTTTTTCCAACGGCTACTTATTGATCTGTTCAAATTCATGGAACCGTATTTGAGAACTGCCGACCTTTTAGAACCAGTTAATCCCCCCTTTCCAATCACTTTTCGCATTTGTCTTGTTCAAGTAATTATGAGCCACCTCTTATATCTGTTGTGTTTGTTTTACTTAGGTGCACCTTATGTACAAAGGAACTATGAGAGTGCTGCTTGTACTACTCCATGACTTTCCTGAATTTCTGTGTGATTATCACTTCAGTTTTTGTGACGTGATCCCTTCCAGTTGCATTCAAATGCGCAATGTCATTCTTAGTGCTTTTCCGCGCAACATGAGACTTCCAGACCCATCTACTCCTAACCTGAAGGTCTATCTAAAGAGACATAAAAGTTCCTTCCATTCTCCTAATTTCAGACAATATCTGACTCTTGTTTCTGTGGCAGATTGATCTGCTAGCTGAAATTTCATTACCTCCACGAATCATGTCAGATGTCGATGGTGCCCTCAAGTCAAAGCATATGAAGGCTGATGTCGATGAGTATCTTAAGGTGATGGCATTTATATATGCTTAATGAATTGCTTGCGTTGTCTGGGACCCTCATTTTACAGCATTGTTGAATCTTCACTTGTATTGTGCAGAGACCAGAAGGCTCATCCTTTTTGAATGATCTGAAGCAAAAATTGGTGCTGCCTCAGAATGAAGCTAATGTTGCTGGGACACGCTACAATGTGCCTCTGATGAATTCGCTTGTTCTCTACATTGGCATCCAAGTGAGTATATTTTTTATCTCATGCGGTGGAATTACCAGTAGGGACTTGCTACTTCTGAGTACTTGTTCATAGACCAATTCTTCTTTCCTAAGAAAAAACCACCGCAAATTTCTTCCGCACACTTGAGGTTGTCCTCTTCCTCTTGTCTTACATGTTCTCTTATTTTTCTCTAATATAGGATAACGGTAATCTTCTGTCTCGTTTTTGTTTAATTAGTTTGTTGTGAGTTTGCCATTCTGCTTCTTTTATTTGTTATATGTCATATTCTAAGCTGCTATTTGGAAATAAAATTTCAGGCGGTGCAACAATTGCAAGCGAACAAGGCAAATGCATCTGCGTCAGCACAGCAGATTAACCATAATACAATGGATATTTTTCAGATCGAAACAGCGACTGAATTTTTCAGATATCTTGTAACGAACTTGGATACAGAGGGGCGCTACCTATTTTTGAATGCGATTGCTAACCAACTGCGCTACCCGAATAGCCACACACACTACTTCTCCTTCATCATTCTGTATCTATTTGCTGAAGCTGCCCAGGTATTTTTCAGTTGATGCAAAGCGATTATGAATCTAGTTTGTTTCCTTTCTCCTAACTAACAAAGGAGCTGGAACTGGAATTTGCAGGAACATATCCAGGAGCAGGTAACCAGGGTTCTCTTAGAACGGCTGATAGTGAACCGTCCTCACCCCTGGGGATTACTCATCACCTTCATCGAGCTGATAAAGGTATTTTGTAAAAAAATTGCATTTTTATTCATGTTTGGTGAAATCCATCACCACAATGGTGACTAATGAATGCGGCATTGTTGCTCTCTGTTAGAACCCACGCTACAACTTTTGGAACCGAGCCTTCACACACTGCGCACCTGAGATTAAGCAGCTGTTTGAGTCGGTCGCAAAGTCATGCGGTGGAGGCGCTGGAAAGGCAGTGGATGATGGCTCTGATGGCGGCCACTAATGTAGTTAGTTTCTTGTAAATGGTATATGGCTGCTTGTCATGGTCTGATGGGTTGATGTGCGCTTGCTGACAGATATTTGTTTTGTATCATACTGGATATTGTGCTGTGAAGATTGTGGTGAACCCTTTAACCATCAGCAAATATTAGCCCTTAGAGGTACTTACTCATATTATATTTGTAAAAATCAGGTGTTTGTCGTATCATACTTTGTTGTTTGTTGAAAAGTGTATTCCAAACCCTGAGCAATAAACATATCATGCAACAATTGTAAAGCAGTTTATTTTTGACGGAAAACAATAATATTCGTATGTTGTAGTGTCTGACGACTATTTGTACGTTTCGCACATGGCACCACCTGCAGATCTATGAATAGGAAACATCGTCACCAGTGAAGTTTGGACCCTAATATCTGGTGATCGTTTTTGTTGGGGAGGTTAACCAGCAAATGAAAAGCTCACCCTCGAGTGCACAAATATTTTCTTATACTCCCTCTGTAAAGAAATATAAAAACATTTAGATTACTACTTCAGTGATCTAAATGCTTACAAGAAAGACATGGAAAATGAAATTGCCATGTTTGAAAGACAAAAAAAAATATTGTGCATCTGCTGTGTACACAAAACAAATTGAGCAGTTTTAACATGCTCCCTCTTACCCCTCTTTTTACATGAAAGGTAAGACTATATAATACTCCCTCCATTTTTAAATACAAGTCTTTTTAGAGATTTTAATATGGACTGCATACAGAGCAAAATGAGTGAATTTACACTCTAAACTACGTCTATATACATCCATATGTAGCCATAGTGAAAATTTCTAGAAAGACTTGTATTTAGAAACGGAGGGAGTGGATCTACAGTTGATCTCATTAGTTAGTGGTCTAGTTAAACCTTCTTACCTCACATGTAAAAAAAGAGGGAAGAGGGAGCATGTTAAAATTTGCCTTACGTGTGAACATAAAAAAAGATTAAATTTGCCATGATAAAAAGAAAAGGAAAGAGGAAGTGAGAATTGATCCAATGCAGTAGGAGGGTTATGTTTGAATATGATGCATTTTGCACGGCTTTTGTGTCCTAGCTAACGAGTTTCAAAAGTTAACACATTAAGATCTGTGCGGCACATCCAATGGCAGCCGATGCGTCCACTGGGATAAGCCAATTTTTTTTGTTTCTAACTTGAAAGGCAAGTGCAGAAGTATGAGTATGAAATGTTGTCATCAATAAAGTTATTAGGTTTATAGTAGTGATTGGATTTGATAGATTTTTTGTAGGGGGAGATGCCGCAAGGGTCGGTGTTGTTGGTGCAGACAACCGTCAGCGTTCACAGGCCGTCGCCAGGGTGCTGCGAGGAGGGGGTGAAATGCATGGGGGTGTTATAGGTGACAGGGGCTATTGCATGCCATCACCAAGGTTCTCCGACGAGCATCGTATGTTGCAACCGACATGTCGCCTAGTACAAGGAGGCCCTGTTGCGAACTAGTCGTCGACGGCCTCCTTCATGTCGGTGCAACATTTTCAATGCTGCGACCACTATGGGAGTGTCACCAATGCTTCAGGGGAACATCAGCGATGCTGCAAGAGCACGAGCTGCGGCTAGTTAGGGGGCAGGCTAGCAATGTTGGTGGTCTACAAGGCTACGATGTTGCAAAGCAGTGCTGGTGTCGTTCACAGTTTTTGGTTGGAAGGGGGGTGCGCAAGGCAAAGGCGACTATCTAACGGCACAGGAGGCGACCGATTTCTTCCATGCGACAACCTTTTTTTTGTTGCTGTTATCATGTACTATAGCACTGTTTTGGATTGCTGACACTGAGATGCCCCCCTCAACTTGTGACGCTCATCTGAAAGAACTTAGGATATGGAGTAGCATTGCCTGAGAACAAAAACATACCTTCTGAGTTGCACTCCATTTCTCAATTAAGTTATAATGTGGTCATGTGGCCATGATTAACCCAGTCATGGATTCATAATTTGCACAAGTTGCTAGCACTTACTATTACAACACAAATGAAACACACCAAACTTAAAGGAAGAAGATTATACTCTATTATGCCCAACGCAAACAACCCATGACTAGAGATCATACACATTACATATAACCAGCAAAGTGAGAAAAGATTATGTATGCTAACAGATTCCACGCCGAGCAATTCTGTTGAGTCTCTCTCACATCGCCTTGTGTGCTTACGAGAACTGTAAGTAACAGTCTCGGAAAAAATTAGTTCACACGGTAACGGTAAGTCTGATAAAAAAAAAGCTTTTCCCATAACCAGTTTTTAAAGAATAGGCATTGTATTTAAGAGACTTTTTAGCAAACAAACACGTCAATAATGGAAAATAAAGTACTTTCCAGAAATATGCCTTCTATTAAAGTGAAACAGCAGATACCTGTCATGTTAATTGGTTTTCCTATTGCTTGGGGCCTTCTGAACATGCAGCCAGAAGGCCGCGCTCAATGCACTGTCAAAAAAGATATAAGGTTAAGAAATGGTGTTTTAACTGATCGAAAGTAGCTGGGTCTTTCTGATGACAGGACTCTGTGTTAGCAAAATTGAGTACGTTACACTACATAGCACTTCTTTGGACATGACAATATTTATGAAGTGCATTATTTTAGAAATTGCAAAAGATTGAATGCAATCTTTAAGAAAATAAATCTGCTAATTTTTCTCAGGTACCTGAAGAAGATAGCCATGAAGCCAATCTAACGTTTGAGGAAACGAGTTTGCTGAGATGTCAACAACAGTCAATCCCTGATCAGATTTAGACAGTAGGTTAGAGAAAACAAACAATGAAACACTAAACTAGAAAAGATGGTGATTCAATACAAGAAACAACATGATCCTTGACTCCTTGGGTAAATAGCTCTTGTAAAAAAATGACATCTTGAAGTAAAACATGACTAGCTGATTTCACATTTTTCATGGGCAAATACCCTGTTGGGGGGGCTTTATAGCAGTTTAAACGTGACAAATTTGACAAATGGGTCATCGCCAAGGAACAAATTTCACACTTTTGACCGATGAAGGAAAAATTACCTGTGCCTCAAAAGAGCAAAGATAATCCTGAATAAGTTTGAGGTTGTTTATAAGCTTTCGATGATCCTGAACAACATCAACTAAAAGTCAGATGCTAACCTGCAGTTTTTTTTTCTAAGAAAGAAGAAAAAAGGAAACATGATACTCGGTACTGGGTAATGTCACTTCAAAATTCAAACATTGACGTTAAGCATAAAAAATATGGTAAAAGATAAAATGGGGAATGTCAAGGAGTTACAATTATCTCATGCTCATATTTCATTAAACAAGGCTACTTAAAGTCGCATAGGGAAAGTATGCTGCACCACTTTGCATATAGCGCCTCCGTCCAAAATAAGTGTCGTGGCTTTACTTCAAATTTGTTCAAACTTGAACTAAAGCCACGTCGCTTATTTTGGGACGGAGGGAGTATATTCTGATATCAGGACTATAACAGAGTTAGATGGTTGTTACTAGTAACTGCATCAAAGAGCTAGATGGTTGTTAGTAATAATTGCATCACAGAGCTAGATGGTTATTGGTATTAATTGTATCAATGATACGGATAATTCTTATCACCTAATACCAATTCATGGTTTCTGTAAAAGATATAGACCAATAATAGATTGACATTTAATAACGACTCAGCATGCTTGCCGGTATAGCCTTAAAACGAGGATAATAAAAACAAAGCACAGTCGACTCAGCATGCTTGCCGGTATAGCCTTAAAACGAGGATAATAAAAACAAAGCACAGTTGCTAGTCAGATGGTAGACATCATGGAGCTTTCCTTCCAAGTTTTCATGAGACTAATCATTTAATGTCACTTATGATGACCATGCTTACATGAAAAAAAGAAGAAACTATGCTTATACCATACGATTTTACAGGATAGTACCAAGACAAAACAATAATTTACTTGTGTACTCAAGCTTTTCAGGAATACCTGAGGAAGGCAATTATCTCTGATAGCTCTAGTGGCTATCCATTCCTCTAACAATGCCTGAACAAACAAACAAAGCAAATCTGAACGAGAATGAAATGAGCTAACAAACCAAATAATATGAGTGTGTAAAATACAGAAAATATCAAATATGAAAGCCAGATACGTGTTCTGGATATACTTTAGAATTTCTAGCTGGGACGATGCGCCTATTTCCGGCAAGCACAACTTCAGAGAAGGAATCAGTTTGAAACAGAAGAAAGATAGGCCTTCAACTTGGTTATTTGGAGAGGTCAGAAACGCAAAACAGAAAATATTAAATATGGAAGCCAGATATGTGTTCTGGATATATTTTAGAAATTATAGCTGGGACGCTGCACCTATTCCAGGCAAGAGCAATTTCAGAGAAAGAACCAGTTCGAAAGAGAAGAAAGGTAGGCCTTCAACTTGGTTATTTGGAGAGGTCAGAAACGCAAAACAAACTTTTGATGGAAGTAGGTTTGTTCGTTTGATGTATGAACCCAGAAATTAAATATATGGAAACACATTTAAATTTATAAACCAGGTAGACAACACACCTTGTGATCAAAATCAGACATCCTCAACACAATTGGAACAACTATCGGTTCAGCAGCAGGCTTGTCTTTCTTGGCACTGTTGCTCTTCTGTTGGTCCAAATCCTTTTGTCCATTGCCTACAAAGTATAAAGACAGTGACTGGCCACCAACTAGAACATGGCACAGTACAGTATTCTGTAAGAACCATACAGGATCTGATCCTTTACTTCCCCAGATACTATATTTTTCCACCAACTAGAACAAGAAATAGAGATTTACTTTGGCATACACCAGCCATGTTGTCATACTGACCACACAACAGTAACATGGGTCACATTTATCAGAGTAATTTGACTTACCTTCAGCTTTGAGAATTTTCTCTTCAGAATCAGAAGAGGTAATCTCATGGCTGTCAGCACCAGACAGACCTTCACTGGTCCTACTCTCAGGCAGGCAGTCCTGGCTTTGTATGATATCTTCCTTTAGAACACTTACAATGTTCTCAGGTAGACCATTTTCTGATTGCTGTTCTGTTTTCTTTTCTGCAGAGATGGATGAATTTCCAGATTCAACCTTTTTCTCAATTCTGGAATTGTCATCTGCATTCTCCTCGTCCATCAGGTAAATGCTTGGATCCAAATGAATTCCCTGAAGTCAAAATATCAGCCAAAATTAGGCATAATTTACACATGTGGGGCACACTAACTAAATACAGATGCTACAGATCTTTTGGCTAGCTCCCACCCACCATCCCAAACAAAATCCATCTTCTGCTTTGTATTACTGGTCACCCCACCATCCCCAACAAAATCCATCTTCTGCTTTGTACTACTGGTCAGACATCACTAGCTAATCTCAAATGCAACAAGTGCTAGAAAGTAAATGTGGTAGTGTAGAGCTATGCAGGATCTATTTTTTAAAGGTTCTAACCATGTTGAGCAACAGCAGAAATGTGTGGACTGTCAGATTATTCACATCCAAAAGAAAATAATTTTAATTGCCAGTGAAGTTCTGCCATGCCGCAAAAGCAGGAGTGGACTATGCTGTCAACGAGCAATTTCTGTACACATGTTATGTAATGTTCACACATATAAATATATATGTGCACTCCACTTTGATCCATGAAGATCTGTGACGGATGAAGCAAACATAGACAGCTTAAACCAATGCAGCACAGATCTGCCTCCGAGTCTTTACAGGTTTGGAAAGAAGGGTAATTTGGGCTTTTCCGCTTTTAAACATTTTTCTGTTCTTGTTTCCTCCATTAAAAAGTTGCGACTTTCCAACCGTTTTCAGTTCCATAGGTTTTTATGGATGACATTGACATATGACAGTTTGCCTGTCTCCAGACTAGTTAGCTGGTATTTCCATATCATTTTTTTCCAAAAAGGATGCGGGTGCCCAATGGCCCTGTCAGATTGGGCCCCACTATCAGCCAAATATTTTTTCTGTCTCACACAGAAGGGGGAGAAAGAAAAGTGATCCATGAATCCCCCGCGCCATTCATGCTCTCACCCGCCGATGGTACTCGTATGCATGCCATGAATTTGAACAAATACTCTCAAGACAAAACGACGGAAGAGTGAATAGCTAACATACACACGAACACAATTATATTACCTCCGTCCCAAAATTCTTGTCTTAGATTTGTCTAGATACAGATGTATCTAACACTATAACGTGACTGGATAAATCCGTATCTAGACAAATCTAAGAAAAGAAATTTGGGACGGAGGGAGTAGAAAGTAATGATCTGCTCTGAGCCTCTGATTCATTCGAAAGCTAGCGACAGCAACATGGTTGACAGAGAGCGAGACATTGAGGGTGATGGATGGTGCGGTTGGGCACGAAAGCCACAGGAGAGAGGATACCACATGTATGTGAACAAAAATTTCCATTTTAACATAACGATGTTGCTGTGTTGGCATGTTTGGGAAAATATCATATCAGCTACTGACGCCTCCCTTCATTGTTGCATCCTCTGCTCATGTTTGGACAATATACCCACGGAACACTAACAAGGACAAATGTACATCCTTCTAGAAGGAAATCCAAAAGGCCAGTTAGTGTTGTGACTGAAGTTGGATGATGGGAATGCAAGCAAAATGGCTGGTAGAAGTTTTTGATAACCATCCCAAATTATGTCTCGTTTTGCAATAGAAGGTAATGATCAATGTAAAATGACCCTGTAACATCATATGACATGTCTACACATACTAATTGGCACTGTACAATTAAGAAACAATAGAACTGAAGACTTTAGTGTCAGTTAGTATTCAATGTGCAGAAGAAGTCCTCTATAGTATCCAACCCTACTGCTAGGCCCTCCGCTCAATAATATCCAATCGAACAGGCATTTGAACACCATGCTGTAGGAATTAAAATGAAAAAACAATATAGAGCTGAGGTATTTTCACAAAATTAATTTCACAGTGCAACCCATAAATATGGTTTTTTGTTTTCAGGAGAAACATGTAAGGCATAACAACATACCTCTATTATAATTGGCTTCCCATCTTTCATTGCTTTCTTCAAATCACCAGCCAAACCTAGTAAATGTGAACAGCAAGCAAAAAAAATGAGTGCCTGCAACTAATTATATCCAAAGTAAGCAGCTTTTATGTGTGCAATACAAAACCCTTCTTTCCACACAAAAAATAAATACCTTTGCGAACAACTCTGCATTCTCTGCAAAATTCGGTGATAAGTTCTTCAGGTGAATTAAAATCCCGAGCCCACACAGGTACTGAAGTTAGCGGGGCACTGCATGTGTTGTTGAGATCAGTAATCTATACACAGACCACAGGTTTTGGAAATGGGGAACCATGGGCACATCAAACAACTCATATGGCAGAGAATAACCAAGACCAGGAAAAGAAACTCACTCTGTTGATGTCCGCAACAACTCATATACCATGTCTGTCTACATGTTATAATCAAGAAATGAAGTCAAGGTGACAATGGTAGCAAACAGGACTCTTATATATGGCACATACAACGGGAAGAGAAAATAAACCTGTAAAACATTTGGTAGGTTGAGCCTTTGAGCTAGCTGTGTAGCAATTGTTGATTTTCCAGTGCAAGCAGTTCCACACACCAAAATTACTAGTGGTACTCTTTGATGATGGAATCTGCAGTTAAGGATAAATAGAGCATAAACATGTTATCAAAATGACACTGAAGTAAAGCTTCTGCAAAGTAGACTTGACATGAAGACAACAATAATATAAGGTTACCACCTTAAACTATGGAATTCATTATCATTAATAAGGTACAATTGAAAAGAAGTCCGAGGGAGCCTACTCTAGTAAGGTCCCAAACATTATATTATTCAAAATAGAGCAGCCTTTCCTCCAAAAACACACCTTGTCATCATCTTATATCGATTAATGTAGTCCTCTCCATATCCCCTTTTCTCCATTAGCTGTAAATAAACTAGTATTTTTAAGTTAACAAAATAACAAACATGTCTATTTAAATGAAGTTAAAGGTAGTCACCTTGAAAAGGTTGGCCTCTAAGTCACTCTGTGAACTGCCCAAAACATTTGCTAGCATATATAAGTCTAAAAATCAGGAATTGATGAATGATGATACACAAATTAGTTAAGTGCAAACCTTATCAGTAAGGTTTTCATTTTGCTATCATGACAACAATAATGATTGGACAATATTATGTATACGACACTTTCATCATTTGAAAACAAAAGAAAAACATGTGGGAAACTGTTGAAGTGTATATGTGAATTGTCTAGCCCTTTCCATCAGTTCGGACTTTTGGTTGCGTTGGCTAGTGCATGAAGCTTAACATAAACAACATAGGATCGCTTGAAGCAAGTATAATAACAAAGTGTTTTTACTTACTTAAATAAATCTTTCAGTGATTCACATATCACAATTCACGCGACTTGATTGACACTTTCTGGCTAGTGACAAAATTTCATGCTACAAGCAACAGGCGCTCTGCACCTAGGGATATACTAAAATTTGAACAGTGGGCTATTCTAAAATAATAGGTGAAAATGAGACGGCGACATATATGCAGAAGAACACAATTAGTATAGCTTGATGAGCCTAAGGCAAATTTTGCTGTATATACACGATATGATTAACAAGAGAATCAACAGAAAGAAGTAGCAGATTGTTCGAATTCATGCATGACTAAGTACGTACACCACAAAAAAGAACCGAAGGAAAGAGCATGGTGAACAGTGTAAGCAATATAGAACACAGGGGGGGGGGGGGATATAGAGTGAAGGGCGAACAAACATACACATCAAGAAGGCTGTTGTCGACGAGCAACTTCTTGAGCTCAAGGGCAATCTTAATGGCGACGTGGTTCGGAATCTGAAGAAGGAGGCGGGAAAGATGACCAAAGTTGTTAGCTTACACTTTGTAGTTTGTACAGTCCTTCGTTGGTACTACTTGATATCGAAACTAGAAGTGTAAGTTGTTGGAAGCGTAGCATATTTTTCACTATTCGTTTGTAGTATTCGATTATGGCAAGGGAAATCTAAACGGTTTTATATTAGTTTACAGAGGGAGTAATAGGCAACCTTGAGTCGACACAGCGGATTAAACAGAGGGGGAAAAATTGAGTAAAAGCAGAGACCTTGGTGACGGTGAGCATCCTGCTGAGGAGGAACCTGGAGAGGACGTAGTAGTGGTCGGCGTTCTCCCCGAGCCAGACCTTGACCTGACGGCGCAACCACGGCAGAGAAGTGATAAACGTGATGAGCCGAATGGTGGGGAGCGAGGGATGGGGGAGAAGGGGAGGGCGACGGGGAGGACTGACCTTGACGAAGTCGTACTTGGAGGAGGCGTTGCGGGAGGGGAGCCTGGCGGCGGCCGCGGCGGAGGAGGAGCCGCCCTCGCCGCCGGCGTGCTCCGGCGGAGGGTCCGGATCCCCGGAGCCGGAGGCGGCCCCGGCCTGGTCCTGCATCGGGGGGAGCAGAGCGCGCCGGCGGCCTGATCGATCTGGACGGGGAAGTGCGTGCGGGGGGTGGATGCTTCTCCTTGGTTCGACCGACGGTGCGGTGGTCGGCGGGTGGTGTCGCGTGGCGTCGTGCGCACGCACGCGCGTCCGTTTCTTCTTTTCTTCTTCTTTGCTTTGCAGAATCGGACACGGTCTTGGTATTGGTAATACTTTTTTCCTTCGATAAAAAAAGGCCAAAAGGTCATGTAATGTATTAAAGTCGATCAACCCTTTAAGTTCAGAATACAAGGTCGAAGGTGGGTAAATCGATTTCTGCATTCATCTGTGACGCGTCGGGAGCGAAGCTTGATGCCGCCCCCTCATAAAGAAGAAGAAGAAGAACTAGAAGAAGCAGCTCGATGCCGCCCTCTCATAAAAAAGAAGAAGCTCAATGCCGCCCCTTATGAAAAAGAAGAAGAAGCTCGATGCCGCCTCTAGAACTCTCAATGGAGCAGGGAAATGTTGCTAACGCAAGCGGCAAGGAAGTTGTCGGTCAAAGACAGAAGATGAGGGTCACAACGATCTGAAAACATATCACTGTCTCGGAGAAGAAGGTGATGAAGAGGGTTGGACGAACACCCTAGATCTAGACAAATATACCCGGGGAGACGTAACTTCACAAGCCCCTCCAACAACACATTCTGAATGTTGTCGGTCGGAGAAGAAGCCATAGGACCAAGACATGAAGTGGAACTATCCACACCGTCGGGAGACACCTTCCAAGACCACCGAGATAACACGATCCACCATTTAGAAAGAGCAGCGACCAGATGACCCCCCCTCCCATCCTCTACATCATCGATGAGGCTGCCGCTAACCAGGTGGACCAGGATTCGGGGAATCCTTATGCTTGATCCCCACAACCCCGTCATCGCCACAACAACACCGTTGCCGGGGAACAAGATTCTGATTCTAAGAGACCTAACTGCAGCGCCACATGCAAAATTGGGGTCCCCACCCCTCCAGTCGGTTGGGGTCCCCACCACATGCAAAATTCTAAGAGACCTAAAGGAATTACATGGCGTTTGCACTTCATACAATAAATAGACAACTCGAAGGCTTCTACCGGTTGTCAATATTATAAAACATGATCATCTCATACATCAACATATATCACATCATATCTTGACCATATCACATCACAACATGCCCTAAAAAATAAGTTAGACGTCCTCTACTTTGTTGTTGCAAGTTTTACATGGCTGCTACAGGCATCTAGCAAGAACCGTTCTTACCTACGCAAACAACCACAACGGTGTTTTATCAAGTTTGTTGTTTTAACCTTCTTCAAGGACCAGTCGTAGTCAAATTCGATTCAACTAAAGTAGGAGAGACAGACACCCGCCAGCCACCTTTATGCAAAACTAGTTGCATGTCTGTCGGTGGAACCGGTATCATGTGCGTGGACATGTAAGGTTGGTCTGGGTCGTTTCATCCCACAATACCGCCGAATCAAAATAAGACGTTGGTGGTAAGCAGTATGACTATCACCGCACACAACTCTTTTGTGTTCTACTCGTGCATATCATCTACGCATAGATCTGGCTCGGATGCCACTGTTGGGAAACGTGCATGGAAAACAAAAAAATTCTACGCACACGCAAGATCTATCCATGAAGATGCATAGCAACGAAGGGGGAGAGTGTGTCTACGTACCCTCGTAGACCGCAAGCGGAAGCGTTTTAGAACGCGGTTGATGTAGTCGAACTTTCTTTGCGAAGACACAACCATATCCACCATTCCGAAAGAGCAGTGACCAGATGACCCCCCCACCATCCTCTACATCATCGATGATGCTGTCGCTAACCAGGTGGACCAGGATTTGGGGAATCCTTATGCTTGATCCGCACAACGCCGTCATCGCCACAACAACGCTGTTGCCGGGGAACAAGATTCTGATTCTAAGAGACCTAACTGCAGCGCCACATGCAAAATTGGGGTCCCCACCCCTCCAGTCGGTTGGGGTCCCCACCACATGCAAAATTCTAAGAGACCTAAAGCAATTACATGGCGTTTGCACTTCATACAATAAAGAGACAACACTAAGGCTCCTGCCGGTTGTCGATATTACAAAACATGACCATCTCATACATCGACATATATCACATCATATCTTACCATATCACATCATAACATGCCCTGCAAAAATAAGTTAGACGTCCTCTACTTTGTTGTTGCAAGTTTTACGTGGCTGCTACGGGCATCTAGCAAAAACCGTTCTTACCTACGCAAACAACCACAATGGTGTTTCATCAAGTTTGCTGTTTTAACCTTCTTCAAGGACCGGCCGTAGTCAAATTCGATTCAACTAAAGTAGGAGAAACAGACACCCACCAGTCACCTTTATGCAAAACTAGTTGCATGTTTGTCGGTGGAACCGGTCTCATGTGCGTGGACATGTAAGGTTGGTCCAGGCCGCTTCATCCCACAGTACCGCCGAATCAAAATAAGACGTTGGTGGTAAGCAGTATGACTATCATCGCCCACAACTCTTTGTGTTCTACTCGTGCATATCATCTATGCATAGATCTGGCTCGGATGCCACTGTTGGGAAACGTTGCATGGAAAACAAAAAAAATTCTACGCACACGCAAGATCTATCCATGGAGATGCATAGCAACGAAGGGGGAGAGTGTGTCTACATACCCTCGTAGACCGCAACCGAAAGTGTTTTAGAACGCGGTTGATGTAGTCGAACTTTCTTCGCGCTCGAACCGATCTAGTACCGAATGCACGTCACCTTCGCATTTTGCACACGTTCAGCTCGGTGACGTCCTTCGCCTTCTTGATCCAGCAAGATGGTGAGGTAGTAGATGAGTTCCGGCAGCACGACGGCGTGGTGACGATGATGGTGATGTGATCTCCGTAGGGCTTTGCCTAAACACTACGAAATATGGCCGAGGGAGTAAACAGTGGACGGGGGCGCCACACCTCGCTAAGACAATATTGTGTTCTTGTGTGGCACCCCCTTCCCATGTATATATAGGTGGGAGGGGAGAGGGAGGTTGCCAGGGCAGCCATGGCGCCCCCCTAGGGGCTGGCCGCCGGCCCTAGGGCTCCTGCCCTCCTGCGCTCCTTTCCTTGTATGGACAAGGGGGGAAGGAAAGAGGGGGGAAGAGGGAAGGAAGTGGGAGTCCAACTCCACACTTTCCGTTCCTTCCCCATAGGGACGGCCCCATAGAGGGTGCACCAGCCCCTTGTGGGCTGGTGTGTTCCCTCAGTTGGCTCATAAGGCCCATATCTTTGCCGAGGATGCCCGAAACTCCTTCCGGTGACCCGATAAGTACCCGGTACCCTCTGAAACACTTCCGGTGTCCGAATACCATCGTCCTATATATCAATCTTTACCTATCGAGCATTTCGAGACTCCTCGTCATGTCAGTGATCTCATCCGGGACTCCAAACAACATTTGGTCATTGATACGTCTCCAACGTATCTATAATTTTTTATTGTTCCATGCTATTATATTATCTGTTTTGGATGTTTAATGGGCTTTAATATGCTATTTTATATTATTTTTGGGACTAACCTATTAACCGGAGGCCTAGTGCCAGTTTCTGTTTTTTTGCCTATTTTAGAGTTTTGCAGAAAAGGAATACCAAACGGAGTCCAAACAGAATGAAACCTTCGCGAGGATCTTTCTTAGACCGAAAGCAATCCAGAAGACTTGGTGTCGAAGTCCGGAACTCCACGAGGAGGCCACGAGGCAGGAGGCCGCGCCCAGGGGGTAGGCGCGCCCCCACCCTTGTGGGCCCCTCGTAGCTCCACCGACGTACTTCTTTCGCCTATATATACTCTTATACCCTAGAAACATCAGGGGGAGGCACAAAACCATTTTTCCACCGCCGCAACCTTCTGTACCCGTGAGATCCCATCTTGGGGCCTTATCCGGCGATCTGCCGGAGGGGGAATCGATCACGGAGGGCTTCTACATCAACACCATTACCTCTCCGATGAAGCGTGAGTAGTTTACCACAGACCTTCGGGTCCATAGTTATTAGCTAGATGGCTTCTTCTCTCTCTTTGATTCTCAATACAAATTTCTCCTCGATGTTCTTGGAGATCTATTCGATGTAATACTCTTTTGCGGTGCGTTTGCCGAGATCCGATGAATTGTGGATTTATGAAAAGATTATCTATGAATATTATTTGGTTCTTTTCTAAATTCTTATATGCATGACTTGATATCTTTGCAAGTCTCTTTGAATTATTGGTTTAGTTTGGCCTACTAGATTGATCTTTCTTGCAATGGGAGAAGTGCTTAGCTTTGGGTTCAATCTTCCGGTGTCCTTTCCCAGTGATAGTAGGGGAAGCAAGGCATGTATTGTATTGTTGCCATTGAGGATAAAAAGATGGGGTTTATATCATATTGCTTGAGTTTATCCCTCTACATCATGTCATCTTGCTTATTGCGTTACTCCGTTCTTATGAATTTAACACTCTAGATGCATGCTGGATAGCGGTTGATGTGTGGAGTAATAGTAGTATATACAGAATCATTTCAGTCTACTTGACACGGACGTGATGCCTATGTTCATGATCATTGCCTTAGATATCTTCATAACCATGCGCTTTTCTATCAATTGCTCGGCAGTAATTTGTTCACCCACCATAATACATGCTATCTTGAGAGAAGCCACTAGTGAAACCTATGGCCCCCGTGTCTCTTTCCTATTATATTGCATCTCTTTTATTTACATCGCATCTCGTTTACTATTTTGCAATCTTTACTTTCCAATCTATACAACAAAAATACCAAAAATATTTACTTTACTATCTCTATTAGATCTCACTTTTGCGAGTGACCGTGAAGGGATTGATGATACGTCTCCAACGTATCTATAATTTTTGAGTGCTCCATGCTATATTATCTCCTGTTTTGGACATTATTGGGCTTTATTATTCACTTTTATATTATTTTTGGAACTAACCTATTAACCGGAGGCCCAGCCCAAAATTACTGTTTTTTTTGCCTATTTCAGGGTTTCACAAGAAAAGAATATCAAACGGAGTCCAAACGGAATGAAACCTTCGAGAACGTGATTTTCTCACCGAACATGATCCAGGAGACTTGGACCCTACGTCAAGCAACCAACAGGGAGGCCACGAGGTAGGGGGGGCGTGCCTACCCCCCAGGCGCGCCCTCCACCCTTGTGGGCCCCCTGTTGCTCCACCGACGTACTCCTTCCTCCTATATATACCTACGTACCCCCAAACGATCAAAGACGGAGCCAAAACCCTAATTCCACCGCCATAACTTTTTGTATCCACGAGATCCCATCTTGGGTCCTGTTCCGGAGCTCCGCCGGAGGGAGCATCGATCACGAAGGGCTTCTACATCAACACCATAGCCCTTCCGATGAAGTGTGAGTAGTTTACCTCAGACCTTTGGGTCCATAGTTATTAGCTAGATGGCTTCTTCTCTCTTTTTGGATCTCAACACAAAGTTCTCCCCCTCTCTTGTGGAGATATATTCGATGTAATCTTCTTTTGCAGTGTGTTTGTTGAGACCGATGAATTGTGGGTTTATGATCAAGTTTATCTATGAACAATATTTGAATCTTCTCTAAATTCTTTTATGTATGATTGGTTATCTTTGCAAGTCTCTTCGAATTATCAGTTTGGTTTGGCCTACTAGATTGATCTTTCTTGCAATGGGAGAAGTGCTTAGCTTTGGGTTCAATCTTGTGGTGTCCTTTCCCACAGTAGGGGCAGCAAGGCACGTATTGTATTATTGCATCGAGGATAACAAGATGGGGTTTATATCATATTGCATGAGTTTATCCCTCTACATCATGTCATCTTGCTTAAAGCGTTACTCTGTTCTCTTGAACTTAATACTCTAAATGCATGCTGGATAGCGGTCGATGTGTGGAGTAATAGTAGTAGATGCAGGCAGGAGTCGGTCTACTTGTTTCGGACATGATGCCTATATACATGATCATACCTAGATATTCTCATAACTATGCTCAGTTATGTCAATTGCTCAACAGTAATTTGTTTACCCACCATGAATACTTATGCTCTTGAGAGAAGCCACTAGTGAAACCTATGGCCTCCGGGTCTATCTTCCATCATATTAATCTTCCAATACTTAGTTATTTTCATTGCCTTTTATTTTACTTTGCATCTTTATCATAAAAATACCAAAAATATTATCTTATCATATCTATCAGATCTCACTCTTGTAAGTGACCGTGTAGGGATTGACAACCCCTTATCGCGTTGGTTGCGAGGATTTATTTGTTTTGTGTAGGTGCGAGGGACTCGCGCGTAGCCTCCTACTGGATTGATACCTTGGTTCTCAAAAACTGAGGGAAATACTTACGCTACTCTGCTGCATCACCCTTTCCTCTTCAAGGGAAAACCAACGCAAGTGCTCAATAGGTAGCAAGAAGGATTTCTGGCGCCGTTGCCGGGGAGGTCTACGCAAAAGTCAACATACCAAGTACCCATCACAATCCCTTATCTCCCGCATTACATTATTTGCCATTTGCCTCTCATTTTCCTCTCCCCCACTTCACCCTTGGCGTTTTATTCGCTCTCTCTCTATCCTCCTTCTCTTTTTGGCTCACCTTTCTTCCGCCATGTCGGAATCAAAAAGGGTGGGGGGTTCTCTCCCGAGTTTTAGTACTTTGGACAATCCGTCTATTCCCGCTAAACTCATAAATAAGGATACTATGGAAAAACCTACCGGAGTTATCGATGAGAATCTTAATAATTTTGATGAAGATGATTCCAGAATTTTTCGTTATTTACTTGATGAATCTTTGAAAGATGCTTGGTATAGACTATTAAGGATCATGGCTAGCTATGTGCCTCAATACCAAATTGAAATTTACTTAAAAAGCTTTTATATTGCCCTTCCTTCTTCTTTTAAGCATGTCTTAGATTCTATATTTGGAGAAGGTTTTCTTGAAGGGGATGCCGTAGACACTTATGAGAAAATGAAAACCATATTTGGGCACCCCATGAATGAGAAAGTTGAATCTACATCTCTTTTGCTCTCTTACCAAAAAAAATTTATCAAAGAGATGAAGGCTAGCCTAGATACAAATTTCACGTACAGCAATTTATTTTAGAGTTTTTGGGGTTCCAGATCTTGCGCTAGCTACAGATTACTACAAGCTGTTCTGTTTTTGATAGATTCTGTTTTTCGTGTGTTGTTTGCTTATTTTGATGAATCTATGGCTAGTAAAATAGTTTATAAACCATATATAAGTTGGAATACAGTAAGTTTAACACCAATATAAATAAATAATGAGTTCATTACAGTACCTTGAAGTGGCCTTTTGTTTTCTTTCGCTAACGGAGCTCACGAGAATTTCTACTTTAAGTTTTGTGTTGTGAAGTTTTCAAGTTTTGGGTAAAGATTTGATGGATTATGGAACAAGGAGTGGCAAGATCCTAAGCTTGGGGATGCCCATGGCACCCCAAAGATAATCTAAGGACACCTAAAAGCCAAAGCTTGGGGATGCCCCAGAAGGCATCCCCTCTTTCGTCTACTTCCATCAGTAACTTTACTTGGAGCTATATTTTTATTTACCACATGATATGTGTTTTGCTTGGAGCGTCTTGTATTATTTGAGTCTTCAATTTTTAGTTTACCACAATCATCTTTGCTGTACACACCTTTTGAGAGAGACACACATGATTCGGAAATTATTAGAATATTTTATGTGCTTCACTTATATCTTTTGAGTTATATAGTTTTTGCTCTAGTGCTTCACTTATATCTTTTAGAGCACGGTGGTGGATTTGTTTTATAGAAACTATTGATCTCTCATGCTTCACTTAGATTATTTTGAGAGTCTTAAATAGCATGGTAATTTGCTTAAATAATCCTAATATGCTAGGCATACAAGATTAGATAAATAAAATTTTCTTATGAGTGTGTTGAATACTATGAGAAGTTTGAAACTTGATAATTGTTTTGAGATATGGAGGTAGTGATATTAAAGTTGTGCTAGTTGAGTAGTTGTGAATTTGAGAAATGCTTGTGTTGAAGTTTGTGATTCCCGTAGCATGCACGTATGGTGAACCGTTATGTTAGGAAGTCGGAGCATGATGTATTCATTGATTGTCCTCCTTATGAGTGGCGGTCGGGGACGAGCGATGGTCTTTTCGTACCAATCTATCCCCCTAGGAGCATGCACGTAGTACTTTGCTTCGATAACTAATAGATTTTTGCAATAAGTATGTGAGTTCTTTATGACTAATGTTGAGTCCATGGATTATACGCACTCTCACCCTTCCACCATTGCTAGCCTCTCTAATACCGCACACCTTTCACCGGTATCATACACCCACCATATACCTTCCTCAAAACAGCCACCATACCTACCTATCATGGCATTTCCATAGCCATTCCGAGATATATTTCCATGCAACTTTCCACCATTCCATTTATCATGACATGCTCCATCATTGTCATATTGCTTTGCATGATCATGTAGTTGACATTGTATTTGTGGCAAAGCCACTGTTCATAATTCTTTCGTACATGTCACTCATGAATCATTGCATATCCCGGTACACCGCCGGAGGCATTCATATAGAGTCATATTTTGTTCTAAGTATTGAGTTGTAATTCTTGAGTTGTAAGTAAATAAAAGTGTGATGATCATCATTTTTAGAGCATTGTCCCAAGTGAGGAAAGGATGATGGAGACTATGATTCCCCCATAAGTCGGGATGAGATTCCAGACGAAAAATAAAAAAAAGGAAAAGAAAAAGAGGCCATAAAAAAGAGAAAAGGTCCAAAAAAATGAGAGAAAAAGAGAGAAGGGGCAATGCTACTATCCTTTTACCACACTTGTGCTTCAAAGTAGCACCTTGATCTTCATGATAGGGAGTCTCCTATGTTGTCTGATACGTTTCCGTCGTATCTACTTTTCCAAACACTTTTGCCCTTGTTTTGGACTCTAACTTGTATGATTTGAATGGAACTAACCCGGACTAACGCTGTTTTCAGCAGAATTGCCATGGTGTTGTTTTATGTGCAGAAAACAAATATTCTCGGAATGACCTGAAACTCCACGAAACATCTTATAAAAAACAATAAAAAATCCTTGCCAAAGATGAAGACCAGGGGGCCCACACCCTTCTCACGAGGGTGGGGGGCGCCCTAGGGCGCCCCCTACCTCGTGGGCCCCCTGGATGCCCTCCGACGCCAACTCCAACTCTATATATTTGCTTTCGGAGAGAAAAAAAATCAGATAGAAGAAATCATCGCATTTTACGATACGGAGCCGCCGCCAAGCCCTAAAACCTCTCGGGAGGGCTGATCTGGAGTCCGTTCGGGGCTCCGGAGAGGGGGATTCGTCGCCGTCGTCATCATCAACCATCCTCCATCACCAATTTCATGATGCTCACCGCCGTGCGTGAGTAATTCCATCGTAGGCTTGCTGGACGGTGATGGGTTGGATGAGATTTATCATGTAATCGAGTTAGTTTTGTTAGGGTTTGATCCCTAGTATCCATTATGTTTTGAGATTGATGTTGCTATGACTTTGCTATGCTTAATGCTTGTCACTAGGGCCCGAGTGCCATGATTTCAGATCTAAACCTATTATGTTTCCATGAGTATATGTGAGTTCTTGATCCTATCTTGCAAGTCTATAGTCACCTACTATGTGTTATGATCTGGCAACCCCGAAGTGACAATAATCGGGACCACTCCCGGTGATGACCATAGTTTGAGGAGTTCATGTATTCACTATGTGCTAATGCTTTGTTCCGGTTCTCTATTAAAAGGAGGCCTTAATATCCCTTAGTTTCCAATAGGACCCCGCTGCCACGGGAGGGTAGGACAAAAGATGTGATGCAAGTTCTTTTCCATAAGCACGTATGACTATATACTGAATACATGCCTACATTACATTGATGAATTGGAGCTAGTTCTGTGTCACCCTATGTTATGACTGTTACATGATGAACCGCATCCGACATAATTATCCATCACTGATCCGGTGCCTACGAGTTTTCCATATACTGGTTTACGCTTATTTACTTTACCGCTGCTACTGTTACAATCACTACAAAATACCAAAAACATTACTTTTGCTGTTTTTACTTTTGTTGCCGCTACCACCACTATCATATTACTTTGCTACTAAACACTTTGCTGCAGATACTAAGTTTCCAGGTGTGGTTGAATTGACAACTCAGTTGCTAATACTTGAGAATATTCTTTGGCTCCCCTTGTGTCGAATCAATAAATTTGGGTTGAATAATCTACCCTCGAAAGTTGTTGCGATCCCCTATAGTTGTGGGCTATCAAGACAAATTTCTGGCGCCGTTGCCGGGGAGCATAGCTCTATTCTTTGAGTCACTTGGGATTTATATCTATTGGACACTATGAAGAACTTGAGAGATCCAAAAACCAAGATCTATCCCTCAACTACAAGGGGAGGTAAGGAACTGCCATCTAGCTCTGCACTTGATTCACCTTCTGTTATGAGTAAGTTTGCGACACCTACACCTGCTTCTGCTATTCATTCTGATATGTCACATGTTATTGATGATGCCACTTCTGCTATGCATGATACTTATGATGAAACTGCTTCCATGCCTGATACTACTGTGCCCCTTGGAGAATAATACTGTGCCCCTTGGAGAATTTCTTGATGAACAAATTGCTAGGGCTAGAGAAAAAGAAATTATTGAATCTGAATACGATGATGATAGTGATGATGAAAATATGCCTGTTATTCCTGAGGGTTATCTTTTTGATATGGAATCTTCTGCCGCTATTTTAGCTTGCAAAGATAGATATGAGCTTAAGAGGTTATTAATTAAATGGAACAAAGAATCACTTAGAGATAAAATGAAACCCGACCCTGCTTTTGCTACTTCACCTATTTGTGTTCCTAATAAGGATTATGAATTCTCTGTTGATCCTGATATAATTACTTCGTTCAAATCTGATCCGTTTTACGGCTATGAATCTGAAACTGTTGTGGCACATCTTACTAAGTTAAATGATATAGCTGCCCTGTTCACTAATGATGAGAGATCGCGTTACTTTTATATACTCAAAATATTTCTGTTCTCATTAAAGGGTGATGCTAAGATATGGTTTAATTCTCTTGATCCTGGTTGTGTGCGTAGTCCCCAGGATATGATTTATTACTTCTCTGCTAAATATTTCCCTGCTCATAAGAAACAGGCCGCTTTGAGGGAAATATACAACTTCGTGCAAATTAAAGAAGAGAGTCTCCCACAAGCTTGGGGGAGGCTTCTCAAGTTACTTAATGCCTTGCTTGATCATCCTCTTAAGAAACCCGAAATACTTGATATCTTTTATAATGGACTAACCGATGCTTCTAGAGATTACCTGGATAGTTGTGCTGGCTCTCTTTTCAGGGAAAGAACACCGGATGGATCTGAAATTCTATTAAATAATATGTTGACAAATGAAAATAATTGGGCACCTCCTGAGCCAGCTCCTAAGCCAACTCCTGCTCCAATTACTAAGCCTATTCTTAAACCAACTCCGAAGAAGAGAGGTGTTTTATTTCTCAGTCCTGAAGATATGCAAGAGGCAAAGAAATCTATGAAAGAAAAAGGTATTAAAGCTGAAGACGTTAAGAATTTACCTCCTATTGAAGAAATACATGGTCTTAATTCACCGCCTGTTGAACAAACATATGATCTTAATTCTTTATTTACTGAAGAACCTCCTGATCCCGATATCCCGACACAGGTAGTAAAGGTAAATTCTCTCTATAGATATGATGAAGCTGAAGTCCCTCCTACTAAAATTGCTAGTCAGTGCTTGGATGAGTTTGATAACTTTATGTTTAAGCAAGACGACTTCAATGCTTATTTTGGTAGATAATTAAAAGAAAATGCTTATATGATTAGACGCTTGGGTGATTATATGGCTGATATTAAAGGTGAACTTAAACTTGTTAGCAAACATGCTTCTATGGTTACCACTCAAGTAGAACAAGTACTTAAGGCTCAAAAAGAAGTGCTTGATGAAATGAATAGTAAGAAAAATGATTATGCTATTAGAGTGGCTACTAGAACTGGTAGAATGACTCAGGAACCTTTGTATCCTAAAGGCCACCCTAAGAGAACCGAGCAAGATTCTCAAAGAAATAATATTGATGTTCCTAGTTCTTCTAAAAAGAAGAAGAAGAAAAATGATAGAACTGTGCAAACTTCTAGTGAACCTATTGCTGAACCACCTGATAATCCAAATGATATTTCTATGTCTGATGCTGAAACACAATCTGGCAATGAACATGAACCTAATGAAAATATTAATGATGATGCTCAACCTAGTAATGATAATGATGTAGAAGTTGAACCTGCTATTGATCTTGATAACCCACAATCAAAGAATCAACGTTATGATAAAAGAGACTTTGTTGCTAGGAAACATGGTAAAGAAAGGGAACCTTGGGTTCAGAAACCCATGCCTTTTCCTCCGAAACCATCCAAGAAAAAGGATGATGAGGATTTTGAGTGCTTTGCTGAAATGATTAGGCCTATCTTTTTGCGTATGAGATTAACTGATGTGCTCAAAACAAATCCTTATGCTAAATATATGAAGGATATCATTACTAATAAAAGAAAGATACCTGAAGCTGAAATTTCCACCATGCTTGCTAATTATACTTTTAAGGGTGGAATACCAAAGAAACTTGGAGACCCTGGAGTACCTACTATACCTTGCTCCATTGAAAGAAATTATATTAAAACTGCTTTATGTGATCTTGGAGCCGGTGTTAGTGTTATGCCTCTCTCTTTATATCATAGACTTGACTTGAATAAGCTGACACCTAATGAAATATCTTTGCAAATGGCTGATAAATCAACTGCTATACCTGTCGGTATCTGTGAGGATGTGCCTGTTGTGGTTGCAAACGTTACTATTTTAACGGACTTTGTTATTCTTAATATTCCCGAGGATGATAGTATGTCTATTATTCTTGGAAGACCTTTTCTTAATACTGCAGGGGCTGTTATTGATTGCAACAAAGGCAATGTCACTTTTCATGTTAATGGTAATGAGCATACGGTACACTTTCCGAGGAAACAACCTCAAGTTCATAGTATCAACTCTATTGGAAAAATTCCATCGATTATTTGGAGGTTTTGAATTTCCTCTACCAACTGTCAAGAAGAAATATGATATTCTTATTATTGGGGATGTGCATATCCCTGTTGAGGTAACTTAGTGTTATTCGAAATTTCTCCGGTTTCATGATTATCGGAATGAGTTTGTTAACAAGACTTGATCAACCTTGTTAGTGGATTCTTTTTGATGAGCATGAGATGGATGAAACTAGAAGCACAAACTTGTGTACCCCACTTTTACTTTCTGTCATTTATATTAAATAAAGTAAAAATAGTATTTTTCGGTCTGTTTCCTGGCTTATCCGTGCAATATAAAAATATACCGAAAATAAAAGTCCTCAGAATGCCATGCCAATTTAATATGATTTTTTGGGAATATTTGAGGATTTACTGTGCAAAAATTACCGCGGGAGGAGCTACCACCTGGCCACGAGGGTGGTGGGCGCCCCCCTATAGGGCACGCCCCCTGCCTCATGGGCCCACGGTGGCCCTCCTCCACTTATCCCAGCACCCATCTTCTTCCTCTATCTCACACAAACCTGAAAAACCAACTCAAGCACGAGTTCCAGCCACTTTTGCTGTGATTTTCGATCTCTTTGCTCAAAGCACCTCTCACAAAACTGCTTGGGGAGATTGTTCCTTGGTATGTGACTCCTCCATTGGTCCAATTAGTTTTTGTTCTAGTGCTTTATTCTTTGCAAATTTGTGCTGCATAGGTGACCATGTTCTTGATCTTGCATGTCAAATTTATATGGTTCTAAGTAGTTCTAATGCTTGATATAGGCTCTAGGCACTTGTTGGAGTAGTTGCTATCAGTTTTATTGAAGTTGGTTCACTTTTGTTTGAAGTTACTAAAAATTTCAGAAATTTTCAGATAAAAACAATATGCTTAGGAAGATGTTCCAAGGTGGTTCCTCTAAGAAGCAAGGACCCAGGATTGCTATGCGCGATGCTGACGAGGATCCACCAAGAGATGCTCCAGTACGTCCTTGCGAATGGCCGTCGGAAAATTTTATGGACCGTGCGGGAATTAAAGAAGAATTCAAAGCATATTTGTGCAATGCCGGTCTTGAGGATTTTGAGGCTAACAAATGCCCCCAGTATCATGATCTCACAAGTTCATTTCTGAGGAGGTTTGAGTACTCATCTTCGCGTAATTCTCCTTCAGTCATGTTTGATCTCTATGACAAATCTTATACCATGGACTTAGAGGATTTCACTTCTGCTTGCAAACTTCCATCATGGGGTAGTGTTAGGGATCCCCCTAAATCTGAATTTAGAAACTTTCTTGCTAGTATAACTGTGGGGGAATCTAGAGATATAACGCAGGCTACCATAGGGAGCATTCACTTTCCTGCTATACATTATTTTGCTCTCTTCATCGGCAGATGCATAAATGCTAAGGATGAAGCATGTCACATGTGTGTCCCTGATCTTAGCATTCTTAGGAGTGCTGTGTTAGGAGACCAATCTTATCATATGGGAGCCATTGTAGCTTGTAGGTTGCATCATAATAGACATAATGGAGATTTCTTTGGAGGAATTTATGCAACCCGCTTAGCTCATTTTCTTGAGATAGACATTTGTGAGGGTGATATGGAGTTGCCTCCTGCATATTTAGATTATGACTCTATGGCTTCGCACCAGTTTGTCGAGAGGCCTGAATCACCTCTCTTATATCGTTTAATTTTTGATAAACGACGTGTTTTCCGTATTACTCTCCCTGCTCCTGCCTTCTTTGATTCATAGACAAAAGGAAGATATGTTATTACCAGAGAGGAGGCAGAAGAGTACGAGAGGAGAGCGGAGGCAGCTCGACTCCACGCTGCAGCTCAGCAGGCGATAACCGTTGCACATCAGTATGATCCCAACTATTCCTCCTCGACACAGTACAACCCCAACAACTATTATTATGGATATCCGCCAGGCCAGCCGTGGCCATAGACCAACTTAGGCCAAAAGCCTAAGCTTGGGGGAGTATGTATTTCTCACCGACATTACATTTATGCTCACACACACTCATTGCTAGATGTCGGTGCTCATACTTTTTCACTGTAATATCCATGTTAGTTTAGTTTCCTTTTCCTGCTTTCTTCTTGTGTGTTTGCTAAACCTTAAGAAAACCAAAAAAATTAGTAGTAGTTTATTTTTCTGTTGTAGTAGTAATAATTAAAAAGAAAACCCAAAAATATTTCCCGTTCTTCTTTTGCTTGTTGGGAGCTTTCCCGTGTAAATAGTTTCTTTTCTTTTCTTTTCTTTGGGGGCCAGTAGGAGAAGACCATAATTAAATTGTTGAAGTGGCTCTTATATGCATTATTGTTGATTTAACCAAGAGCCCATATTGCCTTGTCTTCTCTTGTTTATTGAATGCTTGCAGATTCCAGCTTAGTCCAATGCACGTACACTCTTATTATTATTCACACTGTTCAGTCGTGCAAGTGAAAGGCAATTATGATGATATATGATGGACTGACTGAGATGAGAAAAGCTGGTATGAACTCGACCTCTTTTGTTTTTGTAAATATGATGAGTCCCTCGTTCTTGATTCAGCTTATTATGAATAAACATGTTTGCAATGACAATTAGAGATCATAGTTGCTTGTGCCATGCTTGATTAGCTATGAGTTATAATGGTTTACCTTGTATGCCAACATGCTATTGAGATGATTATGATGTGGTATGATGGGGTGGTATCCTCCTTTAAATGATTTAAGTGACTTGACTTGGCACATGTTCATGCATGTAGTTGAAACAAAATCAACATAGCCTTCATGATATTTATGTTCATGGTGGATTATATCCTACCAATGTTTATTAATTTTAATGCATGTACATGGCTGTTGTCGCTCTCTAGTTGGTCGCTTCCCAGTCTTGTGCTAGCCTTCACTTGTACTAAGCGGGAATACTGCTTGTGCATCCAATCCCTTAAACCCCAAAGTTATTCCAGATGAGTCCACCATACCTACCTATATGCGGTATCTACCTGCCGTTCCAAGTAAATTTGTATGTGTCAAACTCTAAACCTTCAAATAAACATTCTGTTTTGTATGCTCGAATAGCTCATGTACCAACCAAGGCTGTCCTTATCTTCCGTGTTAGGCGGGTTATTCTCAAGAGGAGTGGACTCCGCTCCTCACTCACGAGAAAATGGCTGGTCACCGGGATGCCCAGTCCCATGCTTTATGCAAACTAAATCAAAATTAATTGCAAACAAAACTCCCCCTGGGACATGATGTATGTTGGAGGCACTCGTTGTTTTGAGCAAGCCATGGATTGATACTTGTTGGTGGAGGGGGAATATAAACTTTACCATTCTGTTTGGGAACCGCCTATAATGTGTTTAGCATGGAAGATATCGCCATCTCTTAGTTGTTACGTTGACAATGAAAGTATACCGCTCAAAATACAATTTATCTCTATTTCAAAACCGAGCTCTGGCACCTCTACAAATCCCTGCTTCCCTCTGCGAAGGGCCTATCCATTTACTTTTATGTTGAGTCATCACCCTCTTATTAAAAAGCACTAGCTGGGGAGCACAGCTGTCATTTGCATTCATCACTATTAATCTATGTTGGGTGTGACTATGATTGGATCTCTTTTACCATGAATTACAATGTCTAGTCAGTCCTTGATCTTTAAAGGTGCTCTGCATTTATGTTTTGCGGTCTCAAAAAGGGCTAGCGAGATACCATCTTGTTATACCATATTATGATTATTTTGAGAAAGTGTTGTCATCCGAGGTTTATTATTATGACTTGCTAGTTGATTATGCTATTGATATGAGTAATCATGAGACTTGAGAATTATTGCAAATGTGGTTAGTTATGATCTATGCTGAAAACTTGAATCCTGGCTTGACATAGTTACAACAACAAGAGCAAACAGAGTTTGTAAAAGTTTTTCTTTCTTTCTTTCAGTTTGTCAACTGAATTGCTTGAGGACAAGCAAGGGTTTAAGCTTGGGGGAGTTAATACGTCTCCGTCGTATCTACTTTTCCAAACACTTTTGCCCTTGTTTTGGACTCTAACTTGTATGATTTGAATGGAACTAACCTGGACTGACGCTGTTTTCAGCAGAATTGCCATGGTGTTGTTTTATGTGCAGAAAACAAATATTCTCGGAATGACCTGAAACTCCACGGAACATCTTATAAAAAACAATAAAAAATCCTCGCCAAAGATGAAGACCAGGGGGCCCACACCCTTCTCACGAGGGTGGGGGTTGCCCCCCTAGGGCGCGCCCCCTACCTCGTGGGCCCCCTGGATGCCCTTCGACGCCAACTCCAACTCTATATATTTGCTTTCAGAGAGAAAAAAATCAGAGAGAAGAAATCATCGCGTTTTATGATACGAAGCCGACGCCAAGCCCTAAAACCTCTCGGGAGGGCTGATCTGGAGTCCGTTCGGGGCTCCGGAGAGGGGGATTCGTCGCCGTCGTCATCATCAACCATCCTCCATCACCAATTTCATGATGCTCACCACCGTGCGTGAGTAATTCCATCGTAGGCTTGCTGGACGGTGATGGGTTGGATGAGATTTATCATGTAATCGAGTTAGTTTTGTTAGGGTTTGATCCCTAGTATCCATTATGTTCTGAGATTGATGTTGCTATGACTTTGCTATGCTTAATGCTTGTCACTAGGGCCCGAGTGCCATGATTTCAGATCTGAACCTATTATGTTTCCATGAATATATGTGAGTTCTTGATCCTATCTTGCAAGTCTATAGTCACCTACTATGTGTTATGATCCGGCAACCCCGAAGTGACAATAATCGGGACCACTCCCGGTGATGACCATAGTTTGAGGAGTTCATGTATTCACTATGTGCTAATGCTTTGTTCCGGTTCTCTATTAAAAGGAGGCCTTAATATCCCTTAGTTTCCAATAGGACCCCGCTGCCACGGGAGGGTAGGACAAAAGATGTCATGCAAGTTCTTTTCCATAAGCACACATGACTATATACGGAATACATGCCTACATTACATTGATGAATTGGAGCTAGTTCTGTGTCACCCTATGTTATGACTGTTACATGATGAACCGCATCTGGCATAATTATCCATCACTGATCCGGTGCCTACGAGTTTTCCATATACTGGTTTACGCTTATTTACTTTCCCGCTGCTGCTGTTACAATCACTACAAAATACCAAAAACATTACTTTTGCTGTTTTTACTTTTGTTGCCGCTACCACCACTATCATATTACTTTGCTACTAAACACTTTGCTGCAGATACTAAGTTTCCAGGTGTGGTTGAATTGCCAACTCAGCTTCTAATACTTGAGAATATTCTTTGGCCCCCCTTGTGTCGAATAAATAAATTTAGGTTGAATACTCTACCCTCGAAAGCTGTTGCGATCCCCTATACTTGTGGGTTATCATTGTCACTTTCATATACTAGTGGGAATCTTTCATTATAGAACTTGTCTTGTATATTCCAATGATGGGCTTCCTCAAAATGCCCTAGGTCTTCGTGAGCAAGCGAGTTGGATGCACACCCACTAGTTTCTTTTTGTTGAGCTTTCATACATTTATAGCTCTAGTGCATCCGTTGCATGGCAATCCCTACTCACTCACATTGATATCTATTGATGGGCATCTCCATAGCCCATTGATACGCCTAGTTGATGTGAGACTATCTTCTCCCTTTTTGTCCTCTCCACAACCACCATTCTCTTCCACCTATAGTGCTATGTCCATGGCTCACGCTCATGTATTGCGTGAAGATTGAAAAAGTTCCAGAACATTAAAAGTATGAAACAATTGCTTGGCTTGTCATCGGGGTTGTGCATGATTTGAATACTTTATGTGGTGAAGATGGAGCATAGCCAGACTATATGATTTTGTAGGGATAACTTTCTTTGGCCATGTTATTTTGAAAAGACATAATTGCTTAGTTAGTATGCTTGAAGTATTATTATTTCTATGTCAATATTAAACTTTTGTCTTGAATCTTTCGGATCTGAATATTCATGCCACAATTAAGAAGAATTACATTGAAATTATGCCAAGTAGCATTCCACATCAAAAATTATGTTTTTATCATTTACCTACTCGAGGACGAGCAGGAATTAAGCTTGGGGATGCTTGATACGTCTCCAACGTATCTATAATTTTTGAGTGCTCCATGCTATATTATCTCCTGTTTTGGACATTATTGGGCTTTATTATTCACTTTTATATTATTTTTGGGACTAACCTATTAACCGGAGGCCCAACCCAGAATTGCTGTTTTTTTGCCTATTTCAGGGTTTCGCAAGAAAAGAATATCAAACGGAGTCCAAACGGAATGAAACCTTCAGGAACGTGATTTTCTCACCGAACATGATCCAGGAGACTTGGACCCTACGTCAAGCAACCAACAGGGAGGCCACGAGGTAGGGGGGCGCGCCTACCCCCAGACGCGCCCTCCACCCTCGTGGGCCCCCTGTTGCTCCACCGACGTACTCATTCCTCCTATATATACCTACATACCCCCAAACAATCAAAGACGGAGCCAAAACCCTAATTCCACTGCCATAACTTTTTGTATCCACGAGATACCATCTTAGGGCCTGTTCCGGAGCTCCGCCGGAGGGGGGCATCGATCACGAAGGGCTTCTACATCAACACCATAGCCCTTCCGATGAAGTGTGAGTAGTTTACCTCAGACCTTCGGGTCCATAGTTATTAGCTAGATGGCTTCTTCTCTCTTTTTGGATCTCAACACAAAGTTCCCCCCCTCTCTTGTGGAGATATATTCGATGTAATCTTCTTTTGCAGTGTGTTTGTTGAGACCGATGAATTGTGGGTTTATGATCAAGTTTATCTATGAACAATATTTGAATCTTCTCTGAATTCTTTTATGTATGATTGGTTATCTTTGCAAGTCTCTTCGAATTATCAGTTTGGTTTGGCCTACTAGATTGATCTTTCTTGCAATGGGAGAAGTGCTTAGCTTTGGGTTCAATCTTGCGGTGTCCTTTCTCAGTGACAGTAGGGGCAGCAAGGCACATATTGTATTGTTGCCATCGAGGATAACAAGATGGGGTTTATATCATATTGAATGACTTTATCCCTCTAAATCATGTCATCTTGCTTAAAGCGTTACTCTGTTCTCTTGAACTTAATACTCTAGATGCATGCTGGATAGCGGTCGATGTGTGGAGTAATAGTAGTAGATGGAGGAGTCGGTCTACTTGTTTCAGACGTGATGCCTATATACATGATCACACCTAGATATTCTCATAACTATGCTCAATTCTGTCAATTGCTCAACAGTAATTTGTTTACCCACCGTGAATACTTATGCTCTTGAGAAAAGCCACTAGTGAAACCTATGGCCTCCGGGTCTATCTTCCATCATATTAATCTTCCAATACTTAGTTATTTTCATTGCCTTTTATTTTACTTTGCATCTTTATCATAAAAATACCAAAAATATTATCTTATCATATCTATCAGATCTCACTCTCGTAAGTGACCGTGTAGGGATTGACAACCCCTTATCGCGTTGGTTGCGAGGATTTATTTGTTTTGTGTAGGTGCGAGGGACTCGCGCGTAGCCTCCTACTGGATTGATACCTTGGTTCTCAAAAACTGAGGGAAATACTTACGCTACTCTGCTGCATCACCCTTTCCTCTTCAAGGGAAAACCAACGCAAGTGCTCAATAGGTAGCAAGAAGGATTTCTGGCGCCGTTGCCAGGGAGGTCTACGCAAAAGTCAACATACCAAGTACCCATCACAATCCCTTATCTCCCGCATTACATTATTTTCCATTTGCCCCTCATTTTCCTATCCCCCACTTCACACTTGCCGTTTTATTCGCTCTCTCTCTCTATCCTCCTTTTCTTTTCGGCTCACCTTTCTTCCGCCATGTCGGAATCAAAAAGGGTGGGGGGTTCTCTCCCGAGTTTTAGTACTTTGGACAATCGTTCTATTCTCGCTAAACTCATAAATAAGGATACTATGGAAAAACCTACCGGAGTTATCAATGAGAATCTTAATAATTTTGATGAAGATGATTCCAGAATTTTTCATTATTTACTTGATGAATCTTTGAAAGATGCTTGGTATAGACTATTAAGGATCAGGGCTAGCTATGTGCCTCAATACCAAATTGAAATTTACTTAAAAAAGCCTTTATATTGCCCTTCCTTCTTCTTTTAAGCATGTCTTAGATTCTATATTTGAAGAAGGTTTTCTTGAAGGGGATGCCATAGACACTTATGAGAAAATGAAAACCATATTTGGGCACCCCATGAATGAGAAAGTTGAATCTACATCTCTTTTGCTCTCTTACCAAAACGAATCTATCAAAGAGATGAAGGCTAGCCTAGATACAAATTTCCGTAACATACTTAATCTTTCCTCTACCATTAATATCCATGTGCTGTATCAAAATAGAAAGATTAATTCCATAGATAGCAAGTTTTCTCTTTTCTTTCCTAAGATCAAACATGGCAACACCTAGATCCACCCTTGCTTTTTATGCCTAGCTAGGGGCGTTAAACGATAGCGCTTGTTGAGAGGCAACCCAATTTTATTTTTATTACTTGATTTTTTCTCCAGTTTAGTAATAAATAATTTATCTAGCCTCTGTTTTGGCTGTGTTTTTTGTGTTTAATTAGTGTTTGTGCCAAGTAGAACCGTTGGGAAGACTTGGGGAAAGTCTTGTTAATCTTGCTGTAAAAAACAGAAACTTCAGCGCTCACGAGAACTGCTGCCATTTTTATTTGGAAAGTGCTATTTAGTTAATTATTTTTGCAGATGTTTAATAGATAAGTTAATCACGTACAGAAATTTATTTTAGAATTTTTGGGGTTCCATATCTTGCGCTAGCTACAGATTACTACAGACTGTTCTGTTTTTGACAGATTCTGTTTTTCGTGTGTTGTTTGCTTATTTTGATGAATCTATGGCTAGTAAAATAGTTTATAAACCATATAGAAGTTGGAATACAGTAAGTTTAACACCAATATAAATAAGTAATGAGTTCATTACAGTACCTTGAAGTGGTCTTTTGTTTCTTTCGCTAACGGAGCTCACGAGATTTTCTACTTTAAGTTTTGTGTTGTGAAGTTTTCAAGTTTTGGGTAAAGATTTGATGGATTATGGAACAAGGAGTGGAAAGATCCTAAGCTTGGGGATGCCCATGGCACCCCGAAGATAATCTAAGGACACCTAAAAGCCAAAGCTTGGGGATGCCCCGGAAGGCATCCCCTCTTTTGTCTACTTCCATCGGTAACTTTACTTGGAGCTATATTTTTATTTACCACATGATATGTGTTTTGCTTGGAGCGTCTTGTATTATTTGAGTCTTTAGTTTTTATTTTACCACAATAATATTTGCTGTACACACCTTTTGAGAGAGACACACATGATTCGGAAATTATTAGAATACTCTATGTGCTTCACTTATATCTTTTGAGTTATATAGTTTTTGCTCTAGTGCTTCACTTATATCTTTTAGAGCACGATGGTGGATTTGTTTTATAGAAACTATTGATATCTCATGCTTCACTTAGGTTTTTTTGAGAGTCTTAAATAGCATGGTAATTTGCTTAAATAATCCTATTATGCTAGGCATACAAGATTAAATAAATAAAATTTTCTTATGAGTGTGTTGAATACTATGAGAAGTTTGAAACTTGATAATTGTTTTGAGATATGGAGGTAGTGATATTAAAGTTGTGCTAGTTGAGTAGTTGTGAATTTGAGAAATTCTTGTGTTGAAGTTTGTGATTCCCGTAGCATGCACGTATGGTGAACCGTTATGTTAGGAAGTCGGAGCATGATGTATTCATTGATTGTCCTCCTTATGAGTGGCGGTCGGGGACGAGCGATGTTCTTTTCCTGCCAATCTATCCCCCTAGGAGCATGCGCGTAGTACTTTGCTTCGATAACTAATAGATTTTTGCAATAAGTATGTGAGTTCTTTATGACTAATGTTGAGTCCATGGATTATACGCACTCTCACCCTTCCACCATTTCTAGCCTCTCTAATACCGCGCACCTTTCACCGGTATCATACACCCACCATATACCTTCCTCAAAACAGCCACCATACCTACCTATCATGGAATTTCCATAGCCATTCCGAGATATATTGCCATGCAACTTTCCACCATTCCGTTTATCATGACATGCTCCATCATTGTCATATTGCTTTGCATGATCATGTAGTTGACATTGTATTTGTGGCAAAGCCACCATTCATAATTCTTTCATACATGTCACTCGTGAATCATTGCATATCCCGGTACACCGTCGGAGGCATTCATATAGAGTCATATTTTGTTCTAAGTATCGAGTTGTAATTCTTGAGTTGTAAGTAAATAAAAGTGTGATGATCATAATTTTTAGAGCATTGTCCCAAGTGAGGAAAGGATGATGGAGACTATGATTCCCCCATAAGTCGGGATGAGACTCCAGACGAAAAATTAAAAAAGGAAAAGAAAAAAGAGGCCATAAAAAGAGAAAAGGCCCAAAAAATGAGAGAAAAAGATAGAAGGGGCAATGCTACTATCCTTTTACCACACTTGTGCTTCAAAGTAGCACCATGATCTTCATGATAGAGAGTCTCCTATGTTGTCACTTTCATATACTAGTACGAATCTTTCATTATAGAACTTGACTTGTATATTCCAATGATGGGCTTCCTTAAAATGCCCTAGGTCTTCGTGAGCAAGCGAGTTGGATGCACACCCACTAGTTTCTTTTTGTTGAGCTTTCATACATTTATAGCTCTAGTGCATCCGTTGCATGGCAATCCCTACTCACTCACATTGATATCTATTGATGGGCATCTCCATAGCCCATTGATACGCCTAGTTGATGTGAGACTATCTTCTCCCTTTTTGTCTTCTCCACAACCACCATTCTATTCCACCTATAGTGCTATGTCCATGGCTCACACTCATGTATTGCGTGAAGATTGAAAAAGTTTGAGAACATTAAAAGTATGAAACAATTGCTTGGCTTGTCATTGGGGTTGTGCATGATTTGAATACTTTATGTGGTGAAGATGGAGCATAGCAAGACTATATGATTTTGTAGGGATAGCTTTCTTTGGCCATGTTATTTTGAAAAGACATAATTGCTTAGTTAGTATGCTTGAAGTATTATTATTTCTATGTCAATATTAAACTTTTGTCTTGAATCTTTCGGATCTGAATATTCATGCCACAATTAAGAAGAATTACATTGAAATTATGCCAAGTAGCATTCCACATCAAAAATTATGTTTTTATCATTTACCTACTCGAGGACGAGCAGGAATTAAGCTTGGGGATGCTTGATATGTCTCCAACGTATCTATAATTTTTGAGTGCTCCATGCTATATTATCTCCTGTTTTGGACATTATTGGGCTTTATTATTCACTTTTATATTATTTTTGGACTAGCCTATTAACCGGAGGCCCAACCCAGAATTGTTGTTTTTTTGCCTATTTCAGGGTTTCGCAAGAAAAGAATATCAAACGGAGTCCAAACAGAATGAAACCTTCGGGAACGTGATTTTCTCACCGAACATGATCCACGAGACTTGGACCCTACGTCAAGCATCCAACAGGGAGGCCACGAGGTAGGGGGGGCGCGCCTACCCCCCAGGCGTGCCCTCCACCCTCGTGGCCCCCCTGTTGCTCCACCGACGTACTCCTTCCTCCTATATATACCTACGTACCCCCAAACGATCAAAGACGGAGCCAAAACCCTAATTCCACTGCCATAACTTTCTGTATCCATGAGATACCATCTTAGGGCCTGTTCCGGAGCTCCGCCGGAGGGGGGCATTGATCACGAAGGGATTCTACATCAACACCATAGCCCTTCCGATGAAGTGTGAGTAGTTTACCTCAGACCTTCGGGTCCATAGTGATTAGCTAGATGGCTTCTTCTCTCTTTTTGGATCTCAACACAAAGTTCTCCCCCTCTCTTGTGGAGATATATTCGATGTAATCTTCTTTTGCAGTGTGTTTGTTGAGACCGATGAATTGTGGGTTTATGATCAAGTTTATCTATGAACAATATTTGAATCTTCTCTGAATTCTTTTATGTATGATTGGTTATCTTTGCAAGTCTCTTAGAATTATCAGTTTGGTTTGGCCTACTAGATTGATCTTTCTTGCAATGGGAGAAGTGCTTAGCTTTGGGTTCAATCTTGCGGTGTCCTTTCCCAGTGACAGTAGGGGCAGCAAGGCACATATTGTATTGTTGCCATCGAGGATAACAAGATGGGGTTTATATCATATTGAATGACTTTATCCCTCTACATCATGTCATCTTGCTTAAAGCATTACTCTGTTCTCTTGAACTTAATACTCTAATGCATGCTGGATAGCGGTCGATGTGTGGAGTAATAGTAGTAGATGCAGGCAGGAGTCGGTCTACTTGTTTCAGACGTGATTCCTATATACATGATCACACCTAGATATTCTCATAACTATGCTCAATTCTGTCAATTGCTCAACAGTAATTTGTTTACCCACCGTGAATACTTATGCTCTTGAGAGAAGCCACTAGTGAAACCTATGGCCCCCGGGTCTATCTTTTATCATATTAATCTTCCAATACTTAGTTATTTTCATTGCCTTTTATTTTAATTTGTGTCGGGGATATACCCCACGGTATGACCCGGCCGGACTTGGCGCTTCACCGATGACCCGCTGGAGGACTGGCGACTCACGGTCCTGGCGGTTCACTGATCAGACGACTCAAGGATGACCCCGACGGCGGGTCACATAGAAGACTAGGCCCAAGGCCCAGTAGGCCGGCTCATATTATGGTGGGCCGGCTTAAGACAGAAGACATGAGGAATATTTCCTTTACGAGGAAGCAAGACCCGTACTTGTATCCGACTTGTAATAGAGAATAAGTTAGTTCTAATCCTAATAGGACTCTACATGTAAGCCGCCCCTTCAACTTATATAAGGAGGGGCAGGGCTCCCCAAAAGAGGGACAAGCAACAAGAAACAATATCTAGGGCTAGACACCAAGAGGAGAGCCGGCTTACGGCGACTTCCTCATAATCATAATGAGACCTAGCCACAAACAGCATGTAGGGTTATTATCGGATGATGTTTCCCAGGGCCCGAAGCTGTCTAAATCCTCGTCTTGTGTGTTGCGTCTCTCGATTCCGCTCAACCCCTTCAAGCTACCACATAGATGCGTTGGCCTCGCGACTAAGTCCTTACACTAGGACATCTGCCGTGACAATTCCACGACAGTTGGCGCCCACCATGGGGCGATGCACGGTGGTGTTGAGTTCTTGGAGGGATCTCTCCCAGGGATTGGGAAGTTTGCATTTTGTCAGAAGAGCCGGTTTGAAGGGATTTACATCAACTTTAAATTCATCAATCCAGATTTAAATCCGTGAGATTTGAGGTCAAAAGAAAATTAGGGTTACGTGTGGACGATCGTGACCCGGTGATGCGACGAATCCAAAGGTGAATCAATATCTGTTGCAGTGGCTATTACGCGAGACAAGACCAACATCTATTCTGGCGAAAACACATCATCCTGGAAATACCAGACGTATCAAAAAGGAGTTTTTAAAAGTTTGATTAGAAGACCACCATGACCCGGGCGTGGATTGCCCAAGATCATTACAACCCGGAGGTTAATTTATTTTGCGCATGTCACTACGCCGACTGGTTGCCTGCGCTGCTCGCCTTCGTCTCCGCTTCAAGTTGCCGGGACCCTGCGGCTGCCGCATCCAAACCGGTGTTCTGTCTCGGTCAGGTCCTACCTGCGAGCCGCCGCTTGAAGATTCAATTAAAGCAAGTGTGTCAGATCAAATCGCTACTGAGTAGTACTACTATTAGCACTCCGAGTCAAAATCAAAGCCATCCAAAGGAAGCATCCTGGAATAGTAAATTGCAGGCTATCATGTGGACTTGTCAACACACCCGAGGCAGTACGAGCCACTCTGACCGGATCTCCACCGCCGTTGCCCCGAGAGCCGCTGCTACCTGGCCGCGACCCGTCTTGCCGACGCCCCTCTGGGGTCGCCGGGTTACGCCTCTACTGCTACTTTTGCGGGTGTCAGGACCGAGTCAAACTCAAACTTTGAGGAGGCAATTTGTACAAGGAAGAAATAATGCTTGTAGGAACTTCTTGCTTCACGTGAGTATGCATGTTTGGGCAAAGGACTACCACGCCGGATCCAATTGGCGGATCAACAGCGCCTGCGATACGCCTTTTCCGCGTACACCGCTGGACCTCGTTGACTCGCCCCAGTTGCAACCAACACGCGTATGCTGGTCTCCGCTTCTGTCTGTTTCTCGACAGATGCGACAGGGCGCCTGAAGAAAATCAGATAAAAAAAAACTAGTTATATGATGAGCATCCACGCTGCTATTGGGCCTTCATCTGTTCCGGTTAAATTCTGGTCTGCACAAGGATCATATATCATCCGGACAAATCAGGTGATATCCATCTAAGTTTATTTTATTAGTTTTCATCAAAGAACAATCACTTTGGCCTGTCTATTATGTGCAGCAAAGGAGGTGTCATATTGTGCCTATGAAGCGTACATCGGCACCAGCACGCACCGGCGTCTGCGCCTGCTTACTGATGGAACATGTGTGCGCAAGTCGCTGCCCGTGCAGCGTAATCTACGTCAACCCGCCGGAGCCGCGTTAAGCCGCTCTTGCCGCTTTGAGCCGCTGGGGTTATATTAAGTCACCGGTCTACCTGAGCCGCCGGAATTATATTAAGTCGCCGGTCTGCCTGAGCCGCCGAAACTATAATGAGTCGCTGGTCTACCTGAGCACCTCTGTCGCGATAAACGAATCATCCGTCGTCCAAACAAATTAGGTGTTATCCATCCAAGTTTGATTTATTAGTACATGTTGTTTTTGTCAAAGAACAAGTTTATCTTTGCCTTGGTCTGCAATATTGTTTATGCAAGGCAATTATTTATGGCAAAAAGTGATATTATACTGCGGAGATGGAGGCACGCCAACATCTTTTGGCACAGGTGGTCATCGTTACTCAATGGACTCCCACACCGGCTTACAACGCCGTGGCCGTCTCTCGCGACCGCACCGGCTTACAATGCCGTGGCCGTCTCTCGCGACCGCACCGGTTTACAACACCGCGGCCGACTCTCCCGTCCACACCGATTTAAAACGCTGTGGCCGACAAATCTGTTAACACCCGCGGCCGGCTCAGTCGTGATTGATTTCAGTTTCACCATGGTGATCATCAACTCCGCGGTGATAATTGCTGACCTGACGCATCAGGTGAAATCCATCCAGCATATTTTTATATATTTTCTTTAAAAGAGCAATTACTCTAGCTTGCAAGTTCTTCAATGCAGGACAAGTTATATCACTAAGCTGTTGAATGACTCATACCGGTTTACATCACGATCAAGTATGGAGAATCTCAAGACAACTCCTCGAGTTGCCTCGAGACTCGGGGGCTATGATGACATGACTCAGTAAATGATTGCCAGTTTAAGGCAGATTCAAGAACTCCGGTCATTGGAAGAAAAAATAACCCGGCCCCGGAGGCTACTGTCTTTTTGACGAATATTTAAAGGCCGCCAGGAAACATCCGACTCAAGGTAAATTTGTCTCTTACAAAGCTTTTAAGCTGTCAAATCTGGTTCAAACATCTAGTTCAAGGACAATCTATCTCCCACAAAGTTTTGAAGCTTTCAAATCCGGTTTAAAGTTCCGGTTCAAAAAGAATTAATCTCTCGCAAGATTCTAGTTCTCAGAAAAATTAAAGGTTGCCAAAGAGAACTTGCTGCCACGATGCACGGTTCAAACATGGGCATCCTGCCTTACGACTTATCTTATTATGGTCACTTGGGGGGTTTCCTGCTCATCGAGCATAGCTGTCGGTACCCTCTTGATCGGCACGATGCCAACATTTATAGGGTCACTTGGGGGCTTCCTGTTCAAACATAGGTCGTATTCGAACCAAAGAGAGCATAGCTGTCGTAACCCTTTTGATCGGCGCAAAGCCAAACTCACTAGGGGGCTTCTTGATCGTATCCGAATCATAGCTTAACCCCTTTTGGGTCCGACTTGGATCGTATTCGAATCAGGGTCATTAAAAACCTCTCAAGGTCATTTGGGGGGCTTCCCGTTCAAACATAGGTCGTATTCGAACCAAAGAGAACATAGCTGTCGGTACCCTCTTGATCGGCGCAACGTCAAAGCCACTGGGGGCTACATGATCGTATTCGAATCCTAGCTTAACCCCTTTGGAACGGTTTACTGATCGTATTCGAATCAGGAACCTTGATTTTTATTTGGTTTAAGTTTTTGCAAACAATCTTTTGGGTTTTGATACTTTTTGCTCATATCTGAAGCATATAAGTGTGGTTTCGTTTAAACCCGGCTTGGCTTTGGATGATAAAATCGCCAGCATGTGACAATCATCATATATTTGGAAGTATTGGTTTCTAAGGATTGGGTTATCACCCTTACTGCACAGGTCATGTAAACCAGCAGTACAAATTCAATATCACAATGGTTATATGTGGGATATCGTGACCCACCCTGCGGTAAACCGCCAAGGGATCTTGTGATCCACTTGTGTGCAGGATAAGACTACATTTGGGTGGTTACCCGCCCTGGCTTTTGACGTTAAGTCGCCAGGGAATATGTTGTTTAAACTTTGTGCACGATTTACAGAGCTATGACTTACATAAATGATTAAGTTCCAGCCCATCATCACTGATTGAATTGGTGTCTCAAAAGGGTTATCAATTCTTGATTTTCTCAAAGGCTATAAGTCGTCGGGTTATAAAAATTCCGTTTTACAATGGAGGTGTATTAAATCGCCATCGATCAAGAGCCGCCGGGTATTTAAACTCTAGATTTACTTGTCAACAGATAAGGTATTTGAATCTTTAAATAGCCAAACTTGGCTGGATTTTCATTATGATATTGAATGATTGAGGTTTTCAAACCGGGTTATTCAAATCTTTAATAGCCAACATGGCTGGATTTTTATTATGGTTATCAGTAACTAAATATTATGATTGAGGTTTTCAAAGGCGCTTCAGCGCAAAGGATATTATTTCACCAATGGATATGATTTATTCTACAATCAAAGGAATAGTCCCGAGTCGCTGCAGGCTTACGACCCGACACTTAGGGGCTACATTATTCAAGTTGAGATTACATCAAATATGCAAGTCACATGTCACTGCCAGCATGCACCATGGTCGTTGGGGGCTAATGCAAAGACAATTTTACTAGCCTTATTGAAGACCCGACTCATCACATTATAATGAGCCGACCCTTGGGGGCTACCAATTGCTCCTGTCAACAATTCAAGGTACACAAGTTTTATTCCATTATATTGAAGGGTCCACTTCTTAGTTGGTAAAGCACAAAGCCCTTAACCTTGTGGACGTGGGTTCAAGCCCCATGGTGGAGACTATATTATATGATGTTATTATCAATTATATACAAAGTCCCAGCTCAGTATTATCTTACTAAGCCGGCCCTTGGGGGCTACACATTGCTGTTCAAATTTACATGGTTATATCTACAAAGTCCCTGCTCATTATTGCATAATGACCCGGCCCTTGGGGGCTACACTGGTTCCAGTTTTCATGAGCATAAAGCAATTACAAGTCCCAGGTTGCTGCAAGCATGATAACCCGACTCTTGGGGGCTACATGTGTGGAATATTCAGTTTATATGATTGAGATGAATAAACCGGATTTCTTCAAGGTTGCAAAGTTTATTGGAGCAAGTCTTAAACCATCACTTTGCTCTGCTCAAGACTTGGGGGCTACAGGTAATATGGATATAAGGGAGAAAAATCTTCAAATTATTAGTTTTGAGCAAATCAGGAGGATCAATTACATAAACCGGTGTCAACAACAATTATGACCCGGCATCGTCTGTTTTATAATCCGACAGTTTTTGGTAATGATAAACCGGCAAGTTTTACATCTTCAAACCGGCTGAATACCAGATGAGTATTTGAAGACCAAAATTATTTTAACCCGACGCTTTGGAAGCCGACTCAAGTGGATTATTCTTCACAATATTTTTCCTGTGAGAAACCAACATCAGCAAATTGAGTATGAAGCTAGCTTATTTGACCTGGATTTTCTAGATGAAGGAAATGACAATTGGACTTAAGGATAATCAGGTCCCGTCTCAGGAGAATATTTAACCCGGAGCACAAGGAATTAAGGATGATCAGGTGCCGGCGTACAAGAATTTTTAACCCGGAACACAATCTGTCAAAGTTGTTCTTGTGTTTGTTTTACAGGATCAGTTTAACATGGATAAATCCAAATTAAACTGGGGGCTAATGTCGGGGATATACCCCACGGTATGACCCAGCCGGAAGTATGACCCGGCCGGACTTGGCGCTTCACCGATGACCCGCCAGAGGACTGGCGACTCACGGGCCTGGCGGTTCACTGATCAGACGACTCACGGATGACCCCGACGGCGGGTCACATAGAAGACTAGGCCCAAGACCCAGTAGGCCGGCTCATATTATGGTGGGCTGGCTTAAGACAGAAGACATGAGGAATATTTCCTTTACGAGGAAGCAAGACCCGTACTTGTATCCGACTTGTAATAGAGAATAAGTTAGTTCTAATCCTAATAGGACTCTACATGTAAGCCGCCCCTTCAACTTATAAGGAGGGGCAGGGCTCCCCAAAAGAGGGACAAGCAACAAGAAACAATATCTAGGGCTAGACACCAAGAGGAGAGCCGGCTTACGACGACTTCCTCATAATCATAATGAGACCTAGCCACTAACAGCATGTAGGGTTATTACTGGATGATGTTTCCCGGGGCCCGAAGCTGTCTAAATCCTCGTCTTGTGTGTTGCGTCTCTCGATTCCACTCAACCCCTTCAAGCTACCACATAGATGCGTTGGCCTCGCGACTAAGTCCTTACACTAGGACATCTACCGTGACAATTCCACGACACTTTGCATCTTTATCATAAAAATACCAAAAATATTATCTTATCATATCTATCAGATCTCACTCTCGTAAGTGACCATGTAGGGATTTACATCCCCTTATCGCGTTGGTTGCGAGGATTTATTTGTTTTGTGTAGGTGCGAGGGACTCGCGCGTAGCCTCCTACTGGATTGATACCTTGGTTCTCAAAAACTGAGGGAAATACTTACGCTACTCTGCTGCATCACCCTTTCCTCTTCAAGGGAAAACCAACGCTAGTGCTCAAGAGGTAGCAATTGACAACCCCTTTATCGTGTTGGTTGCAAGGTTCTTGATTGTTTGTGCAGGTACTAGGTGACTTATGCGTTGTCTCCTACTGGATTGATACCTTGGTTCTCAAAACTGAGGGAAATACTTACACTACTTTGCTGCATCACCCTTTCCTGTTCAAGGGAAACCAACGCATGCTCAAGAGGTAGCAAGAAGGATTTCTGGCGCCGTTGCCGGGGAGGTCTACGCAAAAGTCAACATACCAAGTACCCATCACAATTCCTTATCTCCCGCATTACATTATTTTCCATTTGCCTCTCGTTTTCCTCTCCCCCACTTCTAAAACGATTTTCGAAAACCTTTGCCTTTTCTTCGCCCCTCTTCCGTTTGATCTTTTGTTTGCTTGAGTTACCATGTGCCTTCTTTTTGCTTGCATCTTCGCTTGCTAAAAGTTTATGGATCCTCATCCACTTGCTAATCTTTTTAAGAGTCCAATTATGATGAACCAATTGCTAGTGAGTTGTGTGCACTAGATTATCTTTATGAGGTTTTGCTTGAAATCCATGAATCTAAAAATTGTGATGAAGTACTTTATGAAGTGATTCACGGTAGATCTTTGAATGAAAAGCATGATTGCAATGATGTTATTATAAATTCTATTAATGTCAATTGTGCTAATAATATGCAAAACCCTAAGCTTGGGGATGCTAGTTTTACTATGTCCACTATTTGTTGCAATGATCATGATTGGGGTTATTCTTCTTATGATCTTGAAAATTTATTTAAGCCCCATCATGAATATGAGATTGATAATAATTTTTGCAATAACATTGAAAGTGGGTTTGGAAGAGTGTCAACTTTAGATCCCACATATTTGGAGAATGTTCAGTCTTATGATTTTTTTTGATAAAAGAGGGTTTGGAGAGGTCATGACTTTAGTTAATCTTAATCCCACTATTTTGGAAGAGTGTTGTCAGTGTCAAAACCGGCGGATCTCAGGTAGGGGGTCCCGAACTGTGCGTCTAGGATCGATGGTAACAGGAGGCAGGGGACATGATGTTTTACCCAGGTTCGGGCCCTCTTGATGGAGGTAAAACCCTACGTCCTGCTCGATTTATTCTTGATGATATGAGTATTACAAGAGTTGATCTACCACGAGATCGTAGAGGCTAAAACCCTAGAAGCTAGCCTATGGTATGATTGTTGTATCTAATCTATCGACTAGCCTGGCCTCGGTTTATATAATGCACCAGAGGCCTAGGATAACAAGAGTCCTAGCTGAATACGCCGGTGGGGAGGAGTCCTTGTCTTGATCACCAAGTCTTGTAGAATCTTCCATGCATGCAGCAGCTATCTGGACTGGCCCATGAGTATACGTCCATGGGGGTCCTCGGCCCAATCTAGCAGATCGGGAGACGACGTGGTGAGTACCCCCTAGTCCAGGACACCGTCAGTAGCCCCCTGAACCGGTCTTCAAGTTAGGGACGCTCCTCGATTCTTCTGAACTGCTCTTCATCTTCGGTCGTCGGTCTTGAAAACTGGTTCAACAAATCTTCTCATCTTCGATCTTGAGGATCGCTGAAGTGCATCCGACGAGTTTACATGTCGGGTATCCGAGGAGCCCCTTTAAGTTTCCGGCCTTTATCAATGCCTTGTTATTTTTATGCCACACCTTGGGTTTGAAGTTGCTCCCGGAAGGCAGTGTCCTCTTGCATCCAAGCTCTAACGCCGGACTGCATTCGAGGTATCTTTTGCAGCCGAGCACCAATGCCAGACTGCTTCCGAGCTCCAACGCCGAAATGTATCCGAGCTCCAACGCCGGTCTGTGTCCAAGCTCCAACGCCGGAGTATATCCAAGATGTCATAGATCATCTTGGTCCAAAAAAGTTAAAGGAGTTTAGCCGAGCTTAATGCTGGAAATGCCCTCTATGGAGCCAGCCACTAGCGCCGAAGCTTTATGCCGGACTGCTTCCGAGGTGGTGCACCACCCCGACTGTGGGCCAAATTTTGTCAATATTTTTGATTGGTGCAATTTATTCTCTGCCGAGATATATAGCCAGTAACCCTCAACATGTGTATCGGTTTAAAACCCGAGATGCACTTGAAGGATGATGTAAGACCACTGATCCCAGTAGCCGCTGAGACTCAGGTTGATTTGCAAAATCGGCCTGAGGATCAAGTCCTAGCTCGGCAGAATACTTCGGGATACAAAAAGTGGTGTGCTTAGTCCTCGAGACTCAGGTTGGGTGCAGCCGACCATCATGAGGATCAAAATCTCCTCGGAAACTGTATTGCACTTAAAATTTTCTGCATTAGATAGGCAATGCAGTAGCCCCCGAGACACTATTCGGCTGGCAACACTAGATCAGGGGATCGATGTGCCCCTTTAATATTTGTAAATAATAAGCCCGAAGCCCAGTAGCCCCTGAGCCTTAATGCGGGCACGGGTGGCCGAATTAAGGATCAATATCCATAGTAAAATCACAAATTATGTGTAATGACTCTATGTATCCAAGTACTTTACGTCATTAATGCTCAGATCCGCATTGTACAAAACTTTGTTGACCGACCATCGGCTTTCACCTCGTTGGCCAGTAACCGAGGAGTGTTTGTCTTACTTTATAAAGCCTTTATGCGGGCAAAGCTTTACGACAAACAAGGAAATCTAGCCATACGGTTTTATAAACAAAGGTACACAGAGAGATATGTTTAACATAAGAAATGTCTTCCAAAGAAAATAGTCCCGCTATCGGTTCCTTTCTTTGGGTTGTCATGCTAAGCATGATCATGAAACCTCAGCTCTAATGTAAGAGCAAAATATCGAGGATTTAGTTTGGGAGGCTAGTTAATAGCCCCCGGTAGTGTTCGGCGACAATCGAGGTCAAGCCGTAAACACTTCGGCCATTGTTATGAATGGCCCGTCATTTAACACAGTCATCGGATCGCTGACCAGTTTATGCTTATTGTGACAGTCAGTTTTCGGCTTTCTCCACTGAGGTGCTTAACCATGTGAGCTGGAAGCACAATCGCAGTGGTTCTTCCTTTGCACGCCTAGCTGAACAAGCGAAACGTAGGAAGCAAGTGCAGGAGCCGGGCAACCCAACTATTGACCGAAGACACAATTCGAAACCGATGCATATATAGTAATATCCGAGAATGTTTTTGCCGAATCTCTAAAGGTGTCCGGCGTTGTACTGCGAGACTTGTGCTGAAAACACACAAATAGTTTAAAAGTGTCATAAGCTTGGAAAATCAAAAAACGTCAGTAAAAACTTGACATCCGAACAAGATCAAGTGTTCGATGCCAATCCGAAAATTGGACTTTAGAGAAAAAAAGTGCTTATGTCGTGTTTTTAAATAAAAACTTTGCAACGACTAAGAAGAAGAACACTTACTATAAAACGACTCATATAAATTTAAGAGCCCCCAAGTGACTTGGGTGAAAGAATTTTATGTATAATGATTGTATGTACCGAAGTACTAATATCATATCTTTGTTCACCCAAACTTTAAACGCGTCTTAATCGACCGTCGGCTTCTCCCTCTTTGGCCAAGGACCGAAAAGTGTTATGTACTCTACCTGTCGAGAATATCGACAGTGTTTCCGATAACCAGGCAACCGGGCCATAAGGCTGTAACGGACAAAGCGCGCTCAGTGAACTTATGCTATATTACAGACGAAGTGTAAGAAGCATCTTCGAATAAAATAGTACCCCCACCGATACCTTTCTTCGGTGCTCATTATTACTATGAGACTTGTGCAATAGATTTTTTGTACTCATGAGTTCTATTGTGTGCCGACCATGATTGAAAACAATAAGAGCGCTAGTTTTCGGCTTCACCCAGTCTGAGGTCAGAGCTCGGAGGACCCGGTCGTGACAATCGCAGAGGTGCTCCCTTTACTCCCTAGCCGAACAATCGGGAATGTAGGGGTAAACACAGGAGCCAGGCAACCCAGCTTGCAGATCGCTTAAGTCAATATGGTGCATATTGTGGCGTAATACACGAACAAGGAATGAAGCCGTACAAGTATAATCATATGCAAGAGGAAAAACTTCATAAAGGAAGCCCCCCAAATAAACCGGGTATTTGAATTTGTGCGTCACAAACAAAGTTTGGACAAGGAAATTTTTTACAAGCACCTTTTTTCCAAAAAAGGTATGATGCTTGGTCGAACCGAACACAAGTTAAAAATTTAAAACTTGGAGCATGAAGGCAACTTAGCTGGTTAATGTGTTCGGTATTGGCGGCGGTCCGAGCTTGATGCAGGACAAGGTTCCATCCCCCAAGCCGGTCCAGGCCGGCAGAGTGATGCCGAAGTCCCCGGCATGGGGTAATGAAGTGTTGACGAAGCCCCCCGTCCAGCCGAGGTGACGCCAAAGGATATAGTCCGGCTGGATCATTTTCCTGTGCACAAAAAATAGTGCAAACCGGAGATAATAGTAATAATAATAATAATAATAATAATAATAATAATAATAATAATAATAAAATCATTGCATAATGATTAATTTATGCAAAGTGGGTAATAAAAGAAATATGGCCTGGCGCCGAAGTCAATGTCAATGCAGGGCGTCAGCGTGATGCGGTAAAGGCATGGCAAAGCCTGAATTCACAGGTCGGTCTGAGTTCCGGATGCGGCGTTCGCCGGACTATGTACGGAAACTGACCGAACCACCATGCGATCGTCATTAATGCGGCCATCATTTGATAGACCTGTGTACATATGATGAACAAATCAGAGTAATAATTCCTTGGGAAAAATGAACCCGAACAAGCAAAAAATACTAGGATTAATAGCACCTGGTTTATTTGTTGTAGCAATCCGAAGAAAGGTGATTTCAAAAATTGGGACTTGATCCGCACACCCATTGCCTGATGGGCGATAAAGCGACGGTATGGCGATGCTGGCAAAGGTTGGCTCGCCGAGGCAAAGCTCTCGGTCCAGCTAACGTGACGGAGCTGGTCGGCTAGTGACGCCGAAGTCTTCGGACTATAGGTTGATGAAGAGATGGCGAAGCCCCCGGTCCAGCCGAGATGTCGAAGTAGGTCGGCGTGATGGACACCAGCTTGAAGAAGCAATAGTGCGGCCCTGCCGATGCAGGTCGTGACGTGGTCTATGCCGGCTTGATGAAGTGACCGTGCGGCGATGCCAGTATGCCCGCTCCGTGTAATCCGTGGGGCGGTGATGTTAGTGATGATTTATCCTTCGTGATGCCGGACTCTTATTCGGCTTGCCGAGATGATGATCCGAAGAGGTTGAGCTTGGCTCAACAAAGTGACGACGTGTCTAGCGCAGGTCGGCAGCCTTGGAGCAATATTGTTGGACTGGTTTGACACCAGCATGATGATGAAGATGACCTCATGGGAGGCTTAAAAATTTATGGGCACGTGTTTAAAAACAACGCACAATACCCTAGAGGAGATTTCCTCTAAAAAAGTTGTCCAATATCACGTTCATAAAGAAACATGAATTCGGGTCGGATCCGTATTCGCGCAGAAAATGGATCCAAAAATTGGTCCACTCATCGGAAGGTTCCCGGAGTTTGAACCGTCGGATCGAGCTGAAATTTGGAGGGGGTGGTAGATATGGGAATTCCACAGTAGATGAACGATTGGATCTTCCAAATGGCCTCCGAGTTGGGCTCTGGAGACCACGCCCTAAACTCGTCCAGATTCCCGTCCAGATTTGACAGGGCTCCAGTATATCGTAGATTGTCAGAGATTCCTCCATCGGAACTCGACGAAATTTTGCATGGCTGTTGTAGACGTAATTCTGCACTATTCAACCAAAGCAATCGTCAAACCGACGCTCGAGGAGGTGGTGACGGCAAATACAAGTTCGCTATCCATAAAAACAGCACGGCTGCCCGAGGGCAATGTTGATGTTGAGCCCTCGAGCTCCATGGATGACTCCTCTATGATCATGATAGAGATCAGAGTTGATGTTGAAGAAGGTCCCCATCCGAACATGACGATCGGAGATGGAGCATGGTCCTCGGTCGAGCCAAGGAGACCAGTCGAGCCGGCGACGAAGATGCCGGCGTCGCAGTTGACCTGCGGGGGAGCCATTGATCCTTTCGCCGATCACACAGCGGAACTCTCAATGAAAGCACCAATGTCGGTGTCAAAACCGGCGGATCTCGGGTAGGGGGTCCCGAACTGTGTGTCTAGGATCGATGGTAACAGGAGGCAGGGGACATGATGTTTTACCCAGGTTCGGGCCCTCTTGATGGAGGTAAAACCCTACGTCCTGCTCGATTTATTCTTGATGATATGAGTATTACAAGAGTTGATCTACCACGAGATCGTAGAGGCTAAAACCCTAGAAGCTAGCCTATGGTATGATTGTTGTATCTGATCTATCGACTAGCCTGGCCTCGGTTTATATAATGCACCAGAGGCCTAGGATAACAAGAGTCCTAGCTGAATACGCCGGTGGGGAGGAGTCCTTGTCTTGATCACCAAGTCTTGTAGAATCTTCCATGTATGTGGCAGCTGTCCGGACTGGCCCATGAGTATACGGCCATGGGGGTCCTCGGCCCAATCTAACAGATCGGGAGACGACGTGGTGAGTACCCCCTAGTCCAGGACACCGTCAAGTGTCAACTTTGCATGCATGTGGATCGTGTTGAAAATATTTTATGTGATAGCTATTTTGTTCAATTTGCTTATGATCCCACATGTAGTTATTATGAGAGAGGAAAATATGGTTGTAGAAATTTTCATGATAATAAATTAGCTCTCTTTATTTTGAGATTGCTATTGCTTCTTTCCGCTTCCTTGCATATGCTAGTTTTTGCTAGCTATGATAATTTGTTTGCCTATAAGATGCCTATGCATAGGAAGTATGCTAGACTTAGATGTGTTTGTCACGTGTTTCATGATGCTCTCTTTGCGTTTCAATTCTTGTCTTTCATGTGAGCATCATCGAAATCTCAATGCCTAGCTAGGGGCGTTAAACGATAGCGCTTGTTGGGAGGCAACCCAATTTTATTTTTATTATTTTCCTTTTGCTCCTGTTAAGTAATAAATAATTCATGTAGCCTCTGGTTAGATGTGGTTTTGTATTTTAATTAGTGTTTGTGCCAAGTAATACCTTTAGGATAGCCTACGGTGATAGTTAATTTGATCTTGCTGAAAAACAAAAACTTTTGCGTGCACGAAAATAATTTTCATAAATCACAGGAACGTGTTTTTCAGTTGATTCTTTTTACAGAAGATTAATAAATAAATTTATTAGGAATTCCTAATTTCTCAGGATTTTTGGAGTTACAAGGACAACCAAAAGCCTAAGCTTCGTCTATCGGTAACTTTACTTGAGGCTATACTTTTATTCACCACATGATATGTGTTTTGCTTGGAGCGTCTTGTATGATTTGAGTCTTTGCTTTTTAGTTTACCATAATCATTCTTGTTGTACACACCTTTTGGGTGAGACACGCATGAACCGGAATTTATTAGAATACTCTATGTGCTTCACTTATATATTTTGAGCTAGACAATTTTGCTTAGTGCTTCACTTATATCTTTTTAGAGCACAGTGGTGGTTTTATTTTATAGAAATTATTGATCTCTCATGCTTCACTTATATTATTTTGAGAGTCTTTTATAACAACATGGTAATTTGCTTTGGCTATAAAACTAGTCCTAATATGATGGGCATCCAAGATGGGTATAATAAAAACTTTCATATAAAGTGTGTTGAATACTATGAGAAGTTTGATGATTGTTTTGAGATATGAGGATGGTGATATTAGAGTCATGCTAGTAGAGTAATTGTGAATTTGAGAAATACTTGTGTTGAGGTTTGCAAGTCCCGTAGCATGCACGTATGGTAACCATTGTGTAACAAATTTGAAGCATGAGGTGTTTCTTTGATTGTCTTCCTTATGTGTGGAGGTCGGCGCGATGGTTAAATCCTACCAACCCTTCCCCTAGGAGCATGCGCGTAGTGCTTGGTTTTGATGACTTGTAGATTTTTGCAATAAGTATGCGAGTTCTTTATGACTAATGTTGAGTCTATGGATTATACGCACTCTCACCCTTCCACCGTTGCTAGCCTCTCTAGTACCGCGCAACTTTCGCCGGTACCATACACCCACCATATATCTTCCTCAAAACAGCCACCATACCTACCTATTATGGCATTTCCATAGCCATTCCGAGATATATTGCCATGCAACTTTCCACCCTTCCGTTTATTATGACACGTTCCATCATTATCATATTGCTTTGCATGACCATGTAGTTGACATCTTATTTGTGGCAAAGCCACCATTCATAATTTTTTCATACATGTCACTCTTGATTCATTGCACATCCCGGGACACCGCCGGAGGCATTCATATAGAGTCATATTTTGTTCTAAGTATTGAGTTGTAAGTAAATAGAAGTGTGATGATCATCATTATTAGAGCATTGTCCCGTGTGAGAAAAAAAGAGAGGCCAAAGAAGCCAATGAGAAAAAAGAGAGACCAAAGAAGCCAAACAAAAAAAGAGAGAAAAGGAGAGAAGGGACAATGCTACTATCCTTTTTCCACACTTGTGCTTCAAAATACCACCATGATCTTCATGATAGAGAGTCTCTTATTTTGTCACTTTCATATACTAGTGGGAATTTTCGTTATAGACCTTGGCTTGTATATTCCAATAATGGGCTTCCTCAAAATGCCCTAGGTCTTCGTGAGCAAGCAAGTTGGATGCACACCCACTTAGTTTCTTTTGTTGAGCTTTCATACATTTATAGCTCTAGTGCGTCCGTTGCATGGCAATCCCTACTCACTCACATTGATATCTATTGATGGGCATCTCCACAGCCCATTAATATGCCTAGTTGATGTGAGACCATCTTCCTCTTTTTTGTCTTCTCCACAACCACCACTCTATTCCACCTATAGTGCTGTGTCCATGGTTCATGCTCATGTATTGCGTGAAAGTTGAAAACGTCTGAGAATACTAAAGTATGAAACAATTGCTTGGCTGAAACCGGGGTTGTGCATGATTTGAATATTTTGTGTGACGAAGATGATTTTGTAGGGATGAACTTTCTTTGTCCATGTTATTCTGAGAAGACATGCTTACTTTGTTAGTATGCTTGAAGTATTATTATTTTTATCTCAATATTAAACTTTTGTCTTGAATCTTTCGGATCTGAACATTCATGCCACAATAAAGAAAATTACATTGACAATTATGTTAGGTAGCATTCCACATCAAAAATTCTGTTTTTATGATTTACCTACTCGAGGACGAGCATGAATTAAGCTTGGGGATGCTTGATACGTCTCCAACGTATCTATAATTTTTGATTGTTCCATGCTATTATATTATTTGTTTTGGATGTTTAATGGGCTTTACTATGCTCTTTTATATTATTTTTGGGACTAACCTATTAACCGGAGGCCCAGTGCCAGTTTCTATTTTTTTTGCCTATTTTAGAGTTTTGCGAAAAAGGAATACCAAATGGATGAAACCTTTGCGAGGATCTTTCTTGGACCGAAAGCAATCCAGAAGATTTGGAGTCAAAGTCTGGAACTCCACGAGGAGGCCACGAGGCAGGAGGGCGCGCCCCCACCCTCGTGGGCCCCTCGTAGCTCCACCGACGTATTTCTTTCTCCTATATATACTCTTATACCCTAGAAACATCAGGGGAGCCACAAAACCACTTTTCCACCGCTGCAACCTTCTGTACCCATGAGATCCCATCTCGGGGCCTTTTCCTGCAATCTGCCGGAGGGGGAATCAATCACGAAGGGCTTCTACATCAACACCATTACCTCTCCGATGAAGCGTGAGTAGTTTACCACAGACCTTCGGGTCCATAGTTATTAGCTAGATGGCTTCTTCTCTCTCTCTCTGATTCTCAATACAAAGTTCTCCTCGATGTTCTTGGAGATCTATTCGATGTAATACTCTTTTGCGGTGTGTTTGCCGAGATCCGATGAATTGTGGATTTATGAACAAGATTATCTATGAATATTATTTGGTTCTTTTCTGAATTCTTATATGCATGATTTGATATCTTTGCAAGTCTCTTTGAATTATTGGTTTAGTTTGGCCTACTAGATTGATCTTTCTTGCAACGGGAGAAGTGCTTAGCTTTGGGTTCAATCTTGCGGTGTGCTTTCCCAATGATAGTAGGGGCAGCAAGGCACGTATTGTATTGTTGCCATCGAGGATAAAAAGATGGGGTTTATATCATATTGCTTGAGTTTATCCCTCTACATCATGTCATCTTGCTTAATGCGTTACTCCATTCTTATGAACTTAATACTCTAGATGCATGCTGGATAGTGGTCGATGTGTGGAGTAATAGTAGTAGATGCAGAATCGTTTCGGTCTACTTGACACAGATGTGATGCCTATGTTCATGATCATTGCCTTAGATATCTTCATAACTATGCGCTTTTCTATCAATTGCTCGGCAGTAATTTGTTCACCCACCGTAATACATGCTATCTTGAGAGAAGCCACTAGTGAAACCTATGGCCCCCGGGTCTCTTTCCTATTATATTGCATCTCTTTTATTTACATTGCATCTCATTTACTATTTTGCAATCTTTACTTTCCAATCTATACAACGAAAATACCAAAAATATTTACTTTACTATCTCTATTAGATCTCACTTTTGTGAGTGACCGTGAAGGGATTGACAACCCCTTTATGGCGTTGGTTGCAAGGTTCTTGATTGTTCGTGTAGGTACTAGGTGGCTTGTGCGTTGTCTCCTACTGGATTGATACCTTGGTTCTCAAAACCGAGGGAAATACTTACGCTACTTTGCTGCATCACCCTTTCCTCTTCAAGGGAAAACCAACACATGCTCGAGAGGTAGCAAGAAGGATTTCTGGCGCTGTTGCCGAGGAGATCTACACCAATCCATGTTCATTTCACCTACTGATATATATATATATATATAATAACTCATCATGCTCATATAACAACTTAGCATCATGCATCATCGATCATAATAATAAATAACTCATCATTGGTATCATAATAACAAGTCATACTCATCATCATCGATCATACAACTTCTACTCGATACCATAATAACAAGTCATACTCATCATCATCATAGTCATCTAACCAATCCTACTTAGTTGTTCTTAGCACACGATCATGAGTATTAGCTAGGACCTACTACCTTCTCTTAGGTAAAATAGCATAAAACAAGATAGGCCCTGACTCAACATTATGGAGAATGGAGATTATCCTGTCTCCAATTCTTGCCTTTCGTACAATGTTGCTTCCAAGTAGCTCCCTACGACCGACCATACATTTTTTTTCACTCTTTGATTGTCATGTCTTCACCGGTTTTAGAAATTCGATATGGACAGGTGTGATTCGTAGGATGACCTGGCCGTATGTTCAAAACATCAAGGCGACCATTTTGAAACATCAGATGAGGCACACAATCCTTCGGGATTTTCTGTTGAAAAACATAGTAATAACTTCTGAAGGAAATATGCCCTAGAGGCAATAATAAAGTTATTATTTATTTCCTTATGTCATGATAAATGTTTATTATTCATGCTAGAATTGTATTAACCGGAAACTTAGTACATATGTGAATACATAGACAAAAACAGAGTATCCCTAGTATGCCTGTACTTGAGTAGCTCATTTATCAAAGATGGTTATGTTTTCTAATGATAGCCATGTGTTGTCATTTGATGAACGAGATCACATCATTAGGAGAATGATGTGATGGACAAGACCCATTTGTTAGCTTAGCATTATGATCGTTACAGTTTCATTGCTAATGCTTTCTTCATGACTTATACATGTTCCTCAGACTATGAGATTATGCAACTCCCGAATACCGGAGGAACACTTTGTGTGCTATCAAACATCACAACGTAAATGGGTGATTATAAAGACTAGTAAATGCGCACGTGCAACGCACGTGTAATCTTAATTCGGCTTGAAGATATACCTGAATTTTCTTTACAAAAGTAGTATCAAAAGAAATTGTTTGTGTAAACATCATCAACTGGATTGAAAACTCAGGTATATCTTCAAGCTGGATTCCCTTCCTTCCGTACATCGTGGGGCGGTTCATTGTGGTAGTTTCCTTTCTTGTGAGAGGTGTACGTAAGGAAGGGAATCAGGGAGAGAAATGATTGATTAGCAGTAAACACGTTTAATGCTAAACGTGTTTAGTTGCTCACCATTAGGACAATAAGGAGTGTCGGATTAATGCTAATGGATGGCCGAGATCTGTTGGATCTACCCATTAGCAGTAAACACGTTTAGTGCTAAACGTGTTTAGTTGCTCACCATTAGGACAATAAGGACTGTTGGATCTGCCCAACCGGGTCTTTTTATATTGGTATAGATGCTCTATAGGTGTCTCCGAAGGTATTTTTTGGGTTGGCATAGATCGAGATTAGGATTTGTCACTCCGTGTTTCGGAGAGGTATCTCTGGGCCCTCTCGGTAATGCTCATCACTATAAGCCTTGCAAGCAATGTGACTATTGAGTTAGTTGCGGGATGAAGTATTACAGAACGAGTAAAGAGACTTGCCGGTAACGAGATTGAACTAGGTATGATGATACTGACGATCGAATCTCGGACAAGTAACATACCGATGACAAAGGGAACAACATATGTTGTTATGCAGTTTGACCGATAAAGATCTTTGTAGAATATGTAGGATCCAATATGAGCATCCAAGTTCCGCTATTGGTTATTGACTGGAGATGTGTCTCGGTCATGTCTACATAGTTCTCGAACCCGTAGGGTCCGCACGCTTAACGTTCGATGACGATTTGTATTATGAGTTATGTGATTTGATGACCGAATTTTGTTCAGAGTCCCGGATGAGATCACAGACATGACGAGGAGTCTCGAAATGGTCGAGAGTTAATGATCGATATATTGTAAGGCTATATTCGGACATCGGAAAGGTTCCGAGTGATTCGGGTATTTTTCGAAGTACCGGAGAGTTACGAGAATTCGCCCGGGGAAGTAGTGGGCCTTAATGGGCCATACGGGAAAGGAGAGAAGGGCCTCAAGGGGTGGCCGCGCCCCCCCATGGGCTGGTCCGAATTGGACTAGGAGGGGGCGGCGCCCCCCTCCTTCCTTCTCCCCTCTTCCTCCTTCCCGTCCTTCTCCTAGTTGGAATAGGAAAGGGGGGATCCTACTTGGACCGGGAGTCCAAGTAGGACTCCCCCCCTTGGGGTGCCCCCTCTAGGGCCGGCCTTCTCTTCCTCCCTCCTTTATATTCATGGGCAGGGGGCACCCCAAAGGCACTCCAAGATTTGTCTTAGCCGTGTGCGGTGCCCCCCTCCACAGTTACACACCACAATCATATCGTCGTAGTGCTTAGGCGAAGCCCTGCGCCGGTAAGTTCATCATCACCATCGCTATGCCATCGTGCTGATGATACTCTCCCTCGGCCTCAACTGGATCAAGAGTACGAGGGATGTCATTGAGCTGAACTTGTGCTGAACATGGAGGTGCCATACGTTCGGTGCTAGGATCTGTCGGATCGTCAAGACATACGACTACATCAACCGCATTGATATAATGCTTCCGCTTTCGGTCTACGAGGGTATGTGGACACACTCTCCCCGCTCGTTGCTATGCGTCTCCTAGATAGATCTTGCGTGATCGTAGGAAAATTTTGAAATTACTGCGTTCCCCAACAACTTCGTAGTTAGCAATGTAGTTCAGTTTTAGAAGAATTTATGCAAAACATGCACGGATGTCGTAATAGTAAAAAATATGCATGGATGTCGTCATTGCACCAGTCGCACTCCCCTGGGAGACTTTCGTCGTCCGATGACGACATTTCCTAGGTTCATATAATTCAAAGATTAAACTTGTACAATTAAAAATATGTACTACAAAAACTAAAGTAGATCATTATTATTCATCACGGGTTGACTATCGGTCTGCCGAGTCTTTTCTTGAAAACTCCGAGCTCACGTGGTGTATATATTCGACCATCGGTGATGGTCGCTCCTCCCTTCGTCCCCGAGTGCATTACACCAAAATGTCTAGTACACGGGAACGAAGGAGAAGCGACCCCCACGACAACAGTCGGGATTTTTCGTCCTCTCATATGTGGTGGAGACTCTCACTCACTGATTCCTCTCTGACATTTGCGACCGTCGGTGATGGTCGTTACTCCTTCCCCTAGTGCATAACAAAGGTCTAGCATAAGGAGAAGAAGGAGAAACGACCCCCACGACAACAGTCGGGATTCTTCGTCCTCTCTCATATATGGTGGATACACTCCCCTCACTGATTTTTCGACCGTCTGTGATGGTCGTTATTCCTCCTTCCCCTAGTGCATAACAAAGGTCTGGCACAAGGAGAAGAAGGAAAAACGACCCCCACGACAACAGTCAGGATTCTTCTTCTCTCATATATGGTGCAGACTTTCTCCCTCACTCATTTGTTGACTTTCATGATTGGAGCCTCGGCAGACTTAAAGTCAACCTGAAATGTCGTTTAATTATTTTTCTAGAAAATCCAGGCCACTCGATATTTCCTACATATTCTAGCACAAGTCATGCCAGAATTCACGAAAAAATCCGGCATGACCTTTGCTAAAAAAGGACATATCGAGCGCCTGAAATTTGCCGGAACAAAAATTAATCAACACTCCGGCAAAACATAGGACACTCGGAGGTGTAACCTGCAAACATGGCCGGCGGAGCCCAGTCTCGGACATGGCCCCTCTGATCAAGTAGGTGTCCTCCGCCGAGTCGACGACGAGGATGCGGGATAGGCATCGTCTACGTTGATGTGGGAATAATTGCTTTAACTAAAAAATAAACTAGTTTATTAATTTTCTCACTAAAAGTAAACTAGTTCTATAGTAAAATTTTAATTAGATCATCAAATCTCATATACCTAAATTTTCTTACTAAAAATAAACTAGTTCTATTAATTCAACTAGTTCAACTAAGCACTTACTATAAATAAAAATAAACTAGTACTTACTAAAAATAGACTAGTTCAACTAGTTCTATTAATTTTCTTACTAATTCTACTAAATACTTACTAAAAAACAGTAAAAAACTATATTGAATTTTTTCTCTAAACTAAACACTACTACCCTGAATTAACATCTACTTAGTTACCTAACCTAATTAACATCTACTTAGTTACCTAACCTACTTCACTAACTAAAAAACATCTAATTAACAGTACCACTACTGCCCTAACCTAATTAACATCTACTTAGTTAACCAAATTAGTTGTTCCAACATTAAAAAACATCTAATTAACCTAGTTAGTAAACCAAATTAACCTAGCTAGTTCACCTAGTTCACTTAGTTAACCTAATTAACCTAGAGGGAGGAGGGAGGAGGAGTACCTCTCGGTGGAGGATGGCCGGCAAGGGGGGGGGTGAG
>NC_041388.1:700120496-700175418 GCF_002162155.2 Triticum dicoccoides | reverse complement strand
CGGGGGAGGAGAGCCGGCGGGGGCGAGGGCGGTCGGCGGGAGAAGACCGGCGTGGGGGAGGGCGGCAGCGACGGCGCGCGAGTGAGAGTGTGTGAGGGGGAGTGAGGTCGAGCGCGGGCCGTGGGTCTAGATAAGGAGCCCGTAGGAGTAGCGCTTGTATGTAGAAAGCGCTACTGCTACGTTCAATAGTAGTAGCGCTTTCTGCATAAAAGCGCTACTACTATGCCTGGCCTGCCGGCAACGGTGTGGCAGTTGTAGTAGTAGCAGCGTCACAACAAAAAAAGACACATTCGTGACATTTTGGGCTGAATGAATTTTTTTCTTTCATACTTATGACACTTCTATGACGATAATTGTGACAAAACCCGGTATCATCATAGATGTGGTGGGATCCTACTTCTATGACAAAAAATCATGACAGAAAATGGGCTTTTCGTCCTGGGCGGGCCGGAGAGGCAGCTGCATGACATTCTTTGGGCCGTCCATGATGGAAAAAACTGTGGTAGAAGCGAGGGCGAAGAAAATATCGGGGTGTTCCTGGTTACGGTGGGTGGTCGGGGCGGAGCGATGCGTGTTTCTCTCGTACATGCACGCGCGTGGGTGTGAGGCGTTGGGCTCTAACTGAACCCGAGCGAGGCGTTGGGCTCTAACTGAACCCGAGCGATTGCACTTTAGGCTATGCGTTACTGAACCCGAGCGATCGATCAATGGCTGTTAACTGAACCCGATCGAGCGATTCCTTCGCTACTGCTGCTAACTGAAGCCGATCAATGTTGCCTCTGGATGAACAGTGAGTGTTGCTGGGGGATTTGGACGAACAGTTCCCGGTGGGGGTGGATGAACAGGACCCTGTGGTGTTGCCTCTGGATGAACAGGACCCCGATCTATCGAGCCGGTTGGGGCTGGATGAACATGACCCCGTGGAGGGCTGGATGAACAGGACCACCCCGTGGAGGGCTGGATGAACAGTAGACGGTGGATGGCTGGATGAACAGTAGCCCGTGGAGGGGTTGTTCAACAGGAGCGTGTGGAGAGGGCTGGTTGAACAATAGCCGGTGGAGTAGCACGCGGTGAAGGCTGGATGAACAGGAGCCCGTGGATGAACAGTCGCAGGTGGAGGCTGGAGGAGGTCGACGGTGGATGAATTATAGCCCGTGGAGGCTGGAGGGGGTTGACAGTGGCGATGAACAGTATCCCGTGGAGTCCCGTTTTGCGGTACGCCACACCCCTCCCGATGAACAGGACCCCTGTTTCGACCGTAGCGCTCCAATACAAGTCTGTTTCCTCCATTTTGCGGTATGCCACACCCCTCTCGATCAACAGGACCCCCGTTTTGACCATAGGAGGTCTGTTTCCTCCGTTTTGCGGTACACCAGAACCCTCCCGATGAACATGATCCCGTTTCGAACATGGCCGGTCGAACACAAGGCCGTTTCCTCCGTTCTGCGGTACGCCAGGCCTCGTTTCCATCGGCTGTTCTATCCAAGCCCTCTCGATGAACACGACGATGCATTCCGTTCCAACCCAGCCGGTTGGCTCCCCATGAACACGACGACTACACTGTTTCTCTGTTCCGACCTAGCCATGTACACGAGCCCTGGCCGTACGTATGCGCGAGTAGGCGTTCAAGACCCCGCCCGTATGTACGTACGTGGTCGTATTTTCTTTCTTGCATCCTGGCCGTTGTACGTACGTGTACATGCTACGTGGACGCCTCTACTATGACACGTGCGCGCCTCTACATTGACCAGTATGTACATACACGTTCGCGACCAGAATGACAAAGCTACGTACGCTTCGACCAGGTGGGTCCCGACTGTCAGGCACTTCCTTGCGTGCGAAGATGTAGCTGGTGGGTCCCAGCAGTTAGGGGGGTGAATCATTTTTTTGCCCGGACGCACTTCCTTGCGTGCGAAGATGTAACTGGTCGGTCCCAGCAGTCAGGGGGGAAATGTTTTTTTCGCGAAATACGGTGGCCCGTCCGATGGGTTCCCGCTGTCAGGTGCAGGAATAATTATTTTGCGCGTAATAAGGAGGCACTTCCTTGCTGCAGCCGTGGACCCAGCTGTCAGCCTCTCCACGTACAGTCCACGTCCAATGGAAGCCGTTCCTTGACCACGTTGACCACACCACGCTGAGAGCACCAGGGCGGTGGACGATGGCGAGGCCTAGGAAGGGGACGACGCGGAACCGGGGATAGAGGAGTATGAGGGTTCACTGGTTCGCTGCGGTGTGAGGCTGCCATCGCCGCAGAATAACAAGGGGTGTGGGTGAGTGGTGGCATGGCCTGGCCAGCGGTGGGAGTAGTAGGGGGTGGTGAGGCCTCCGCAGCAGCACAGCCGTCCATAGGAGGTAGGAGCACGAGGCACGACCGACGCTGGTTTGGGCGGCTGGAGCAAGAAGACCAGAGGTTGAAGAAGCACTATGGCCGTTGGATGGACATCGTACAGTCACTGGAGCTAGAATCGTGCATATTGACTAAGTTCACAAAGCCCTCCGTCCCCGTCAACTTAGTAGGCCCACAAGTCAGCCTACCACTATACTGGGTCCCAGCTAGCAGGGGGAGTATTCATTTTTTATGTGTAATAAGGAGGCACTTCCTTGCGTGCGAAGATATAGCTGGTGGGTCCGAGCTGTCAGCGGAGGTAACGTTTTTTTTGCGAAATACAGAGGCCCTTTCGGTGGGTCCCAGATGTCAGGTGGAATAATCATTATTTTGCGCATAATAAGGAGGCATTTCCTTGCGTGCGGTCGTGGACCCAGCTGTCAGCCTCTCCACATACAGTCCACTTCAGATGCATATCGGTCGTTGACCACATTGACCAGGCCGCGCCGAGAGCACCAGGGCGGTGGACGAAGATGAGGCCTAGGAAGGGAACGACACGGAGCCAGGGAAGACTCGGCAGTTGTTTCCCACGTGGAGGGGAGTACGACTATACGAGGGTATAACAACATGTGTGGGTGAGTAGAGGGATGGCTAGGCCAGCGATGGGAGTACGGTGGGGCGGTGAGGCCTGCGCGGCAGCACAGCCGGCCGCGGGGAGGAGGGAGCAGGCAGTCCCGCCGACGCTTGTTTGAGTGGTTGGAGCAGGAAGAGCAGAGATTGAAGAAGCACGACGGCCGTTGGATGGACATCCAACAGTCACTGCTTGTGCGTCAGCCTTTTTTAGGAAAGCCTCAAATCTGTGGAAAACAACATACAACCCATCTACCATTATTTCTAATAATTTACAGCCCATTTGCTAATTCTTAAGGTTTTTTTGGAGCCCATATTCTTTTTGTTAGCATTACAACCCATATTGTGGCCACGGTTAAAAAATTGTACAAAATTTTGCATATTTCGGTGCAGTCTGAACTATTTTTAATTCCGAAATTTCGAGTCACATTCAAACTGATTTTAAAAATAAATGTATATCAATATAAAATCCAACAAATTTTCCACGCATAAAAATCATTGCAATTTAAAATCTCGAAATGAAAAAAAGAAATTTGAAACTAATTGCCGGTTTGATGTGTTTTAAAAATGTACAACCCATTTCTCATTACTGATAGGCCATTTTCTCGGCCAGCCGAATGAAGCTCTCCTCGTCTTGAAAGATTTGCAGCCCAACAGGCTTGACAAAGCGACTTACTTGGCAAATCACAAAAAAAATGGGCTGTGGCCATGGACCCAGCTGCAGCCGTGGACCCAGCTGTCAGCCTCTCCACGTACAGTACTCTTCCGATGGAAGTCGGTCGTTGACCACATTGACCACACTGCGCCGAGAGCACCAAGGCGGTGGACGACGGCGAGGCCTAGGAAGGGGACGATGCAGAGCCGGGGAAGACACGACAGTGGATGCCCACCTGGAGAGGAGTATGAGGGTTCACTGGTTCGACTGCGGTGTGAGGCTGTCGTCGCCGCAGAATATTAGGGGGTGTGGGTGAGTGGAGGGATGGCTTGGCCAGCGGTGGGAGTAGTGTGAGGGCGGTGAGGCCTCCGCGGCAGCACATCCGATCACGGGAGGCAGGAGCAGGCGGCACGACCGGTGCTACTTTGGGCGGCTGGAGCAAGAAGACCAGAGGTTGAAGACGCACTATGGCCGTTGGATGGACATCGTACGGTCACTGGAACTAGAATCGTTTATATTGACTAAGTTGATAAAGCCCTCCGTCCCCGTCAAGTTAGTAGGCTCACAATTCAGCCACCCACTATGGTGGGTCCTGATACGTCTCCAACGTGTTTATAATTTTTGATTGCTCCATGCTATATTATCTACTGTTTTGGACATTATTGGGATTTATTATCCACTTTTATATTATTTTTGGGACTAACCTATTAACCGGAGGCCCAACCCAGAATTGCTGTTTTTGCCTATTTTAGGGTTTCGAAGAAAAGGAATATCAAACGGAGTCCAAACGGAATGAAACCTTCGGGAACGTGATTTTCTCACCGAACATGATCCGGAGGACTTGGACCCTACGTCAAGAAACAAAAGAGGAGGCCACGAGGTAGGGGAGCGCGCCTACCCCCCAAGCCGCCCTCCACCCTCATGGGCCCCCTGTTGCTCCAACGACGTACTCCTTCCTCCTATATATACCTACGTACCCCCAAACGATCAGATATAGAGCGAAAACCCTAATTCCACCGCAACAACTTTCTGTATCCATGAGATCCCATCTTGGGGCCTGTTCTGGAGCTCCGCCGGAGGGGGCATCGATCACGGAGGGCTTCTACATCATCACCATAGCCCCTCCGATGAAGTGTGAGTAGTTTACCTCAGACCTACAGGTCCATAGTTATTATCTAGATGGCTTCTTCTCTCTTTTTGGATCTCAATACAATGTTCTCGCCCTCTCTTGTGCAGAACTAGTCGATGTAATCTTCTTTTTGCGGTGTGTTTGTTGAGACCGATGAATTGTGGGTCTATGATCAAGTCTATCTATGAACAATATTTAAATCTTCTCTGAATTCTTTTATGTATGATTAGTTATCTTTGCAAGTCTCTTCGAATTATCAGTTTGGTTTGGCCTACTAGATTGATCTTTCTTGCAATGGGAGAAGTGCTTAGCTTTGGGTTCAATCTTCCGGTGTCCTTTCCTAATGACAGTAGGGGCAGCAAGGCACAAATTGTATTGTTGCCATCGAGGATAACAAGATGGGGTTTTCATCATATTGCATGAGTTTATCCCTCTACATCATGTCATCTTGCTTAAGGCGTTACTCTGTTTTCATTAACTTAATACTCTAGATGCATGCTGGATAGCGGTCGATGAGTGGAGTAATAGTAGTAGATGCAGGCAGGAGTCGGTCTACTTGTCTCGGATGTGATGCCTATATACATGATCATGCCGAGATATTCTCATAATTATGCTTAGTTCTGTCAATTGCTCAACAGTAATTCGTTCACCCACCGTAGAATACTTATGCTCTTGAGAGAAGCCACTAGTGAAACCTATGGCCCCCGGGTCTATCTTCATCATATTAATCTTCCAATACTTTGCTATTTACTTTGCTTTTATTTTACTTTGCATCTTTATCATAAAAATACCAAAAATATTATCTTATCATATCTATCAGATCTCACTCTCGTAAGTGGCCGTGTAGGGATTGACAACCCTTATCGCGTTGGTTGCGAGGATTTATTTGTTTTGTGCAGGTACGAGGGACTCGCGCGTAGCCTCCTACTGGATTGATACCTTGGTTCTCAAAAACTGAGGGGAATACTTACGCCACTCTGCTGCATCATCCCTTCCTCTTCGGGGAAAAACCAACACAGTGCTCAAGAGGTAGCAAGAAGGATTTCTGGTGCCGTTGCCAGGGAGTCTACGCAAAAGTCAATATACCAAGTACCCATCACAATCCCTATCTCCCGCATTACATTATTTGCCATTTGCCTCTCATTTTCCTGTCCCCCACTTCACCCTTGCCGTTTTATTCGACCTCTTTCTCTATTCTCCCTCTCTTTCTCTGTTTTCCTCTTTTTGCCCGTTTGCTTTTTGTTTGCTTGTGTGTTAGTTTTCTTGCTTGTCACGATGGCTCAAGATAACACTAAATTTTGTGACTTTACCTGTACCAACAACAATGATTTTATTAGCACTCCGATTGCTCCTCTTACCGATGCTGAATCTTGTGAAATTAATACCGCTTTGCTGAATCTTGTCATGAAAGATTCGTTTTCCGGCCTTCCTAGTGAAGATGCCGCTACCCATCTAAATAGCTTCGTTGATTTGTGTGATATGCAAAAGAAGAAATATGTGGATAATGATATTGTTAAATTGAAGCTATTGCCTTTTTCGCTTAGAGATCATGCTAAAGCTTGGTTCTCGTCTTTGCCTAAAATAGTATTGATTCATGGAATAAGTGCAAAGATGCTTTTATCTCTAAGTATTTTCCTCCCGCAAAGATTATCTCCCTTAGAAACGATATTATGAATTTTAAGCAACTTGATCATGAACATGTTGCACAAGCTTGGGAGAGGATGAAATTAATGATACGTAATTGCCCTACTCATGGTTTGAATTTGTGGATGATTATACAAATTTTTTATGCAGGATTGAATTTTGCTTCTAGAAATCTTTTAGATTCGGCTGCGGGAGGCACTTTTATGGAAATCACTTTAGGAGAAGCTAACAAACTCCTAGATAATATTATGGTTAATTATTCTCAATGGCATACTAAAAGATCCACTAATAAAAAGGTGCATGCGATAGAAGAAATTAATGTCTTGAGTGGAAAGATGGATGGACTTATGAAATTATTTGCTAATAAAAGTGTTTCTTATGATCCTAATGATATGCCCTTGTCTACTTTGATTGAGAATAATAATGAATCTATGGATGTGAATTTTGTTGGTAGGAACAATTTTGGTAACAACGCGTATAGAGGAAATTTTAATCCTAGGCCTTATCCTAGTAATCCCTCTAATAATTATGGTAACTCCTACAACAATTCTTATGGAAATTATAATAACATGCCCTCTGATTTTGAATCTAATATTAAAGAATTTATTACTTTGCAAAAGAATTTTAATGCTTTGATTGAAGAAAAATTGCTTAAGATTGATGAGTTGGCTAGGAACGTTGATAGAATTGCTCTCGATGTTGATTCTTTGAAACTTAGATCTATTCCACCTAAGCACGATATCGATGAGTCTCTCAAAGCCATGATAATTTCCATTGATGAGTGCAAAGAAAAACCGCTAGGATGCGCGCTAAAAAAGATGCCTTTATAAGAGCGTGTTCCTCTAGTTCCTATGAAAATAAAGATGAAGATCTAAAAGTCATTGATGTGTCCCCTATTAAATCTTTGTTTTGCAATATGAATCTTAATAATGATGGGACTGAATATGATCCACCTTTACCTAGAAGACGTTCCAAGAATTCGGAGTTTTTAGATCTTGATGCTAAAATTGATGAAAGTGGGATCGAAGAAATTAAAACCCTAGATGTTGCTAAACCCACTATTTTTGGATTTCAAGGAATTTAATTATGAAAATTGCTCTTTGATTAATTGTATTTCCTTGTTGCAATCCGTGCTAAATTCTCCTCATGCTTATAGTCAAAATAAAGCGTTCACTAAACATATCGTTGATGCCTTGATGCAATCTTTTGAAGAAAAACTTGAATTGGAAGTTTCTATCCCTAGAAAATTTTATGATGAGTGGGAACCAACTATTAAATTTAAGATTAAAGATCATGAGTTTTATGCTTTATGTGATTTGGGTGCTAGTGTTTCCACGATTCCAAAGACTTTGTGTGATTTGTTAGGTTTCCGTGATTTTGATGATTGCTCTCTAAACTTGCACCTTGCAGATTCCACTATTAAGAAACCTATGGGAATAATTCATGATGTTCTTATTGTTGCAAATAGGAATTATGTGCCTGTATATTTTATTGTTCTTAACATAGATTGCAATCCTTCATGTCCTATTATTCTTGGTAGACCTTTTCTTAGAACGATTGGTGCAATTATTGATATGAAGGAAGGAAATATTAGATTCCAATTTCTGTTAAGGAAAGGCATGGAACACTTTCCTAGAAAGAAAATTAAATTACCTTATTAATCTATTATGAGATTCACTTATGGATTGCCTACCAAAGATGGCAATACCTAGATCTATCCTTGCCTTTTATGCCTAGCTAGGGGCGTTAAACGATAGCGGTTGTTGGGAGGCAACCCAATTTTATTTTTATTACTTGCTTTTTGCTCCTGTTTAGTAATAAATAATTTATCTAGACTCTGTTTAGGCTGTGTTTTTGTGTTTAATTAGTGTTTGTGCCAAGTAGAACCGTTGGGAAGACTTGGGGAAAGTCTTGATATCTTACTGTAAAAAACAGAAACTTTAGCGCTCACAAGAACTGCTACCAATTTTATTTGGAAAGTGCTATTTAGTTAATTCCTTTTGCAGATGATTAATAGATAAATTTCTCACATCCATCAATTTATTTTAGAATTTTTGGGGTTCCAGATCTTGCACTAGCTACAGATTACTACAGACTGTTCTGTTTTTGACAGATTCTGTTTTTCGTGTGTTGTTTGCTTACTTCGATGAATCTATGGCTAGTAAAATAGTTTATAAACCATAGAGAAGTTGGAATACAGTAGGTTTAACACCAATATAAATAAATAATGAGTTCATTACAGTAACTTGAAGTGGTCTTTTGTTTTTTTCGCTAACGGAGCTCACGAGATTTTCTACTTTAAGTTTTGTGTTGTGAAGTTTTCAAGTTTTGAGTGAAATCTTTGATGGATTATGGAACAAGGAGTGGCAAGAGCCTAAGCTTGGGGATGCCCATGGAACCCCCAAGATAATATAAGGACACCTAAAAGCCAAAGCTTGGGGATGCCCCGGAAGGCAATCCCTCTTTTCGTCTACTTCTATCGGTAACTTTACTTGGAGCTATATTTTTATTCACCACATGATATGTGTTTTGCTTGGAGCGTCTTACATTATCTGAGTCTTTATTTGTTAGTGTACCACAACCATCCTTGCTGTACACACCTTTTTAGAGAGCCATAAATGATTTAGAATTTGTTAGAAAACTCTATGTGCTTCGCTTATATCATTTGAGTTATATAGTGTTGCTCTAGTACTTCATTATATCTTTTAGAGCACGGTGGTGGATTTGTTTTATAGAAACTATTGATCTCTCATGCTTCACTTAGATTATTTTGAGAGTCTTAAATAGCATGGTAATTTTCTTGAATAATCCTAATATGCTTGGTATTCAAGAATAAAAATAAAACTTTCTTATGAGTGTGTTGAATACTATGAGAAGTTTGATGCTTGATAATTGTTTTGAGGTATAAAGATGCTCATATTAAAGTTGTGCTAGTTGAGTAGTTGTGAATTTTAGAAATAATGGTGTTAAAGTTTGTGATTCCCGTAGCATGGACGTATGGTGAAACGTTATGTGATGAAGTCGGAGCATGATTTTTTATTGATTGTCTTCCTTATGAGTGGCGGTCGGGGACGAGCGATGGTCTTTTCCTACCAATCTATCCCCCCTAGGAGCATGTGCGTAATACTTTGCTTTGATAACTTGTAGATTTTTCAATAAGTATATGAGTTCTTTATGACTAATGTTGAGTCCATGGATCATACGCACTCTCACCCTTCCACCATTGCTAGCCTCTCTAATACCGCGCACCTTTCGCCAATATCATACACCCACCAAATACCTTCCTCAAAACAGCCACCATACCTACCTATTATGGCATTTCCATAGCCATTCCGAGATATATTGCCATGCAACTTTCCACCGTTCCATTTATCATGACATACTCCATCATTGTCATATTGCTTAGCATGATCATGTAGTTGACATCGTATTTGTGGCAAAGCCACCATTCATAATTCTTTCATACATGTCACTCATGAGTCATTGCATATCCCGGTACACCGCCGGAGGCATCCATATAGAGTCATATTTTGTTCTAAGTATCGAGTTGTAATTGTTGAGTTGTAAGGAAATAAAAGTGTGATGATCATCATTATTAGAGCATTGTCCCAAGTGAGGAATGGATGATGGAGACTATGATTCCCCCACAAGTCGGGATGAGACTCCAGACGAAAAAAAGAAAAAGAAAAAAAGAAAAGAGGCCACAAAAAAAGAGAGAAAAGGCCCAAATAAAAAAAGAGAGAAAAAGGGAGAAGGGGCAATGCTACTATCCTTTTACCACAGTTGTGCTTCAAAGTAGCACCATGATATTCATAGTAGAGAGTCTCCCATTTCGTCACTTTCATATACTAGTGGGAATGTTTCATTATAAAACTTGGCTTGTATATTCCAATGATGGGCTTCCTCAAATTGCCCTAGGTCTTCGTGAGCAAGCGAGTTGGATGCACACCCACTTAGTTCTTTTGTTGAGCTTTCATATACTTATAGCTCTAGTGCATCCGTTGCATGGCAATCCCTACTCACTCACATTGATATCTATTGATGGGCATCTCCATAGCCCGTTGATACGCCTAGTCGATGTGAGACTATCTTCTCCCTTTTTGTCTTCTCCACAACCACCATTCTGTTCCACCTATAGTGCTATATCCATGGCTCACACTCATGTATCGTGTGAAAATTGAAAAAGTTTTGAGAATGCCAAAAGTATGAAACAATTGCTTGGCTTGTCATCAAGGTTGTGCATGATTTAAATACTTTGTGTGCTGAAGATAGAGCATAGCCAGACTATATGATTTTGTAGGGATAACTTTCTTTGGCCATGTTATTTTGAGAAGACATGATTCTTTATTAGTATGCTTAAAGTATTATTATTTTTATGTCAATATTAAACTTTTATCTTGAATCTTTCGGATCTGAATATTTATACCACAATTAAGAAGAATTACATTAAAATTATGCCAAGTAGCACTCCGCATCAAAAATTCTGTTTTTATCATTTACCTACTCGAGGATGAGCAGGAATTAAGCTTGGGGATGCTTGATATGTCTCCAACGTATCTATAATTTTTTATTGCTCCATGCTATATTACCTACTGTTTTGGACATTATTGTGCTTTATTATCCACTTTTATATTATTTTTGGGACCAACCTATTAACTTGAGGCCTAGGCCAGAATTGCTGTTTTTTTTTGCCTATTTTAGGGTTTCGAAGAAAAGGAATATCAAACGGAGTCCAAACGGAATGAAACCTTCGGGAACGTGATTTTCTCACCGAACATGATCCGGAGGACTTGGACCCTACGTCAAGAAACAAAAGAGGAGGCTACGAGGTAGGGGGCGCGCCTACCCCCCAGGCGCGCCCTCCACCCTTGTGGGCCCCCTGTTGCTCCACCGACGTACTCCTTCCTCCTATATATACCTACGTACCCCCAAATGATCAGATACGGAGCCAAAACCCTAATTCCACCACCGCAAGTTTCTGTATCCACGAGATCCCATCTTGGGGCCTGTTCCGGAGCTCCGCGGAGGTGGCTTCGATCACAGAGGGCTTCTACATCATCACCATAGCCCCTCCGATGAAGTGTGAGTAGTTTACCTCAGACCTGTGTGTCCATAGTTATTAGCTAGATGGCTTCTTCTCTCTTTTTGGATCTCAATACAATGTTCTCCCCCTCTCTTGTGGAGAACTATTCGATGTAATCTTCTTTTTGCGGTGTGTTTGTTGAGACTGATGAATTGTGGGTTTATGATCAAGTCTATCTATGAATAATATTTGAATCTTCTCTGAATTCTTTTATGTATGATTGGTTATCTTTGCAAGTCTCTTCGAATTATCAGTTTGGTTTGGCCTACTAGATTGATCTTTCTTGCAATGAGAGAAGTGCTTAGCTTTGTGTTCAATCTTGCGGTGTCCTTTCTCAGTGACAGTAGGGGCAGCAAGGCACGTATTGTATTGTTGCCATTGAGGATAAGAAGATGGGGTTTTCATCATATTGCATGAGTTTATCCCTCTACATCATGTCATCTAGCTTAAGGCCTTACTCCGTTTTCATTAACTTAATACTCTAGATGCATGCTGGATAGCGGTCGATGAGTGGAGTAATAGTAGTAGATGCAGGCAGGAGTCAGTCTACTTGTCTCGGACGTGATGCCTATATACATGATCATGCCTAGATATTCTCATAATTATGCTCAATTCTGTCAATTGCTCAATAGTAATTCGTTCACCCACCGTAGAATACTTATGCTCTTGAGAGAAGCCACTAGTGAAACCTATGGCCCCCTGGTCTATCTTCATCATATTAATCTTCCAATACTTTGCTATTTACTTTGCTTTTATTTTACTTTGCATCTTTATCATAAAAATACCAAAAATATTATCTTATCATATCTATCAGATATCACTCTCGTAAGTGGCCGTGTAGGGATTGACAACCCCTTATCGCGTTGGTTGCGAGGATTTATTTGTTTTGTGCAGGTACGAGGGACTCGCACGTAGCCTCCTACTGGATTGATACCTTGGTTCTCAAAAACTGAGGGAAATACTTACGCTACTCTGCTGCATCATCACTTCCTCTTCGGGGAATAACCAACGAAGTGCTCAAGAGGTAGCAGGTCCCAGCTAGCAGGGGGTATTCATTTTTTCGTGCGTAATAAGGAGGCACTTCCTTGCGTGCGAAGATATAGCTGGTGGGTCCGACCTGTCAGCGGGGGGAATGTTTTTTTGCGAAATACAGAAGCCCTTCCCACATACAGTCAACGTACAGTGCGTAATAAGGAGGAACTTTCCTTGCGTGCGACCATGGACCTCGTGGGTCCCAGCCGTCAGGCTCTCCACGTACAGTCCTCTTCTGATGACTCCCGTATGTTGACCACACCGTGCCGAGTGCACCGAGGCGGTGGACGACGGCGAGGCCCCAGACTGGAACGACCCGGAGATGGGGAAGACGCGGCAGTGGAGTCGCAGACGGAGAGGAGTGGGAAACTTGACTGGTTCGGGTGCGGGGTGGGCCTACGCTCGGCAGAGAATAACAGGAGGTGCGGAGTGGAGGGATGGCCTGGCCGTCGGCGGGGTAGTGTTTTGCTGAGGAGCGCAAAACAACACCGCTGGACGCCGGAGGCTGGAGAAGGCGGTCCCGGCAGCGCTGGGGGAAGAAGATGAGAGATTGAAGAAGAATGCCGGTCGTTGGATGTAAATCCAACGCCTTCTTAGGCTTCGACCTACTGGCCCACATGTCAGCCAGTCCATTTGTTTTTTAGTCCATTTGGTGGGCTGGGTGAAACAATGATGTGGCATCTATGCAGTCCGTTTATATATATGGTAGAAATTAAAGCCCATTTGCATTTTTCTCGAAATCCGCGGACTTGCTGGGCTAGGTGAAAATATCATGTTGGGCTAGATGGAGAAATGTTATAAAAACATAAACACATGATTGCACGTCTATTACTGCATTGGTCCGTAAATCTTTGCAAGCTTATGTACGCAATCACTAGGAGTTAACTTGCCAAGTTATATATAAACAATTATTATTATTATTTTGTAAGAAATTTCAACTTACGAAATAAAATATCATTTTAATTTGATGAGTTAATAGTACATGGGGTATTATTATTATTTAGGCTAGATGTGGGATAGTTGAGTTGGTTCTAGGGAAAAGTACTGGGAGAAAACTCAGTTTACGTCGAAAAAGAAAGTGGGAGAAAATTCAGATATAGGATTAATGAAAAGGAAAAATAAAGGAAGTGGGAAGGTCTATAAAATGGTTGGGCGAACGACTGGTTTAACGGAAACTTATGTTGTTTCTAATATAGAAAAATAGGTTCAGTTTTGCATTCTTATAGAAAACAGGTTCAGTTTTGCATTCTTATAGAAAAATAGAACTGAGCTGTGCGTCGTCTTGAAAAACAAACATAACTTGGGTTGCTGATGTTATAGACAAGCTAGGTTGGGAGGCCCAGAGGCCGCTTGATTGTCAGGACCCCGACTCGATGTCACATCGATCTAGCTGGTAACACCTCATATCACTTTGCGGCCTCACGCACGGTATCCCCACGGGTGTCGTCTTACCTTTTCCCGGGACCGTTTGCGCCTTTTGGCTCACGTATATGATAGTGTCGCTAGCATCCATATGATATAGAGCCCGGGCTGACATGACTAGTCGTAAACCCAAAGTGGCACAGACTTACAGGGACAGGCATCCATGACCCAGCTTCGAACGTGTCGGTCATCAGCAAGTGGGTCCGGGCTGTAGCACTGGGCTAGCAGGACTCCGGTAAACCGGGCTGTAGCGGGCTAACAGGACTCCGGTACTCAAAGCGTGACATTTCCCCGAAGGGACAGACACAGGAACGAAGAAGGACACATGCCGGCCAGCCTAAGTGTTCCAGAGCAGTAGCGAGCTACCATGGCTCAGCGGTAACACTAGGAGACATTTCCCGGTAAGAGAGGCTACTAAAGATAAACAACTAGATAGTCAGATCCCACACATACCAAGCATTTCAATCATACACACAATATGCTCGATATGTGCAAATACAACGAAGCATCACAACATGACTCTACGACATAAATACTTTATTTAAGGCTCAGGGAGCCATACATAACATACACAAAGGTACGGGTCTCACGACCCAACATACAAGTCATACAGTCATACAAGCCAGCAGCGGAAGTACATTGTCTGAGTACAGACAACTAGTAAAATAAAAGAGGCTTGGAAAGCCTAGCTATACTACGTGGTCCTTCACAAGCTCAGGGTCACCACCTGGGTCTTTAGCCTACTCGTTGATGTCAACGTCTACATAGAACCCATCAGAAGGGGTTGCAGCGTCTTCTGTAAAATGTAGATTATAGCAACATGAGTACAAAGGTACTCAGCAAGACTTACATCAGATCCTACATACATGCATATTATCAAGAAGGGTTGGTGGAGTTATTGCAGCAAGCCAGCTTTGACTCTTGGCTAGACTATCCTACGATACTTCAACTTGAAATGGTTTTGCGCACACGAGTCCACTACTCACCACTTCAATACACTACCGAGGATCCGCCTCCGTCTTCCTATGGAAGACCCATCCTCGGCACTCACACTTATCTTGAGCTTTTTAGTAGTTTCCATTTACTTGTCTATGAACTGTATAGGCAACCAAGTAGTCCTTTACCGCGGACGCGGCTATTCGAATAGATCATGTTAACCCTGCAGGGGTGTACTTCTTCATACATGTTTCCACCACTTAGCGTCTGCACACGACATGTGCTCGGCAGACTTCAAGTGAAAGCCGACGTGGGTGTAGACCACGACCTACCTAAACACTTAAGCCTCTAGTCCAGGTTTATCGCCTATTCAGGTTCCATCCGCAGGGAGTCCGGCCGAGGTTTCCCATACGGCCCCGAACGATGTGAACAGGGTTCCCGAGATACCTAACGGGTATTCGGTACACCCGGCCACGTACCTACCGCATCACAGCCCACCCCTACGGTCAGCGCTGTCCACGGCCTCCAGTAGGCTACAAACACCAGAAACTACTTGCAACTCCTGGACAGAGAGCTAGGGTGAATAAGAAGTCGAGCGGGGTCATATTTCAGGGCCCAATGCATGGTAGTAGCTGTATCTTAAATCACGCATACAGATCTCAGTGCTTAAGGTCGGCTTCAATGAAACAACCCACCATGTACTCCTACATGGCCTCTCATCGATACCTTTACCAAATCGTGTTCACCACACCACTCTCATTACCGACATAATCATTTCACTCTAGCCCATCACCCAGATGAACCAGACCTGACATGACTCTAAGCATAGCAGGCATAGCAAGGTAGGAACAACACATACATATGGCTCAATCAACTCCTACACATGCTAGTGAGTTTCATCTAGTTACTGTGGCAATGACAGGTCATGCAGAGGAAATGGGTTCAACTACCGTAGCACACAGCAGTTTGAATCGCGTTGTCTTAATGCAGTAAAAGAGAGCAGGAGCGAGAACATGGGATTGTATCGATATGATCAAATGGTTGGTTGCTTGCCTGATGGTTCGATGCACTGATACGGTTCTTCGTTAGGGTAATCACGGTACTCCTCGGAGACAGAACCTGCCGTAGAGAGCACCGATACACAAACATTACCAAACAGTATGCAACAATATGATGCATGCATGAGACATGGCAAAATGAGTGTATTGGGCTAATGCAACTAAAACCAGAAGGGTTTGAACAAATTTGAATCAAGGATTCAAATTTCAAATTCAAATATGGCCCTTTAAAGTGCTTTTCCTTGTTCTGCTTAAAACATCAATTTAACTTGTTTGATCATGCATGAAAATAGTACAGATGGATAGATTGGATTTTTCTGATCATTTTTCATATATAATTTGTCCAATTTGGAGTTACAGAATAAAAGTTATGAATTTTTGAAGTTTAAATAATATTCTGGAATTTCCTGATTTAAATTAAATCCAGAAATTATAGTTATTGCGCCAGCATGACGTCAGCATGACGTCAGTGGTCAACTGCGGCTGGCTGGAGTCAAACCTGACGTGTGGGGCCCACACGTCAGTGACAGGGGGGTTAAACAGGGTTAAATTAATTCTAATTACTAATTAGTGGCGCTGGGGCCCACTGGTCAGTGTCAGGGGTTAACTAACAGTGGTTAGCGCTAATCTAACCATCTGACCGACAGGGCCCACGCGTCAGTGACCCTCGGGGTCAAACCCCAGGTCGGACAAGTCAAACCCCACCGGCGACATGACGCCGGCGAGGCCCGAGACGGCGGCGAAAGTGCTTTTTGCCATTCCGGCAACCAAATGGACGGCGGAAGGCATCTACGTGTTGCTGAGGTTGAGCCGCGACTATTGGTGGTGGTGGTTGGGCTCGGGGTGGCCGGAGTTGACGGCGGCGAGCTCGGCTGCGGCTGCGGGAGTTCGGGTGCGGTCGGAATCGACGTTGCAGGGGGCTTGGGGAGGCGTTAGTGCGTGCTACGTGCTCCTAGTGAGGTGTGGAGCACGATGGTGTGCTCGGTTGGGTGCTACGGTGACCGTGGCCACGACGGCGACATCACCGGCGGCGTGGAGCTCTCGGCCAAGGTGGGGCTAGGGCCTAGAGGTCGGGAGAGACCAGGGGAGAAGGGGGAAACGATCCGGGGCTCACCGCGGGGCTGCAGAGGTGGTTAGCGGGCTCGGGGACGCGCTGGAGACGACGAATTCGACGGCGACGATGATCGGAGCCCGAAGAGGGGAACGGCGACGTGGCGGCGATGCAGGGCTTCCGGGGAGCTGTGGAGCGGTGGGGAGGAAGAGGGAGTCGAGGCGGAGCTCCTGAGCTAGTCGGGGGAGCGAGGGGTGGTCGGAGACGGCGGCTATGGCCAACGGCGGCGACGGTGGTGTTCGGCCGTGAGAGAGAGAGGGAGAGAGCAGCACGGGAGAGAGAGAGGGATAAGGCCAGGGGATCGGGGCGGCACCGAGAAGAAGCGCCGCGGCGTCGCGCTGGCGGGGGAGGCAGGCAGACGGGCTGGTGGCGTGGCGCTCCGGCCGTGCGCGCGCGCCGGCCACACGCCTGGCCGACTGGCGCCAGGAGGACGACGGCGGTGGTGGGCTGGGCTGGCTTGCTGGGCCGGCCAGCTGGCTGGGCCGCACAGGGAAGTTTTTCCCTTTTTTTCTGTTTTTATTTAATATATCTGCAACTTTGTTGAATTTAATAAAATACCTAGGCAAGTTCAAAAATCACCAAACTATTCCTGGCCCATAGTTGGATTATTTCCAACATGAAACATTTTAGTTTGGAGATATTTGAGCATTTAAATATTTTATATTATTTTAAATGCCCAAATTCAAATATTTATGATTTAATTCAAAAACCCTAGGATGGCCTAGGAAAATGTGCACCATTTTTGGCAGAGGTTCTGAACCAAGACAAAAATGATGGGCATTTTAGAAGGGCATTTCAGGTTCATTGAAAAATTATTTTAGTAACCCTAGTTGGTTTCAGAGGGGACTGGGGGTTCTGTCATCCCCATTTCAAGTTTCTGATGAAAGAATAAACATGATGCAACACTCTAATGCATGACTAGCTAGGGTGTGACAACTCACCCCCACTCAAAAGAATCTCGTCCCGAGATTTGGGTTCCTCCGAGAAGAAGGCGGGATATTCAAGTCGAAGACGATCCTCCCTTTCCCAAGTTGCTTCATCCTCAGAATGGTGCGACCATTGAACCTTGAGAAACTTGATATTATGACGTCGAGTGGTACGTTCGGCCTGATCGAGGATACGAATGGGGTACTCTCGATATGTAAGATTGTCTTGGAGATCAAGCGTTTCGTGGTCCACTCCACGGATAGGATCCGAGAAGCAACGCCTGAGTTGAGAAACGTGGAAGACATCGTGAACTCTGGAGAGGTGCGGAGGTAGTTCCAACTGGTAGGCAACTTCTCCTTGTTTGGCAAGAATGCGAAAAGGTCCAATGTAACGAGGAGCCAATTTGCCTTTGATACCGAAACGATGGGTTCCCTTCAGAGGGGTGACCCGAAGATAAGCCTTCTCGTCAACCTCGAAAGTCACAGCCTTATGTTTTCGGTCATATTGACTCTTTTGACGGGATTGGGCTGTTTTCAACTTTTCACGAACGATACGAACTTGTTCTTCTGCTTCCTGAATCATGTCCGGGCCGAAGAATTTTCTTTCCCCGGTCTTGACCAGTTAAGGGGTGTTCGACATCGTCGTCCATAGAGAACTTCAAAAGGGGCTTTACCCAAGCTAGACTGATAGCTGTTGTTATAAGCGAATTCGGCAAATGGAAGGCACTTCTCCCAATCCATTCCGAATGAGATAACAGAGGCTCGAAGCATGTCTTCTAGGATCTGGTTGACGCGTTCCACTTGACCGCTTGACTGAGGGTGGAAAGCGGTGCCAAAGGAGAGACGGGTTCCCATAGCATTTTGGAAACTTTCCCAAAATCGAGAGGTGAAAAGACTTCCTCGATCCGAGTTAATTTCCAAAGGGACACCATGAAGGGACACTATTCGGGAGATGTATAAGTCTGCCAGCTGACTAGCGGTTATACTCTCTCGAACAGGTAGGAAATGGGCTACTTTGGAAAGACGGTCGACCACGACGAAAATAGCATTATTCCCTCTCTTGGTCCTGGGAAAACCGGTAATGAAATCCATACCAATTTTATCCCATTTCCATTCAGGAATAGCTAAGGGTTGAAGGGTGCCAGCAGGCCGTTGATGCTCTGCTTTTACACGACGACAGACATCGCAATTAGCAATATACTGAGCAATTTCTCTCTTCATCCTAGTCCACCAGAACCTCTGGCGTAGGTCCTGATACATCTTAGTACCACCGGGATGAATAGTGAGAGGAGATTCATGAGCCTCCTTAAGGATCAACTGCCGTAGATGCTGGTTCTTGGGAACCACTAGACGGTTCTCAAAGTACACAACACCATGATCATTTGTGGAGAAACAACTAGCACCTCCGCTAGCAATGCTCTCCTTGATCTTAGATATTCCCTTATCTCGCTTTTGGGCAGCGATGATTTGATCCGTAAGAGTAGGTTTTGCTACCAAGGTGGAAAGAAAACCTTGAGGTACAATGTGAAGGTTAAGCTTCCGAAATTCCTCATGGAGAAGCGGTTGACTTTGTTGTAACATCAGGTTGTTACAATAAGATTTACGACTTAGCGCATCAGCCATGACGTTGGCTTTCCCTGGGGTGTAGGTTATTCCTAAGTCGAAATCTGTGATCAACTCGACCCAACGTCTTTGCCTGAGATTCAAATCCGGTTGGGTGAAGATGTACTTCAGACTTTGGTGATCAGTGAATATTTCGCAACGATTACCGAGGAGGTAATGTCGCCAGGTCTTAAGTGCATAGACTACGGCTGCAAGCTCTAGATCATGAGTAGGATAATTCTCCTCATGTGGGTGCAATTGCCGTGAAGCGTAGGCAATTACGTGTCGATCTTGCATGAGAATGCAACCTAGTCCTTGTCGCGAGGCGTCGCAGTAGATAACAAAGTCCTTGGAGAAGTCTGGCGGTACCAGCACGGGAGCAGAAGTCAGGCGTCTTTTCAGTTCCTGAAAGCTGTGCTCACATTGTGGAGTCCATTCGAACTTCTTATCTTTCTTGAGGAGTTCGGTTAGAGGTTTGGCAACCTTGGAGAAGTTCTCGACAAAGCGACGACAATAGCTCGCTAAGCCTAGAAAACTCCGAACTTGCTTGACTGATTCAGGTGGAGTCCAATTAAGAACGACTTGAACTCGCTCGGGGTTAACAGCAATACCTTTACCAGATATTACATGACCCAGATAGGTCGCTTCTGACAACCAGAATTCACATTTAGAAAATTTGGCATAAAGGCGATGCTCTCGAAGTTTCTGCAACACTAGCCTTAGATGTTCGGCATGTGCTTCCTCGTTCTTGGAGTAGATGAGTATATCATCGAGGTAAACCACGACGAATTTATCCAAATACTCCATGAAGATTGAGTTCATTAACCGAGAAAAGGTGGCTGGAGCGTTGGTTAATCCGAAGGACATGACGGTGTACTCGTATTGGCCATAACGAGTAACAAAGGCCGTTTTAGGAATGTCTCCGTTTCTGATTTTGATTTGATGGTAGCCCAACCTCAAATCCATCTTGGAGAAGACTGAGGATCCAGCGAGCTGATCATACAGGTCGTTGATCCTGGGAAGCGGGTATTTGTTCTTGATTGTGACCAAGTTGACAGGTCGGTAATCTACAACCATCCGGTCCGTACCATCCTTCTTCTTGACGAATAGGACGGGGCAAGCCCACGGAGATGAACTAGGTCGGATGAAACCCTTTTTCAAGGACTCATCGAGTTGTTTCTTAAGCTCGGCTAGTTCTAGGGGTGCCATCTTATAAGGTCTTCTAGCAATCGGAACGGTTCCTGGAATGAGGTCTATTACAAACTCAACATCCCTGTCAGGTGGAACACCTGGCAATTCCTCTGGAAAGACATCCGGGAAGTCACGGACTACCGGAACGTCCTCAAGGTCTGGCAAAGGGCTGGCGTTAAGAGAATATAATTGTCGCTTGGCTATTCGGGTCAAGACATTGACTATCTTCCCCGAAGGATGGGTGAGTTGAACAGTCCTAGAGAAGCAATCAATTTGGGCATGATGAGCTGACATCCAGTCCATACCCAGAATGATATTAATATCTGAAGATTTAAGGGCTATCAAAGACGCAAGGAAAACAAGTCTGTCGACTTGGATCTCATTTCCATAACTTACCCTAGAGGTCTGCCATCTAGACCCAGGGGTAGAGATTTCCATAGTGGATGGCATGTCACAGAATGCAACGTTATGCAAACGAGCATAATTCTCAGATATAAAGGAATGAGAGGCTCCTGTATCGAAAAGGACAGATGCCGGGTGGCAATTAACAAGAAGCGTACCGAGAACGACGTTGGGATCCTCTTGAGCTTCTTCGGCAGAGACACAGTTGACATGGCCACGTGAAGCGGTGACCGGCTTGGCGTGGAATACTTTTCCTGTCGGCTTGCCACGGCCAACAGCTTTAGCAGATTGATTGGGGTTGGTCTGGGGGCATTCACGCATATAGTGACCAGATTCCCCACACTTGAAACAAGTCACGGAACTGGTACGTGGAGGAACATTATTGGTTGGACCCCCATAGGGCTTGGCTGGAGCAGACTGTTGTACAGGGCGAGGCGCCTGGAAAGATGGCCTCGGTGTAAACCTGGGTGGCAGGGCGGTGTTGGGTACCCACACGCGGCGCTTCTGAGGACCAGCACCGGATGAGGAACCCATGTCGCGGCCATGCTTGCGTGTTGCGTCATAGTCAGTCTGACCAGTTTCGGCACTGATGGCTTTGTTGACAAGTTTCTGAAAAGTTGTGCACTCATGCAGACGGAGGTCACGGCGAAGCTCAGGACTAAGGCCCTTACGGAACCTTGCTTGCTTCTTGGCGTCAGTAGAAACTTCCTCAGTTGCATATCGGGCGAGATTACCAAACTCCCTGCTATAGGCATCCACAGAAAGTCGGCCTTGGGTGAAACTGCAAAATTCTTCACGTTTACGGTCCATGAGACCCTCCGGAATGTGATGTTCACGGAAAGCCTCGCTGAATTCAGCCCAAGTAGTGACATGGCCCGCTGGGCGCATAGCTCCATAATTCTCCCACCATAGACTGGCGGGGCCTTCAAGATGATATGCAGCAAAGGTGACCTTGTCAGCCTCCGCTACCAGCGCGGAACGCAGTTTGTGAGAGATACTGCGAAGCCAGTCATCAGCGTCGAGAGGCTCGACGGAGTGGTGGAACGTGGGTGGATGCAATTTGATAAAATCACTGAGTGACACCACGTTAGCCCTCTGATGGTGTGCTGTATTCTGTTCAATGCGCTCCAACAAACGGTTTGTCTCCCGCTTGTTTCTCTCAGCTTCCATCATAACCTCGGCTAGTGAAGGAGGATGAGGCAGATTTGCATCCCTGGCTTCACTGCCTTCGGCCTGCTCTTGAGAAGCAGGGTTGGCGCGCGTGTTGACCATCCTAGGTAAACAAGACAATGATTTAGTCAGGATGATAAAATTCCGACATAGGATAAAAATGCAAGGAATAACTCGAAATGCAAGATGATCATCCGTATGACATGGTAAAAACAGAACTGCTTCTTTTATTCCATCGTCATACACACCATACAGAGTTTAGTACAAGACCAAACAAGGTACTATTTCGGTGAAAAGAAGATTACATCTCATCGGGGGTATTCCAAGCTCCTATACATTATTTTTCTACACCTCCGGAAGGAGTACAAACTAGGTCATATCCCACGAGTCACGCGGGACGATAGACGACATAGCTAGTGCGAACTAGTGATACTACCACTAACTCAGACCGATCCGTAGTAGTCCTCGTAGAAGTCACCTCCATAGCCTGGAAGCTCAACATGATCATCTGGAAACAGACGGTCTCGCGGAGCTTGTGGACCATAGGGGCTAGGATGAGGCCTTGGACCAACAAACGGTGGCCTGCGGGGACCGCGAGGTGGGGTGATGCCTCCTACATCACGCCAAACCATCACGTCTGGCAGAGCAGATCTCACAGGATAGAGATCGCGCATATCTGAATATCCAGCTTGCACCGCCGGTGCGAACCGAGTCAAAGTGGCCCAGTGGTCAGCACGGGTGTTGAAGAGCTCTAGCCTTAAGGCCCGATTTTCACGGTCCTTATCCTCGAGCATCTCAGCAGTGGTGCGAGTCCGTGAATCCTCCTGAGTGGGGTCAGCATAGATAGCCTGGAGATACCCTTGTGCTCCCGGAAGTGATCCTGGCATATACCGGAAATCAAAGTCCCGAAATATACCAGATCTGACTCGCATAATGGTCATCATAGAGTAGGCGGCGTCCTGCACAGCCATCTCAATAGTAACCCCGAGTCCATAAGAGCAGTGAAGAGGCTCGGTGGATCCAGGATAAGATGGAAATATCCTGACAGTGCAGAGATACTGGCTCTGATTAAAATCTCGGAATTGCTCTTCGATCGTGTACTCAGGATACCAGCGGTATCCAGCCTCAGTCATTACCCTGACCAACTTAGCAGTATGGCCGGGTACATCTAGGCATCGAGTCAGGCGAACCACTTGATTGAGGTCGCGAGTGGCCATCTGAAAACACAATCATAATGCAAAGGCATTAGAATTTCTAGCAAAATTTCGGCAGCATAACAGCTGTAAATGCTCAAAAGGATTTGAGACATTTGACAAAGGATTTCGTACACACTCAACATCACCATATCAAAGTTCTGAAACCATTCTGGCAACATAATGTGGTAGTAGAACTGAACTAGGCTGGTAACCATCAAACTTATAAGGTACTACTGATTAGTAACTCGTGATCCTGATAGAGAGAACAGATCCTAATTCCTTAACCCCCGGTGGAAGAATGGACTGACTCAGATCAGAAAGTCATAAGGTATAAGGAGTAAAAAGAGCCTTACGTTCCAACCCACAAACAATTCCCCTACATATAACTAAAGAATTTCTAGACTCAACATCGACCAGTTTGGCTTGGAGAACCTACAGGTAGTCCGGCTCTGATGCCAACGCTGTCAGGACCCCGACTCGATGTCACATCGATCTAGCTGGTAACACCTCATATCACTTTGCGGCCTCACGCACGGTATCCCCACGGGTGTCGTCTTACCTTTTCCCGGGACCGTTTGCGCCTTTTGGCTCACGTATATGATAGTGTCGCTAGCATCCATATGATATAGAGCCCGGGCTGACATGACTAGTCGTAAACCCAAAGTGGCACAGACTTACAGGGACAGGCATCCATGACCCAGCTTCGAACGTGTCGGTCATCAGCAAGTGGGTCCGGGCTGTAGCACTGGGCTAGCAGGACTCCGGTAAACCGGGCTGTAGCGGGCTAACAGGACTCCGGTACTCAAAGCGTGACATTTCCCCGAAGGGACAGACACAGGAACGAAGAAGGACACATGCCGGCCAGCCTAAGTGTTCCAGAGCAGTAGCAAGCTACCATGGCTCAGCGGTAACACTAGGAGACATTTCCCGGTAAGAGAGGCTACTAAAGATAAACAACTAGATAGTCAGATCCCACACATACCAAGCATTTCAATCATACACACAATATGCTCGATATGTTCAAATACAACGAAGCATCACAACATGACTCTATGACACAAGTACTTTATTTAAGGCTCAGTGAGCCATACATAACATACACACAAAGGTACGGGTCTCACGACCCAACATACAAGTCATACAATCATACAAGCCAGCAGCGGAAGTAACTTGTCTGAGTACAGACAACTAGTAAAATAAAAGAGGCTTGGAAAGCCTCTGGCTATACTATGTGGTCCTTCACAAGCTCAGGGTCACCACCTGGGTCTTTAGCCTACTCGTTGATGTCAACGTCTACATAGAACCCATCAGAAGGGGTTGCAGCGTCTTCTGTAAAAATGTAGATTATAGCAACATGAGTACAAAGGTACTCAGCAAGACTTACATCAGATCCTACATACATGCATAGTATCAAGAAGGGTTGGTGGAGTTATTGCAGCAAGCCAGCTTTGACTCTTGGCTAGGCTATCCTACGATACTTCAACTTGAAATAGTTTTGCGCACACGAGTCCACTATTCACCACTTCAATACACTACCGAGGATCCACCTCCGTCCTCCTACGGAGGAGCCATCCTCGGCACTCACACTTATCTTGAGGCTTTTAGTAGTTTCCATTTACTTGTCTATGAACTGTATATGCAACCAAGTAGTCCTTTACCGCGGACGCGGCTATTCGAATAGATCATGTTAACCCTGCAGGGGGTACTTCTTCATACACGCTCTCACCACTTACCGTCGTTTACACGACATGTACTCGGCAACCTTCAAGCGGAAGCCCAACGTGGGTGTCGGCCACGACCTACCTAATCACCTAAGCCTCCAGTCCAGGTTTATCGCCTATTCAGGTTCCATCCGCAGGGAGTCCGGCCGAGGTTTCCCATACGGCCCCGAACGATGTGAACAGGGTTCCCGAGATACCTAACGGGTATTCGGTACACCCGGCCACGTACCTACCGCATCACAGCCCACCCCTACGGTCAGCGCTGTCCACGGCCTCCAGTAGGCTACAAACACCAGAAACTACTTGCAACTCCTGGACAGAGAGCTAGGGTGAATAAGAAGTCGAGCGGGGTCATATTTCAGGGCCCAATGCATGGTAGTAGCTGTATCTTAAATCACGCATACAAATCTCAGTGCTTAAGGTCGGCTTCAATGAAACAACCCACCATGTACTCCTACATGGCCTCTCATCGATACCTTTACCAAATCGTGTTCACCACACCACTCTCATTACCGACATGATCATTTCACTCCAGCCCATCACCCAGATGAACCAGACCTGACACGACTCTAAGCGTAGCAGGCATAGCAAGGTAGGAACAACACATACATATGGCTCAATCAACTCCTACACATGCTAGTGAGTTTCATCTAGTTACTGTGGCAATGACAGGTCATGCAGAGGAAATGGGTTCAACTACCGTAGCACACAGCAGTTTGAATCGCGTTGTCTTAATGCAGTAAAAGAGAGCAGGAGCGAGAACATGGGATTGTATCGATATGATCAAATGGTTGGTTGCTTGCCTGATGGTTCGATGCACTGATACGGGTCTTCGTTAGGGTAATCACGGTACTCCTCGGAGACAGAACCTGCCGCAGAGAGCACCGATACACAAACATTACCAAACAGTATGCAACAATATGATGCATGCATGAGACATGGCAAAATGAGTGTATTGGGCTAATGCAACTAAAACCAGAAGGGTTTGAACAAATTTGAATCAAGGATTCAAATTTCAAATTCAAATATGGCCTTTTAAAGTGCTTTTCCTTGTTCTGCTTTAAACATCAATTTAACTTGTTTGATCATGCATGAAAATAGTACAGATGGATAGATTGGATTTTTCTGATCATTTTTCATATATAATTTGTCCAATTTGGAGTTACAGAATAAAAGTTATGAATTTTTGAAGTTTAAATAATATTCTGGAATTTCCTGATTTAAATTAAATCCAGAAATTATAGTTATTGCGCCAGCATGACGTCAGCATGACGTCAGTGGTCAACTGCGGCTGGCTGGAGTCAAACCTGACGTGTGGGGCCCACACGTCAGTGACAGGGGGGTTAAACAGGGTTAAATTAATTCTAATTACTAATTAGTGGCGCTGGGGCCCACTGGTCAGTGTCAGGGGTTAACTAACAGTGGTTAGCGCTAATCTAACCATCTGACCGACAGGGCCCACGCGTCAGTGACCCTCGGGGTCAAACCCCAGGTCGGACAAGTCAAACCCCACCGGCGACATGACGCCGGCGAGGCCCGAGACGGCGGCGAAAGTGCTTTTTGCCATTCCGGCAACCAAATGGACGGCGGAAGGCATCTACGTGTTGCTGAGGTTGAGCCGCGACTATTGGTGGTGGTGGTTGGGCTCGGGGTGGCCGGAGTTGACGGCGGCGAGCTCGGCTGCGGCTGCGGGAGTTCGGGTGCGGTCGGAATCGACGTTGCAGGGGGCTTGGGGAGGCGTTAGTGCGTGCTACGTGCTCCTAGTGAGGTGTGGAGCACGATGGTGTGCTCGGTTGGGTGCTACGGTGACCGTGGCCACGACGGCGACATCACCGGCGGCGTGGAGCTCTCGGCCAAGGTGGGGCTAGGGCCTAGAGGTCGGGAGAGACCAGGGGAGAAGGGGGAAACGATCCGGGGCTCACCGCGGGGCTGCAGAGGTGGTTAGCGGGCTCGGGGACGCGCTGGAGACGACGAATTCGACGGCGACGATGATCGAAGCCCGAAGAGGGGAACGGCGACGTGGCGGCGATGCAGGGCTTCCGGGGAGCTGTGGAGCGGTGGGGAGGAAGAGGGAGTCGAGGCGGAGCTCCTGAGCTAGTCGGGGGAGCGAGGGGTGGTCGGAGACGGCGGCTATGGCGAACGGCGGCGACGGTGGTGTTCGGCCGTGAGAGAGAGAGGGAGAGAGCAGCACGGGAGAGAGAGAGGGATAAGGCCAGGGGATCGGGGCGGCACCGAGAAGAAGCGCCGCGGCGTCGCGCTGGCGGGGGAGGCAGGCAGACGGGCTGGTGGCGTGGCGCTCCGGCCGTGCACGCGCGCCGGCCACACGCCTGGCCGACTGGCGCCAGGAGGACGACGGCGGTGGTGGGCTGGGCTGGCTTGCTGGGCCGGCCAGCTGGCTGGGCCGCACAGGGAAGTTTTTCCCTTTTTTTCTGTTTTCTGTTTTTATTTAATATATCTGCAACTTTGTTGAATTTAATAAAATACCTAGGCAAGTTCAAAAATCACCAAACTATTCCTGGCCCATAGTTGGATTATTTCCAACATGAAACATTTTAGTTTGGAGATATTTGAGCATTTAAATATTTTATATTATTTTAAATGCCCAAATTCAAATATTTATGATTTAATTCAAAAACCCTAGGATGGCCTAGGAAAATGTGCACCATTTTTGGCAGAGGTTCTGAACCAAGACAAAAATGATGGGCATTTTAGAAGGGCATTTCAGGTTCATTGAAAAATTATTTTAGTAACCCTAGTTGGTTTCAGAGGGGACTGGGGGTTCTGTCATCCCCATTTCAAGTTTCTGATGAAAGAATAAACATGATGCAACACTCTAATGCATGACTAGCTAGGGTGTGACATTGATACCCGCTGGATCCAAAAAATGTTGAAACATGTCATGGGCTGCCCATGTTAAACAACAAAACCTAGGCCATGGACCTGGTGGGCCCGGGACTGTCAGCCTCTCGACAAACAGTTGTCTGCCGATTCCTCTTGTTTTGCTGACCATGTTGGGAACTACAGACGGTGGCTCCATGGCTAGAGCACCAAGGCGGACGACGATGTCGAGACCTCAGACCGAACGAACCGGAGCGGGGGAAGACGCAGGCGAAGGGGAGTACGAGGGTTGACTTGTTCGGGTGCAGGGTGGGCCAGTGGAGCTGCCACCGCCGGGCAATGTGTGGTAGTAGAGGGATGGCCTGGCCAACGCCATAGGCCATGATGGCTAGCCGCTGTATAGGAAGAGGACGAAAGATTGAACAAAATACAGAAATACAAATGGATAGGTGGTTGGTCCCATATGTCTGTGTACGAGACCTGCTAGGTCCACCTGAGGAGGGGAATATGTTGGGAGGAAGGAGATTTGAAGCACGACAGCCGAGTGAACTAGTTTTTTTAATGGACAAGTGAACTAGTTACATACATAAACAAATAGCCACTAAAAAAAGCAAACAAGTTAATGGGTTCTTAAAAGAAATATTTCAGACAAAACAGATAATTGCGACACATAGGCTAATGCATGAAACACTGAGATGATAAAGGTGCTTATAAACAGATAAAGTACAACATCTAGACCTTCCTCGCACACTTGATCATGACGCTGCGGCTGTCCGTGTACTCATCGGTTATGGGAAGCAGACACGCCCTCATGTCAAAGATCTGCCTGTACATGTCGTAGCATGCGTATGCGTCCCTGGCCACATAGGTATGTAGGCTAGATTCAGAGGTACCTCCCACGTGTTCAGGTCCTTGGTATCGTTGTCTTCTTCATGTTGGCGTATCAGGGGTCGATGATGGTCTCGGCGAGGTCAAGCACGGAGTCCTTCTCCTGCCCGTTGCTGATGATCTTGTATTGCTTCTGGATGTTGACAAGCTTGTTGCACCAGATGGCCGAATCATCGCGTTCTTCCTTCTCTCCATCGTAGTGAAGGTGCAGTCGGCGCTGTCGATGAAACGGGCGAATGCTCCATAACCTCTGATGGCCCTACAGAAGTGGTAGATGATAACCTCGTCCCGCACACATACCTGGGCGACGGCGATCCACTGGTCCTTGTCAGGAGATGAATGGATGGGCACAAGGTCTAGTCCTGCAACCTTGTGATTTCTCGTCCTGTAGGTAATGCTTGAACTCGGCGAGGCAGAGCTTCACTGAGTCTGGATCATTGATGTATCATATTCAACTTGGTGCAGCCATAGGACTGAACGGCAAACTCAAAGCGGAACTCCTTGCTGAAGTCCATATCCAGCAGGCTCACCCCTTGGATCGCCATTGGAGTCTCTTCAAGTGAACGAGTGGGTAGGCCGCGGCAGCAGTTCGTTTCTCAGCTCTTGGGGAACTGGATTCAACAATAAACTGAGTGTGTACATGCGACAATAGTTACTACCCCTCCCTCGTCCGCTGCACGCCCGGCAGAAGATGCACCATCGATGCATTCAAACGCCTCCATTAAGAAACCTACTCCGGCCACACGTCGGTTCACGAGCGGGTCTGTATTAGTACTGTAATAACAGGAGTTAGTGGTCACTTTACTTAAATTTAATTAGCTTTAATAGAAATTTATACTTAAAACAAGCAATGCATTGGCTCGTTCTGTCAGTGCCACATGATCAACATGCACAAAAATTAGAATTATTATTCTCAGGACGCACGTGATCAACACATTTGTCGCACTTTCACACAGATAATACTACCAAGTTTGAACTGTTTGTTATGGTTGTTGTCCTCCGCATCATCATGCCGTGTTTCCCAGCTTGCAAGATTTAGAACCAACAAATAAGATCCAAATAATAAGTACAACAAAGATGCCTACACATCTCATTGATTCCCAGCTTGCAAGATTCAGAACCAACAAATAAGATTCAAATAATAATTACAACAAAGATGCCTACACATCTCATTGATTCCCAGCTTGCAAGATTCAGAACCAACCCATTAGAGCCTTTTGATAAAGTGAATATCGGGATTAAATCCATCTTGGCTAGCCATGTCATACAATCGAAGAACTTGGCGAATGCTCTTGACCGTCACAACATCTGTAGTTGAGTATTCCTGTTTGCACAACACAAACAAGAAGAGCATGCTTACTATAATAGTGGCACTCTTTGAACTCAACTTGCACCTCCACTCGGATGAGGCCTGCCTGGACTTCCATGATTCAATTCATGCGCCTTTTTCAGCAGTTCACCTGAAATGAAGCAAAGATTGCATCATTCAACAAGCAAGAAGTACTTGCTCTCGTGAGCTTGCAGGTTCTTCTTTAGTAGTTGCACTAAAATTGAGGAACATTAAGGTTGGCTGTCCGGCTCATGTAAGGTGCAACTATAATTTGCTTATCCTTTTGTGCAGTTCCACTAAAATAAAGTGCCATTGTGGTGACAGTGACGGCTCATCTTGCAAAGGCTAATAAAATGTTACACGAGATTACCAACATAATTTGATGGAGATTTTGGAAACTCCAATCACCATTTTGTGCAGTTCCACCAAAATTGAGAGATGTTGCCCAAGTGACATTTTAGTTGAACTGCACAAGACACTCATTCCAAAAAAGAGTGTTTTGTGCAGTTCACCAAAAGGTCACAATAGCAACAAGGTGAAATGGATATCCCTATCTGCACAAAAAGATAGAAAGTAAACAATTGCTGGTCAATAAGAATATACGAAACATATACGAAATGAAAAGAAGCATCTTAATTATGTTCATGGCTATCACGCAAGGACAATAGAAATTTTAAAACGTCAGCAATGCTTCATGTTACCAGAAGCATTACGATCAACAATGAGATTCCTCAAATATGGGATTACTTTAATGGTGGCATTGCTTGTTTACCAGATACAGTAAATCAACAGCAGCTAAAGAGTTGGTTTAAGGGCATGGGACCGTGGGGACACCAGGACACTCAGCAGCGTAAAGGAGCAACTTACTTATCATACTGGGGAAAATAGCAGGAGTACCATTTGTAACACAGTTTAATTGCATCTTATCACTGGAGGCATTAGATTAACAATAACACTGGTTAGACATGTCCCTAAGGTAATAGTGTGATCGCTTCATTTTACATGCGCCCTTACATTAACAATAGCAAAATGTTGGTATAAATACATGCGACAGTGGACGCATCAGCACAATGTACCTACAAGGAGGCATAAAGTGGTGATGCCGAGGTTGTTCATGCTATGTGAGGGCAGCAAACCTAATCCTAGAGAGCTTTTACTATGCGAGGGCAGCAAATCTAATCCTGGAGACCTTTTACTATGTGAGGGTAGCAAATCTAATCCTGGAGACCTTTTACTATGTGAGGGCAGCAAATCTAATCCTGAGACCTTTTACTATGTGAGGGCATCAATTCTAATCCTGGAGACCTTTTACTATGTGAGGGAAAAAATCTAATCCTGGACATACTCTGTTGACTTGTCCACCAGCCGCCACTTTCTATCCTTTTTTCAACCAATAATAGATCTGTTCCTTATCCAGTTTGTACTACGTTTTTCCATTATTTCCCTTTTCAACCAAGAAACTGGCTGGGTATCCAGTCTCTACTGCTTTCACCATATTATTTCCTCTTTGAATCAAGTCCTAGATTCATGCGACAACTTTCCCCCCTTTCTTCGTTGTTTGAACAAAGTCCTAGATTCGAATGCATGAAGTAGCTTTACCTCTAATAATACTAAAAATTTAGGTGGCTTTGGAAGAGCTGATGGGAGTAGAAAAAGATGCACATGCAGACACGTGGGGAGCTGGGGCAGTAGAGCAAGGCTGCTTTCGAAGAACTTATACCTGAGGGTCGTCGGGATGTCGGCGGTCACCGGTCGGATCTGCGCACAATACGGCAGGGAGGAAGAAGGATCGCCGTGCAGGTGTTGTGTCGGAGAGAACGACACGGGCAGAGGATTGGGCCCCTCCGGCAGCTGTGGGTTTCCTCCCTCGCCGGCGATGATCGCGTGAATGATGCACCCAGTCCTCTACACACACCAGCCGAAGGGATCCGGCCGGATCTATGACCAGCGGTGAGCAGAGAGAAAATGTCGCTACCGCTGTCTTGTTTATATCTGGAGAGGATGAGAGAATGAAGAGAGCAACCCTAGTAAAGCAAGCGCTCATGCCCCTGGATACATATATAGTGGAGTGATTATCTTTTTCTCTCCACAACAAGCGTTTCAATTTGTGTACGTGGCATTAAAGAAAAGAAACTCTCTATTTAAGGCGACTAACTGTACGACTCCTACTTACCACTAGTAGTAGTATTGTTCACTTGTGCTCCCCGGCCCTCCATTCATTGAACAACCCCACAGGTGAATAAACATACAATACTAGTATTTATATAGAACGAACAAGCTCAAACTATTTTCGCGTCGTTAAAAGGTTAGGACGGGGCTTTTCTCGGGCAGTACGTGCGACAGTTTTCGCGTAGGCTGTTTGACAGAGAGGCGAGGAGGGTGAGGGAGTAGCGAATTCAACTTACTTACTATTGGAAAGGTCGGGCTGTGCGATTTGACAGCGCGTTACTGTTTGGATCCATGTGTTAGAGTTAGTTTGGGTTAGTTTGAACTCAACTAACCCAAAAATATCCAAACAGGAGGGTTTGTTTGGGTTAGATGTATCTAACCCATTGAAAAAACTAACCCACCCAAGATGTGCTTATTTGGGTTAGTTCTTCTCAGGACACTAAAAAACACATTTTCTCTCGCTCTCCCCGCAGCAGATCCCTCCCCACTTCCTCGAAGCTTCTCGTCCTCTCCCTCCCTCCCTCCCTCCCTCTCGCACCGCCCATGAAGGCACCTCGCCATATCCGCGCTCGATCTAACCCTGTCATCCACACACCTCTTTCGCTAGAGTTACTTCAGGGTTAGTTTAGGATTAGAATCTAACTCTAACCTTTAACTGAGTTAGAGTATCCAAACAGGGCCAGGCGGTACGACCGGGGTGATGCCCCCCTTTCGTTTTGCACTCTAATCTGGTGCATGACACGTATTACGTCGACCCGGATGCTGCTGGCTGTCCCACATGTCAGCGAAGTAGTACGTAGTAGTAAGAAGGAGAAAATAATCATGCGATATAAGTCTTTCTAGAGATTGCAACAAGTGACTAGACTACACCGCGTGCAGTATCTCAAATCTCCCTTCCGGTTTATAGGGCTCAAATCTCAAATCTCATCAACCAAGGCATTTTGCGATTGGAGGAATGTATATCATACTTTACAAAACTACCCTAATTAAACTCATGCATTAATTACGTAGTTCTCTTGTTTTCCTCTCCGCCTTGGTCGCGGTGCACAATATTGAGCACTCCTATATGACTAGCCGCTCTATCTACATGCGGGACATCAAAGCATCCGGGCCCGCGTGCCATCCACCAAATCACATCGAGGTGCTACAGTCGAAACTCACCGGTCACCCCGGTGTGGCTGTCATGACCCGTCATATCACAGAACCCACACCTTTACCAGCAGTGGTAAAGTGGCCTCAAAGTTGGACTGGACGAAGCAACCATCATTTCACTTGAATGCTCGTTGAAGCCCTTTCTCCCCTTTCTTGAAGAAAACCTCACTCCAGGCTACTCACTTCTGCCATTTTTCTTCCGTACTGACGAAGGAAAGGTGGTCGAATCAGTGATGCTGCTATATTTTTCATTCCAAGAATCTTCTTTTTGCGAAGCACCGACCGATTCTCATAGCCTATTCTTTTCCTGTTTTCATTGCGATTGTGGTTTCCTTTCAATTGCTTTTTGTTTGTCAGTTCATTGTTGGATCCTGGAGCACTAGGCAAAGAGTTGCCGGCGGACAACCCACTGGAGACAGCGATCTACAGGAAGCGAGCACCGACCAACGAGTTGACCATGTTGGTGGGCCAACCCATGGAGACGAAGAACTCCAAGAAACAAGCACTGGCCGAAGAGTTGACGACGTTGGCGGACGAACTCCTCAAAGAAAGTTGGAAGAACAGCAAGGGCCCCACCGTGCCTACCCCATAAACTTTGATGGCCACCTATGCGAGGCTCAAGGCCGAGTTTGAGGAGATAGTCGCCGTTGAGAAGCAGTATTCCCCTGGCAAGGTGATGGCCCCCATCGAGGACGAGGAGATGGCCCCCGGAGGGATGGGATCCCCCGGTGAGCTGCACAAGGTAAAAAAATAATGGCTTATTACCATAGTTGTGGTTTCTGATTATTTGCAATGTGCTTGCTAATATGTTAGGGTTGTGCAGGTGCCGGTGGACGTCCTTGATGATTCCGATGTCGCGGCCCGTCCTATGGACAACGCCCCAGAGATCGTTTTCGATATGGCGGTCCATCCTGTTGGCATCGCCCTGGATATCGATTCCGATGTCGCTGTCCACCTGTGGACGCCCCAGAGATCGATTCCGATGCCACGGTCACTCCTGTGGACTTCGCCCCAGAGATCGATTCCCAGGCCGCTGTCCGTGCTGTGGTCAATGCCCGAGAGATCGATGACAAGAAATAGTTGGTCACGCTAATACTTCAGGGTAGTTTGCATTGCCCTGTGTTTATACCAGAACGATACATGTTATCAAACCATCTTAGGGCTAGTGCACTGTCTTGTGTGGGCGGTACTTGTTACTTTTGTTTGATAGTGAATCATGCGAACCCTCTCCGAGTTATGGAAACAGATGTATCCTCACCAGCTTTTGATGTAATATATGGCATGCTTAGATGTAAGTTTGAATTGTTTATCATATCAGCAGGGCTTATTAATGATTCTTGGTGTTAGTAGGCTAGCTACTGTGCGAGCCATAGTACTTGCAAAACACTCACTGAAGAGAAATGTTGGGGCTGATGAGCTCATGGTACGCTTATACTGATCCGTCGTCGATCGGCCAATAGCCCAAGCTCCTTAAATTTTAGGCTTAGCGATCGATCAGACAATAGTTGACACGGATACATTCAGGCCTCATTTGGTTCATAGGGTAGGAAAATCGTAGCAAAAGTACAGAGACATACAACACAAAATCATAGCAGTACAGAGACGTCCCTCCGTTCCAAAATAGATGAGTCAACTTTGTACTACTAACTTTGAAACAGAGGTAGTACAAATCCTAGGCGGGCTAGTTTGGCCTAGTGGGTTTTAGTGATATGACGTGGTATAGTGCCGCCTAGTCTTCGCATGTGGTAGCAGTACTGCGGGTAGAGTAAGTTTTCTTGAAGAAGCGGAATTCAATGAAGTCATGATGGTTCCTTCGTCTGACTAGCTTACAGTGGGAAAGGTTGAGCCTGCGCTATGATCGGGGTGGACCAGGATAATTTTGTGCATGGTAGGTGGACCAGGATGGTCGACGTCCCACATGTCGGCGAATGAAAGTATTCTTTCCGATATAGTGGACGAGCAACGAGTATTCATTGTTTATTTTTGATGAAACCTATTGTCTCCACTGTTACGACTAAGGAGTGTGAAACATGATAGCCCAGTGAACTTGGCATGTGCACCACTCCCTCCTTCCTCATGTAATACTACCATAGTGTTGACTATAAGGTTGGCTATAAGGTTACAACTTTTTCTCACTTTCTCTCTATCTATTTCCTCTCAAATGTTTTTTACCTTTCTTTTTTAGACATAATTGTTTTTTATTACTCTTTTTTAGAATTAGTTTTTTATACCTAGGAGCACGTGTAGAGACGGGCTCCTGCAGATCCCACTCCTTGACTTCGTCAATGCCTCTCTCTCCTCCACATAAGCGGGCTTAGGGCATGTACAATGGTTCTATTGTAGGGATGCCACATAGGATAAATGATGAGGTGGAGGAAAGAGAAATCATAAGAGAAGGCTTGTCTTCTCTTATTTAAGAGAAGACAAGAGATGATCTCTTAGCACAATATGTTTCACCGTGTTTTTAGGAATAACTAATTATTGAAGATAAGGCAAAGAGATGATCCATTGTAGACATGTTTTTTTGTCATCTTTAAATCACATACAAGATTTATGATAAGACTATCTTATCAACCATTGTACATGCCCTTTATAGCCCAGAATTTTACTGGTACTACTTGCTATGAATGCGGACAACTTGCCTCTGAGGGGGAAGCACGCGCGGGGAGGTGGTGGGCTGGGGGAGGGGTTCTGGTGGGCCAGGGCGATAAGAAGCGGGCTTGGAAGCGGTGCAGACTCCGGCATGTCCCACCTCACATTATCACCACATATTTCTTGGAGTCCATGCATGGCGGGCGGGCGATCTCTTCTCCCTCCCCCGTCTCTCTCCTCTCAGCCGGCGCCCGCCGAGCGATTAGATTTCGGCTATCAACGGTTTATTCAATTGCAGTCCCACATGTTAGTGAAAATGCAAGACAACACGTGTCCCCTCCGGTGAGCGGCGTGCGAACCGGACTGTCCGGGGTGCGACGTGAACGCGACGCGTACGAGTTGTAAATGTGCCGCCTTTTTCTTTTGAACTTGCAAAGCGTAACATTTTCGTGCGATCAATTGATAGAAATCCAGAACAAAATGACGAGGGCGGTGCTTTCCCGCGTGTTAGGCAGGCTAGTTTGAGTCATATGACATGCTACAGTGCCGTCCACTTGCTCCATTTTTATGTAAGCAAGAGTCTACACTCTTACGTGGGAGGAGTGCGAAACACGGCGGATCTGATTTTGATCGAGGGATAACTGTTCCCTGTGAAATAATGGAGCACTGTTAGCGATTGTAGCATGATAGTTAGGCCATCTCCAGCTCTGGCCCTCAAATTTACACCGGCATCTGTCCGAGGAGACTGATGGATGCCATCCAAAGCTACCCGCATACCTTTCGACAACTATATGAACTAACCAGACGAAATTCATGCAAACAAAGCAAATTTCAAATTGACTGGATGAAATTCATTACATTTAGAGAACTTCTCCTATAAACTGGACAAAATTCATTACATATTTCGCACAAACCATACTAAAACCTACTATAAACCTAATCTAAACAATCACCGGGCCCCGACCACCATGCCCGGCCATGAACCCGAGAAAGCCGGCCATTACCTTTACCTCCTCCTTATCTGCCTCCATAACCTCCTCCTCTGGAGCACAAGGTTATGAAGATCTCCGCCTCCATGTCACCATCAAGCGGCTAATCGGCCGCCGGTTTTTATCCCACCAAGCTTGGCGTTGAAAGAGTGGAGGAGCGGTGGCCTTCATGGGACCAGAGCAGTGGCGACCTACCGTGTACTACTCTTCCTCGCTGCCAGCTGCGCCCGTGCACACGTGCCGGCTTCGTGGTCATGGCGGCGGAGGGCAGCCGAGGGGGAGCCGGCGATCTCCTTCGTCTGCTCCTGCAAGAGTACGTCCAATAGAGCTTTGGAGCGTGCCCGGAGTGGAGCCACCGATGTCCTTCGTCTGCTCCTGCGACAGTACGTCCAAGAGAGCTTTGCAGTGCCCGGAGGCCATGGTTGGAGTGGTGCCAACAGAAGGAAGGGACCGGAGGAGAATGAGTGTGGGTCTTTGGCTATGGCTGGGAGCTGGGGCTCAAGTTAATATAGCGGACGAATGGCAATGAGCCGCGGCAGACGGATGGACGGCTGGCACCGGAGTAGGTTCGTTGGCAGCCGCGTGTCATTAATGTTGGCGGCGGACGGAAGGATGGCCGTGGTGTCATTAACGTGGAGCAGTCGCTTGGATCGGGATGCCGCGCGGGTGGCTCTCTCTCGGCTGTCGCGCTGCTGCAATGCTGGCGCCAGTGAGAGGTCGTGTCGGGCATGAATGCGGACGCTGCTTCAGTGACTTAACCGCAGGTGCGTTGTCTCACTGACATGTGGGCCCAACGGGCATCTGGCCCGCATGTCAGTGACTCACCAACTGCACCTGCAGTTAAGGCCGGTGAATGCGGCATTGACGTTCTGGAGAGACGATGATCGTTTCAGGCGGGAAGCGCGCGCTAGCGATGGAAGGGGTTTCGGTAGGCCAGGGCGGTCAGATGCTGGCGTGGTGGTAAAATGTGAACTCATGGATGACGAGCCTTTGAAGCGTATGTGACACGTATTGACAACCAAGCGTCCATGCAACCACTCTTGTCGCCAGCTAGCATTAGACGACCACCATTAGACACCACACAACCATGCATAACTTACGAATAATGGATGAATCGATCAGACACACACTCGTGTGTAGTGGCGCTATGATCGGTTTCTCACGATAGTACATGCTCCGCACCGTAGTACCCTCTCTAGCTAGGCTGTTTTATAGACTGTCGTTGTGATGGACGATATACATGAGCAAGGCGCCAAGTCACGAGTATGAACGTTGGTGTTGAGCCAGGTGAATACATGCTCGGTGTTCGCAAAGGCCTCCAGCAAACGTCTAAACAGTAATGTCACATACACATAATTTTGGTTTTTATTTCTTTCTCCACTGACAGGTAGGCCCGCATAGATAGATAGATAAAGAACATGAGCTAATGAGGCGCATGCGGACTGTTTGACTTGTCAACTAGACAAATACGGAGCTATATGCTGAGCCAGTGACCGTATAATCACCATATCTCGTATACAATGATCAAAGTGAGCTATCAAGACAAGTTCAATGACCGCCAATGCATTTTACTTGGTAATAAATGACCAGGATTGAAGGGGAATCCAAATTTCCTTCGTCTCCTGTCCTTGAGCTCTTGACAACCCAATGCACTTTACAGTTGTCCGGCCACTCCACCCCAGAGCTGTCACCAAGCGTCATTCATGCCACCGCGCCGCACACTAACCAGTAAGGAAGCAATGACATCCCGCCGAGCCAAGTTCCTCGCCGCCCACGACCGAACACAGAATGGTAGGGAAGAGGTGGCATCCCGCCACGTCGAGTTCATCGCCGCTCGCGACCTCACACCTATGTGGGCAGAATTTGAAGCCGCCAAGTCCGAATGGGCGGTAGAGCAAGAGGAGGCCAAAGCCGCACAGAGGGAGCAAAAAAGTCAGAAAGCACTCAAGAAAAGAGAGGCCCGCCGCTGAAAGAAAGAAGAGGACGCACGCGCTGCTACGAAGAGGTCGGCGGAGATCCAAGCACGGTGGGGTGTCGCCGACAAAGCCGGGAAGGAGAACGACGGCGTCTGGCCAGCATGTGAGAAGTAGTAGTACTAGTAGTTAGTGTGTGTGTCTGTGTCGCCCGTACTTTTGTTTAATTAATTACGAGCATGCACCAGTACTACTCCCTCCGTTTCTTTTTAGTCCACATATAAGGTTTGGTCAAAGTCAAGCTTTGTAGAGTTTGACTAAATTTATATTAGAAAATATAAACATTCACAATATGAAATCAATATTATCAGATGCACCATGAAGCCTATTTCCATACTATATAGTTTTAGTATTTTAGATGTTCATATTTTTTTATGTAAATTTGGTCAAACTTTGTGTAGTTTGACTTTGCTCAAATCTTATATGCAGAGTAAAAAGAAACAGAGGGAGTACTAGTTACTACTGTAGTTTTTAGAGCAAATTACTAGTACATTAGCCTAGACTCAATGGAAAAATTCCTATCCTATGCATCAAATGTCATCTCTTTCTCTATAGGAATTGAGATGCATGTCATCTCACTTTCTATGATTTTCATATTCCTATAAAATTCCTATCCTATGAACCAAAGGAGGCCTCTGCTAGAGTAACTACTGTAGCTAGCAGTACTGCTGGTATAGTAGTTTTCTTCAAGAAGTGGAATTCAACGAAGTCATGATGGTTCCTTCGTCCGAGGAACTTCACAGTGGGTAATGTTGGGCCTGTGATTTGACGGCTCATTAGTAATTACTGCGGCGCGACGACCGGGGTGACTCTCCCTTGGAGTTCTGCGGGCATGGCAAGTGGACCAGGATGGTCGACGTCCCACATGTCGGCGAGCGGAAGTATTCTTTCCGATATCGAGGAGCAATAAAACCGCATGGTATAGTATCACTGGTGATTTATATTTATTTTTTATTTCTAATGAATGCTAGCGTTTCAACTCTTACGACGAAGGAGTGCCAAACACACGACACATGCTGGATGTCCCACACGTCAATGAAAGGAGTGGGACATGAACAACGTGGTAGAGCGTCTCCACTTCTGGGTCGGAGACCACACGTAGTAGTACTACTGTACTAGTGGTATGAACGATATAAAGTGCGACCCGGAGAGAAAGACACGTCTAGTTGGAAGGTCTCGGGGCATACATGTAAACAAATATAAAACCTAATATGTGCCTCCAATTAATATAATAGTAGTAGAGTACTTAGTCACGTACTCCATAACATCACCGCGCATTCCACGTACACCATTTAGTGGTAGTAAGAGACAAATGCTTATATGCCACGCATGTTCATACTATTTGTGCCTTTCTACTTCACTTACTGCACTACATTACACAGGTTCGCACGTCCACTCCTGGGTACATGTCCGTCTCGTAGTTCCAGTCCCACGTGTTCTTCATATAGATGGAATGTTCCTTGCATGACATGTGCACCTTGATGCTAGATGTGTTGCGTGTTGGCAAAAGGATGAACAAAGCTCACGTAAAAAAATAGAGTGGAAGAACATAGATTCCCGATGATGGAGAAGGAGCAAGGAACCTCGGGGTGGAGCGTCTGCACTCATAATATTTTATATTATTTAGCGATATAAAATCAACCACTCATCTCCACAGTGGACTGGAAGAGTACGAAACACGGCAGCCCAGTGTAGTTACATCATACTAGTACATGGCTAACCCACGCTATCACCATATTTCTTGGCTTCCGTGCGTCACCTATCTCTAGTAATCCAGCAGCCTGTATCGCTTCTCCCTCCTCGTCTCTCTCAAAGTGCGGCGGGCTGGCGTTTTTGCCATCTATTGAGGTCGGTTAACTCATCACATGTTAGCGACATGCCAAGAGCATTCTAACAAAAATTCCTTTCACGTTCCATTTTAAAAAAGAAAAAAAAATCCTTTCACGTATGAATTTGACTATATTCTTTGAGCAACTTGCATGTCCTATACTGCTCCTGTTTGGATACTCTAACTTAGCTAGAGGTTAGACTAACTCATGACTAACCCTGAACTAACTGTAGCCCAAGAGGTGTTTGGGTGACAGGGTTAGATTGACAATAAATGCACTTGATGGAGAGAGAAAAGTGATTTTTCAGTGGTACCAATGAGAACTATCTCCAGTTAGCACCTCTTGGGTGGGATAGTTTTTTTGGTGGGTTCGGTGCAACTTGCTCCAATTTAAACCCTCATGCTTGGATACTTTAGGGCTATTTGAGCCCCAACTAGCTCAAACTAACTCTAACCCATGGATCCAAACAGGGCCTATGGCCAGCCTCGACGCGGAGCAGTCGCGTGCATCGAGAAGCGGTGCTCTCTCGGCCGTCGCGCCGCTTCAGAGCCGACGCCAGTGAGAGGTCGCCTCCGCTCTGGCCGGGCATTAATGCGGCACTGACGCTCCAGGGCGACGCTGACCGTTTCACGCGGGAAGCGCGCGCTGGCAAGGGAGTATAGGTTTTGAACCGTTTCAGGTGTAGTACTGGTAGTTTGCAAAACTACTCAATTATTGCACTCAGTTTCCTAAGAAATTGTAGTAAAAACACGTTACTCCATAGCCCGCTTCCCTTCTCCTTCCTCTTCAACCGCCCGCGCACGTCCGCAGGAAGCGACCGGTCAACTCTTATATAGGATTTCTAGCACAAAAAGATGCATGCATGACCACTAAAATTTCCAGATTAAAGCGCCTCTCCGACGGGAGTATGGCGTATGTTGTTACCTTCGGCTGGGCCATGGCTATCGGGCGACGACGACCAAAGAAGAGGAGGCAGGAGGGGAATGAATGCAGCTACTGTTTGGGTTCGCCGTCCGGCTTAAATAAATGCGCAGCATCACGTATACCCGCGGGTGCACAAATTGTAACATACGTGTCTGCTTAAGTGGGCGTCACGTAACTGGTGTGTGTGTGTGTGTGTGTGTGTGAGATTCTGAGAGACAGAGTGCGTGTGTGCGACTCTACTCTTCGGACATGTACTCAACCTTTTGCATCTGGATATAAGTATAATGGTATTTACTTTAGCTAGTGACTTACGTGGCCATGTTAATGTGGTTGTGTAAAAAATGTCACTTCCTGCTTGTGATTTGCGTTATATAATTACAAGCAAGATGCTCGTGCATTGCACGGAACATCAATATGCATTTTTTTACAAAACACCTCTTGTGATTTACCCATGCAGGAGTAATCCCATGGGTAAAAACTAATGATATTTCGAGAATTTTATCAGAAAACTGGTATCTCGAGAATGTCATCGAAAAAATGAAAGATGATAGATAAGGTGAGGAGGAGTAGAGCGTGGTGGTGACTGGTGGTCGAAATGGGCGGAGGCATGGGGATGGACGGCGCCGGCAGGCGGCAGCGGCCACCATGCTATATTGTTCCAGAGACTTTCTTTTTTCATCGCTCAGCAATGAGGTTGTGGGAGATAAGGATGTGGAGAGAGGTGCGTCTATCTTTTGTAAAATTATCATAGTTTGCTTTCTATCCGTCAGATATAGATCAAACGGTCTATATTACAAGATGGCAGGGACACCATCATCACCAACTTGGTTTTTATAAGGGTACAGATGATAAGTTTGCTAACTACTAAAGTAAAGTGGAATTTGTCCATGTTATGCAAGTAAATTAAGGTGCTTGTTTATCATACGGGTAAGGGTGGATGAAGTGTGGTAGGAACAAATGCTCCGCCTAGAGCATGTGTGTCTGAGATGGAGTCTCAGTGTGTTTGTGTGTTTTTGTGTTTGGGTGTGTGGGTGTGTGGGTGTGTGTGTGTGTGTGAGAGAGAGATGGAGTCTTAGTGTGTGTGTGAATGTGCGTGTGTGTGTGATGGAGTCTTTGTGTGTGTGTGTGTGTGTGTGTTTGTGGGTGGGTGGGTGCGTGCGTGCATGCGCGCGTGTGTGTGTGGTTGTGTGTGTGTGTGTGTCGCGGGGTCCTCGGTGGCGGGTGTAATTTAAGTGTGCATGGCTTCATCATAGAGAGGTGATGTGTATGGCAGAGGCCACCAACAATGGGGTGCGAGAGAGAAAATGCCCGTAGAGAGGGAAGAGAAGGTGTGTGCGCGTGAGAGTAGTCAACATCGAGAGAACGTGTTTGTTCGAGAGACACCGAGGAAGACTACTATATATTGATGGTGCATATAGGTGGGAATTAAATGAAGGGATGGTCTTATTGGTTTCGGGGATATAGGGGAAGAGTGAGAGGGGGGTAGCTAGAAGGAGATTGTTAAGTTGAGTGTGTGTTTTACCCATCTAGGCGGAAGTTATGTGCACACAAGAAGAGAACGATTCGATGTGGCGTTAGGGTTGAGGGTAATTAACTACGTATAGAGACATAGAGACCTTGAACGTGCATGTGTGAGAGGTATACATGTATACGTGGGATGTGTGTGTGTGTGTGCGCGCGCGCATGATCGAGATAAAAGAAAGAAGACATAAGTCATAAGATCAACGACATGGGAGAGACGGATTGGTATGACAATATGCATGCATGTGAGAATGCAGGGAAGAAGGCCCGACAATTGAGAATGTGTTTTTGTCTTTAGAGATAGTGGCGTGGGCTGGAGCATGCATCTATGGCGAGCAGAGGGAGTGAGGCACAACGATTTTGCAAAAGAGATCAACCTATAAATGAAAGAAGGTTGATGGAGAAACAGATAAATAGAAAGATAAAGATGCTAGCTAGTGTGTGTTAGAGATAGGAGTTGAGTGGATCAGAAGGCTGAGTTATGGGTGTGGGTGTGAGAGAGATGAAGAAAGGGTGCATGTGACTCACATACAAACAAATATCGGAGAGAAATGAGATCCCGAGAGACAGAGTTTTGTGTCTGCGAGAGAGAAAGATGTTACAAAACGAGAGTGATAGCTAGAGAGACATATGAGGGAACGCAAGATATCTCTAGGGAGAGAGAGTGTGTGTGAGCGACATACAAGAGAACAATGGAGAAATATGAGACCCTAGGAGACAGAGTTTGTGCTTGTGTGTGAGAAAGAGATATTTAAGGGGAAGAGCCGTAGGTTCTCATACCTAAGGAGCGAAAGACATCTCTGTATGAGGGGTGTGCGAGTGGCACACAGGGGAATAGTAGAGAGAAATGAGACCCAGGGAGACAAAGTTTTGTGTTTGTGTGAGAGAAAGAGATTCCACATGGAAAATCATAGTTAGAGACACATAGCAGGGAGCGAGATATACTTAGAGAGAGATAGAGTGATTAAGGTCGAGGGAGAGAGTACCGTCAAAGTGTTACAAAGATAAAAGATCATTGTCGACATACAGGTAGCACGAGAGGTACTCGAGAGACGATGAACACGTATAGGTCTAGAGAGATAGTCCTATATAAGCATGAGTGATAGTTATATGAGACAAATATCTGGATTAAATGGGATTCAAATATTTAAACTGGAGATCAAGACATCGATAATATCATAACGCAAATTGGTGTATCAAACATGCATAATCATTTGAATTTGGGGACACGTGTAATGTTATATAGTTTATCAATATTACTGATCCATAGATTCTTTAATCAGAAACAATGCATGGTTTATATGCAATTAATGTCTAAACGGGATTACACTATATGTTGCGTGTGTGAAACACATTATACATGTTTGAGAAGTAAAAAAAACCCGCATGAAACACACATTAATTGGAGACAGTTAGCGAGGAATGCATACATTGGATTTCAACATAAAGTGGTTTCAAATATTTGAAAATCCAAATTGATGGATACAACCTTATGAATTTGAGATCATGCCATTTGTAAACTATATTTATGTATAAAGGGTGTTGTGCTTTTGAAAGTATATAAAAAAATGATGTATATACAATTTTATTCCAATTGAAAATGGATCCCGCCCGAAAAAATAGAATACAAACGGGATTCGAATTGAGTTGGCACGGTAAATGTGCACTCTGCAAAATTTGAATGAAGCGGGGAAAGTCGCAGTAACCGCCCGAAACCAAAATCCGTGAGATGGAAATTACTACTGCCTATCCTTGCCATGCAAAGCCTATCTGCTCGATTTCTATAGGTTTCGATAGGGGTAGGTTTGTAATTTCACTCAAATGTGACATAACTGCCTCTCACCCGGATTCATACACGGTGGGCGCCAAAACATAGTGTGTCGTCAGCCGAAATCGACTCCCTCCCCGATTCATACATGGTGGGCGCCAAAAGCAAACTCTCATCGGCAAATATTCGGTGTATGCGAGATTACCGTCCTATTCCCAACCGACTAGTATTGCTGTGATGTAGGAAATTTGAAACAGGGGCTAAGTTTGTAAATTTCCTCCCATTTGAGACAAGTGCGCCCTGAAGACATGGTTCCCCCCTTCCTCTCCACCTCCATTTCCCCATTCGTACTTCGTGGGCGCCAAAACACCCTCTCCACTCCAGCCTCCTCCGTCCGCCACCCCATCCACCGTCGTCCTCCTCCACCATGCCGGAGCTGATACCCCGACGCCGCCGTCCATTACAAGAGATCGACCTCTCTCATCCACAGCTTCGGACCGGGATCCTTGCATCCCGTCCTCTCACTTCATCCCCGCCGTCCTCCACCGCGCCCCGCCGCCACCGTCTACCCTCCTAGATCTGCTTCCACGCTGCCGACAACCATCGCTACCACATCACTATCAAATTCTCAGTACATGCATACATGACGCCGCACCAGAGGCGGTACTCTTTCGTATCTGCTCAACTTATTTATCGCAGCACGAAAATAGATTGCCACTTCTTTACTCTGATTTCTTGTCCATCACTTACTTGCTAGTTGAAAGCAAACATTGGTTGCGAAGTTGCCTTTGTCCGGTTTGCACCTTCAGATCCGCCATGGCATGCTCAACACTATACTCCCGATGCTTATGGTTTTTGTTGGGGAACGTAGCAGAAATTCAAAATTTTCCTACGAATCACCAAGATCTATCTATGGAGAGACCAGCAACGAGTAGAAAGGAGAGTGCATCTACATACCCTTGTAGATCGCTAAGCGGAAGCGTTCAAGTGAACGGGGTTGATGGAGTCGTACTCGTCGTGATTCAAATCACCGATGATCAAGTGCCGAACGGACAGCACCTCCGCGTTCAACACACGTACAGCTCGACGATGTCTCCCACGCCTTGATCCAGCAAGGAGAGAGGGAGAGGTTGAGGAAGACTCCATCCAGCAGCAGCACAACGGCGTGGTGGTGATGGAGGAGCGTGGCAATCCTGCAGGGCTTCGCTAAGCACCTACGGGAGAGGAGGAGGTGTCACGGGAGGGAGGGAGGCGCCAAGGGCTCAGGTATGGATGCCCTCCCTCCCCTCCACTATATATAGGGGCAGGGGAGAGGGGGGAGGCGCAGCCTTGCCCCTTCCTCCAAGGAAGGGGTGCGGCTAAGAGGGGGGGAGGAGTCCATCCTCCCCAAGGCACCTCGGAGGTGCCTTCCCCCTTTGGGACTCTCCCCTTTTTCCTATATCTTGGCGCATGGGCCTCTAGGGGCTGGTGCCCTTGGCCCATGTAGGCCAAGGCGCACCCCCTACAGCCCATGTGGCCCCCCGGGGCAGGTGGCCCCACCCGGTGGGCCCCCGGGACCCTTCCGGTGGTCCCGGTACAATACCGATGACCCCGAAACTTGTCCCGATGGCCGAAACAGGACTTCCTATATATAAATCTTTACCTCCGGACCATTCCGGAACTCCTCGTGACGTCCGGGATCTCATCCGGGACTCCAAACAACATTCGGTAACCACATACAAACTTCCTTTATAACCCTAGCGTCATCGAACCTTAAGTGTGTAGACCCTACGGGTTCGGGAGACATGCAGACATGACCGAGATGTTCTCCGGTCAATAACCAACAGCGGGATCTGGATACCCATGTTGGCTCCCACATGTTCCACGATGATCTCATCAGATGAACCACGATGTCAAGGACTCAATCAATCCCGTATACAATTCCCTTTGTCTAGCGGTATGGTACTTGCCCGAGATTCGATCGTCGGTATACCGATACCTTGTTCAATCTCGTTACCGGCAAGTCTCTTTACTCGTTCCGTAACACATCATCCCATGATCAACCCCTTGGTCACATTGTGCACATTACGATGATGTCCTACCGAGTGGGCCCAGAGATACCTCTCCGTTTACACGGAGTGACAAACCCCAATCTCGATTCGTGCCAACCCAACAGTCACTTTCAGAGATACCCGTAGTGTACCTTTATAGCCACCCAGTTACGTTGTGACGTTTGGCACACCCAAAGCACTCCTACGGTATCCAGGAGTTGCACAATCTCATGGTCTAAGGAAATGATACTTGACATTAGAAAAGCTTTAGCATACGAACTACATGATCTTGTGCTAGGCTTAGGATTGGGTCTTGTCCATCACATCATTCTCCTAATGATGTGATCCCGTTATCAACGACATCCAATGTCCATGGTCAGGAAACCGTAACCATCTATTGATTAACGAGCTAGTCAACTAGAGGCTTACTAGGGACATGGTGTTGTCTATGTATCCACACATGTATCTGAGTTTCCTATCAATACAATTCTAGCATGGATAATAAACGACTATCATGAACAAGGAAATATAATAATAATCAATTTATTATTGCCTCTAGGGCATATTTCCAACAGTCTCCCACTTGCACTAGAGTCAATAATCTAGTTCACATCGATATGTGATTAACACTCAAGGTCACATCCCCATGTGACTAACACCCAAAGAGTTTACTAGAGTCAATAATCTAGTTCACATTTACCATGTGATTAACACTCGATGAGTTCTGGGTTTGATCATGTTATGCTTGTGAGAGAGGTTATAGTCAACGGGTCTGAACCTTTCAGATCCGTGTGTGCTTTACAAATCTCTATGTCATCTCCTAGATGCAGCTACCACGTTCTATTTGGAGGTATTCCAAATAACTGTTCTACTTGGAGCTATTCTAAATTGTTGCTCCATTATACGTATCCGGTATCTCTACTCAGAGCTATCCGGATAGGTGTTAAGCTTGCATCGACGTAACCCTTTACGACGAACTCTTTTACCACCTCCATAATTGAGAAAATTCCTTAGTCCACTAGTTACTAAGGATAACTTTGACCGCTGTCCTGTGATCCATTCTTGGATCACTCTTGTACCCCTTGACTGACTCATGGTAAAGCACACTTCAGGTGCGGTACACAGCATAGCATACTGTAGAGCCTATGTCTTAAGCATAGGGGACGACCTTCGTTCCTTTCTCTCTATTCTGCCATGGTCTAGCTTTAAGTCTTAACTTCATACCTTACAACTCAGGCAAGAACTCCTTCTTTGACTGATCCATCTTGAACACCTTCAAGATCACGTCAAGGCATGTGCTCATTTGAAAGTACTATTAAGCGTTTTGATCTATCCTTATAGATCTTGATGCTCAATGTTCAAGTAGCTTAATCCAGGTTTTCCATTGAAAACACTTTCCAAATAACCCTATATGCTTTCCAGAAATTCTACGTCATTTCTGATGTCAACAACATATACTCATCAGAAATTCTATAGTGCTCCCACTCACTTCTTTGGAAATACAAGTTTCTCATAAACTTTGTATAAACCCAAAATCTTTGATCATCTCATCAAAGCATACATTCCAACTCCGAGATGCTCACTCCAGTCCTCAGAAGGATTGCTGGAGCTTTGCATACTTATTAGCATATTTCAGGATAGACAAAACCTTCCGGTTGTATCACATACAACCTTTCCTCAAGAATCGTCGAGGAAACAATGTTTTGACATCCTATCTGCAAGATTTCATAAATAATGCAGTAATTGCTAATATAATTCCAACAGACTCTTAGCATCGCTACGAGTGAGAAAGTCTCATCGTAGTCAACTCCTTGAACTTGTCGGAAAACATCTTAACGACAAGTCGAGCTTTCTCAATGGTGACACTTACCATCATTGTCTGTCTTCCTTTCAAAATCCATATTTACCTAACAGCCTTACGACCATCAAGTAGTTCTTCCAAAGTCTACACTTTGTTTTCATACATGGATCCTCTCTCGGGTTTTATGGCCTTGAGCCATTTATCGGAATCCGGGCCCACCATCACTTCTCCATAGGTCGTAGGTTCATTGTTGTCTAGCAACATGACTTCCAAGACAGGATTACGTACCACTCTGAAGTAGTACGCATCCTTGTCATCCCACGAGGTTTGGTAGTGACTCGATCCAAAGTTTCATGATCACTATCATAAGCTTCCACTTCAGTTGGTGTACGTGCCACAGGAACAACTTCCTGTGCCCTGCTACACACTTGTTGAAGTGACGGTTCAATAACCTCATCAAGTCTCCACCATCCTCCCACTCAATTCTTTCGAGAGAAACCTTTCCTCGAAAAAGGACCCGATTCAAGAAACAATCCCTATTGCTTTCGGATCTGAATTAGGAGGTATACCCAACTGTTTTGGGTGTCCTATGAAGATGCATTTTGTCCGCTTTGGGTTCGAGCTTATCAAGCTGAAACTTTTTCTCATAAGCGTCGCAGCCCCAAACTTTCAAGAAACGGGAACTTAGGTTTCTCCAAACCATAGTTCATACGGTGTCGTCTCAATGAAATTATGTGGTACCCTATTTAAAGTGAATGTGGTTGTCTCTAATGCCTAACCCATGAACGATAGTGGTAACTCGATAAGAGACATCATGGTACGCACCATATCCAATAGGGTGCAACTATGATGTTCGGACACACCATCACACTATGGTGTTCCAGGCGGTATTAATTGCGAAACAATTTCCACAATGTCTTAATTGTGTGCCAAAACTCGTAACTCGGATATTCATCTCTATGATCATATCATAGACATTTTATCCTCTTGTCACAATGATCTTCTACTTCACTCTGAAATTATTTGAACCATTCAATAATTCAGACTTGTGTTTCATCAAGTAAATATTATCAACATCTACTCGAATCATCTGTGAAGTAAGAACATAACGATATTCACTGCATGCCTCAGCACTCATTGGACTGCACACATCAAAATGTGTTACTTCCAACAAGTTGCTATCTTGTTCCATCTTACTGAAAACGAGGCTTTTCAGTCATCTTGCCCATGTGGTATGATTTGCATGTCCCAAGTGATTCAAAATCAAGTGAGTCAAAACGGTCCATTTGCATGGAGTTTCTTTATGCATATACACCAATAGACATGGTTCGCATGTCTCAAACTTTTCAAAAACGAGTGAGCCCAAAGATCCATCAATATGGAGCTTCTTCATGCGTTTTATACCATTATGACTTACATGGCAGTGCCACAAGTAAGTGGTACTATCATTACTATCTTTTGGCATGAACATGTGTATCACTACAATCGAGATTCAATAAACCATTCATTTTAGGTGTAAGACCATTGAAGGTATTATTCAAATAAACAGAGTAACCATTATTCTCCTTAAATGAATAACCGCATTGCGATAGACATAATCCAATCATGTCTATGCTCAACGCAAACACCAATCTCGATGGTAGAGGGAGCGTGCGATGCTTGATCATATCAACATTGGAAACACTTCCAACACATATCGTCAGCTCACCTTTAGCTAGTCTCCGTTTATGCCGTAGCTTATATTTCGAGTTACTAACACTTAGCAACCGAACCGGTATCTTATACCCTGGTGCTACTAGGAGTACTAGCAAAGTACACATTAACACAATGTATATCCAATATACTTCTATCGACCTTGCCAGCCTTCTTATCTACCAAGTATCTAGGGTAATTCTGCTCTAGTGGTTGTTCCCCTTATTATAGAAGCACTTAGTCTCGGGTTTGGGTTCAACCTCGGGTTTCTTCATTGGTGCAGCAGCTGATTTGCCGTTTCATGAAGTATCCCTTCTTGCCCTTGCCCTTCTTGAAACTAGTGGTTTCACCAACCATCAACAATTGATGCTCCTTCTTGATTTCTACTTTCGCGGTGTCAAACATTGCGAATACCTCAAGGATCATCATATCTATCCCTGATATGTTATAATTCATCACGAAGCTCTAACAGCTTGGTGGCAATGACTTTGGAGAACCATCACTGTCTTATCTGGAAGATCAACTCCCACTCGATTCAAATGATTGTTGTACTCAGACAATCTGAGCACAAGCTCAACAATTGAGCTTTTCTCCTTAGTTTGCAGGTTAAGAAAGTCATCGGAGGTCTTATACCTCTTGACATGGGCACAAGCCTGAAATTCCAATTTCAGCCCTCAAAACATCTCATATGTTTCGCGACGTTTCAAAAACGTCTTTGGTGCCTCAACTCTAAACCGTTTAACTGAACTATCACGTAGTTATCAAAACGTGTATGTCAGATGTTCGCAACAACCACAGACAACGTTCGAGGTTCAGCACACTGAGCGGTGCATTAAGGACATAAGCCTTCTATGAAGCAATGAGGACAATCCTCAGTTTACGGACCTAGTCCGCATAATTGCTACTATCAACTTTCAACTAATTTTTCTCTAGGAACATATCTAAACAGTAGAACTATAGCGTGAGCTACGACATAATTTGCAAAATCCTTTTGACTATGTTCAGGATAATTAAGTTCATCTTATGAACTCCCACTCAGATAGACATCCCTCTAGTCATCTAAGTGTTTACATGATCCGAGTCAAACTAGGCCGTGTCCGATCATCACGTGAGACGGACTAGTCATCATCGGTGAACATCTTCATGTTGATCGTATCTTCTATACGACTCATGCTCGACCTTTCGGTCTCCGTGTTCTGAGGCCATGTCTGTACATGCTAGGCTCTTCAAGTTAACCCTAAGTGTTTTGCGTGTGTTCCGAGGCCATGTCTGTACATGCTAGGCTCGTCAACACCCGTTGTATTTGAACGTCTGAATAAAACACCCGATCATCACGTGATGTTTTGAAACAGCGAACTGTCGCAACGGTGCACAGTTAGGGGAGAACACTTCTTGAAATTGTTGTAAGGGATCATCTTATTTACTACCGTCGTTCTAAGCAAATAAGATGTATAAACATGATAAACATCACATGCAATCAAATAGTGACATGATATGGCCATCATCACTTTGCTCCTTTTGATCTCCATCTTCGGGGCTCCATGATCATCATCGTCACCGGCATGACACCATGATCTCCATCATCATGATCTCCATCATCGTGTCTTCATGAAGTTGCCTCGCCAACTATTACTTCTACTACTATGGCTAACGGTTAGCAATAAAGTAAAGTAATTACATGACGTTTAAGTTGACACGCAGGTCACAAATAAATAAAGACAACTCCTATGGCTCCTGCCGGTTGTCATACTCATCGACATGCAAGTCGTGATTCCTATTACAAGAACATGATCAATCTCATACATCACATATATCATTCATCACATCCTTTTTTTGGCCATATCACATCACATAGCATACCCTGCAAAAACAAGTTAGACGTCCTCTAATTGTTGTTTGCATGTTTTACGTGGCTGCTATGGGTTTCTAGCAAGAACATTTCTTACCTACGCATGAACCACAACGTGATATGCCAATTGCTATTTACCCTTCATAAGGACCCTTTTCATCGAATCCGATCCGACTAAAGTGGGAGAGACAGACACCCGCCAGCCACCTTATGCAACTAGTGCATGTTTGTCGGTGGAACCGGTCTCACGTAAGCGTACGTGTAAGGTTGGTCCGGGCCGCTTCATCCCACGATGCCGCCGAATCAAGATAATACTAGTAACGGCAAGCATATTGAACAATATCGATGCCCACAACTACTTTGTGTTCTACTCGTGCAAAGAATCTACGCAATAGACCTAGCTCATGATGCCACTGTTGGGGAACGTAGCAGAAATTCAAAATTTTCCTACGAATCACCAAGATCTATCTATGGAGAGACCAGCAACGAGTAGAAAGGAGAGTGCATCTACATACCCTTGTAGATCGCTAAGCGGAAGCGTTCAAGTGAACGGGGTTGATGGAGTCGTACTCGTCGTGATTCAAATCACCGATGATCAAGTGCCGAACGGACAGCACCTCCGCGTTCAACACACGTACAGCTCGACGATGTCTCCCACGCCTTGATCCAGCAAGGAGAGAGGGAGAGGTTGAGGAAGACTCCATCCAGCAGCAGCACAACGGCGTGGTGGTGATGGAGGAGCGTGGCAATCCTGCAGGGCTTCGCCAAGCACCTACGGGAGAGGAGGAGGTGTCACGGGAGGGAGGGAGGCGCCAAGGGCTCAGGTATGGATGCCCTCCCTCCCCTCCACTATATATAGGGGCAGGGGAGACGGGGGAGGCGCAGCCTTGCCCCTTCCTCCAAGGAAGGGGTGCGGCTAAGAGGGGGGGAGGAGTCCATCCTCCCCAAGGCACCTCGGAGGTCCCTTCCCCCTTTGGGACTCTCCCCTTTTTCCTATATCTTGGCGCATGGGCCTCTAGGGGCTGGTGCCCTTGGCCCATGTAGGCCAAGGCGCACCCCCTACAGCCCATGTGGCCCCCCGGGGCAGGTGGCCCCACCCGGTGGGCCCCCGGGACCCTTCCGGTGGTCCCGGTACAATACCGATGACCCCGAAACTTGTCCCGATGGCCCAAACAGGACTTCCTATATATAAATCTTTACCTCCGGACCATTCTGGAACTCCTCGTGACGTCCGGGATCTCATCCGGGACTCCGAACAACATTCGGTAACCACATACAAACTTCCTTTATAACCCTAGCGTCATCGAACCTTAAGTGTGTAGACCCTACGGGTTCGGCAGACATGCAGACATGACCGAGATGTTCTCCGGTCAATAACCAACAGTGGGATCTGGATACCCATGTTGGCTCCCACATGTTCCACGATGATCTCATCGGATGAACCACGATGTCAAGGACTCAATCAATCCCGTATACAATTCCCTTTGTCTAGCGGTATGGTACTTGCCCGAGATTCGATCGTCGGTATACCGATACCTTGTTCAATCTCGTTACCGGCAAGTCTCTTTACTCGTTCCGTAACACATCATCCCGTGATCAACCCCTTGGTCACATTGTGCACATTATGATGATGTCCTACCGAGTGGGCCAAGAGATACCTCTCCGTTTACACGGAGTGACAAATCCCAATCTCGATTCGTGCCAACCCAACAATCACTTTCAGAGATACCCGTAGTGTACCTTTATAGCCACCCAGTTACGTTGTGACGTTTGGCACACCCAAAGCACTCCTACGGTATCCGGGAGTTGCACAATCTCATGGTCTAAGGAAATGATACTTGACATTAGAAAAGCTTTAGCATACGAACTACATGATCTTGTGCTAGGCTTAGGATTGGGTCTTGTCCATCACATCATTCTCCTAATGATGTGGTCCCGTTATCAACGACATCCAATGTCCATGGTCAGGAAACCGTAACCATCTATTGATTAACGAGCTAGTCAACTAGAGGCTTACTAGGGACATGGTGTTGTCTATGTATCCACACATGTATCTGAGTTTCCTATCAATACAATTCTAGCATGGATAATAAACGATTATCATGAACAAGGAAATATAATAATAATCAATTTATTATTGCCTCTAGGGCATATTTCCAATAGTTTTCCCCTTTTACATTCCACACTAGTTAAATCACAGTAGACTAAATTTCAAAATTGGGTCAGTCGATTTTTCAGAGCTCGCCAGAGTTCGCCGGTGCGTACGAAGGGACTTGGGTGGGGACTTTGGTTGTGGTGGTGGTGGGGGGTGGTGGTGCCTCGCCGAACGAAGAAAACTCGATG
>NC_041388.1:700082317-700120108 GCF_002162155.2 Triticum dicoccoides | reverse complement strand
GATGCGGGTGGGGGCGGGGGTGGGGGGTGGGGGTGGCGGAGGAACACATGCGGTGGGGGCCGGTGGTCCGGCCGGTGGCCCGTGCGGTGTTCTTTATGGGAAGAATCAGAGATGAGGAAGAAGAAGGGTTAGGAGACGTAGACTTATATTTTCGAACAGAGGGAGTATGATAGTAGTACAGTATGTTCCTTGTAGTGAAGATGAGCAGGGACATTTGCAGTGTAGAGGTCTATACGGTCGGTTGTGATGGACACTTTGAACTCTTCTGGCCTCTTTGATTCGTAGGATTTTGTAAACATGGGAATAGGATTTATAGTGGCCTGCCCACTTGAATCCTATATGAATAGCAGGGAAATGCGGGGAGCTATGTCGCCTTTGAGAGTTACACTGATATTAACAGTACCGCACCTTCAATTGAAGAGAGCTGGTATCCGAAGCCTTTCTAGCCGTACCGACAATACTAGCACATATATTCCAGCAAGTTCCACTTTGCTGATTTTACTCTGATGCTTACGGTTTTCTCGTTATATCTACACTATGATCTGTGTAGCTGCTTTGTGTCGCACTAGCAGCAGTCCACTCTTGAAGCTAAACACTGCAATGACTTACAAAATTGGCACCAAGGCATTGAGTGCCATTCTGGATGCAATGAAACTCATATGCTCCCCACCTATTGACTCTTGTTCAGAATATGATCCTAATGACTCTTGTTCAAAATTGCCACATATAGAGAGACAACATAGAATTGCATTTCTTTGGGTGCTGTGATTCATCATGAGTGGGCAACCAACATTATATGAAATTAAGCGGAACCTCAAGAATATGCTTCCTTTTCTATTCTTTAACATGTTCCTCTTTTGTTATTCTGTATTTAGTACGTACAACATGTTCCTTGTCAGGAACGGGAGCAGGGACATCTGCAGTCAACAGCTGATAGAGCTGGCCTGTACGTGATCGATAGGCTTTCAATTACTAGCGGCAATACAACACCGTATTTTCAAGCAAGTTCCACTTTCCCGATTTATATATCGTGGTTATGGTGTACCCCTTTTATGTACACTATGATCTGCCTAGTTGCTGTGTGCTCTTGTTATCATTGTTTGGCAATAAACTCTCTATACAGTATATTTTGAACCTATCATCTGCCAACTATCCTTACTTCTGGAGCCTATTTTTTGTGTACTTGTGCCAGATTATATAAATGCACGCACCATATTATAGCACACATGAGCTCTCTCATCAGAATCCAGTGATAGCACACAAGTGTTTACAGGGGCGCCCCTATATTAGAATATCCTCCTCATTACAAAGATAATCTCACAACTATTTATGTTTTCATGGTTCTCAGATATTATACGTAATTATAGTGAATATCAGAATCCGCGCATCAGAAGAATATTGTCGAACATTGCAATGACTTACAAAATTGGCACCAAGGCATTGAGTGCCATTCTGGATGCAATGAAACTCATACACTCCCCACCTGTTGATTCTTGTTCAGAATATGATCCTAATGACTATTCTAACCTCGAGGAGTCTAAGGCAGATGACCTAACATGTTCACCCATCAAGGTGCATGTTCCAATTTGGCAAGGTTTTATTGATTGCGCGTATCTTGCATATGTTGTCTTGCATTTCTTCTACTTTGTTGCACCGCCATCTGCTTAGTTTACTCATCATATATGTCGATATGCCATGCCCATCCATTATCAATACATATTCCATCTTTCATCATACCATGTTTTTCCACTCAGATGCTGTTCTTGTGCATCAGACATCAAAAAGGAAGAGGGTGATTGCCGAACCTGAAGGAGCAGCAGCAAAGTCCTTGAAAAATGTGGTCGTGCCGGAGAAATCAGACAGCACCCCACTTATATTGGCTGTACAACCAGTGACACAAAACATAGAACCGACTCGAGCAGACTGTACCCATACTTCACTGGCCACACCACTAGCCCCACCACACAGGACCTGCACTCCAGCAAAAGGTATGCCGATTTCAGTTGCCATAGCACCAGCCGTACCACAAAAAAATCCCACTCCAGCAAAAAGTACATCAAGTCCACCTGCCAAAGACCTATCCCAACTGCAGAGACGACCAATTCCTGCAGATTGGAACCGCATTCTAGTTATTCCCAGTTTAAAAGACAATGCTTTCAATGTTGTTAGGGACTACGTGCATATATTCCCATCATGGGAAGATTATAGTGAAGACAAACACCATTTTCACATCTTCCTGTCCCACTTACGTGTAAGTGCTATTATTCATGGTGATTATTTTCCTGTTTTCTGCTGATTGAACACATCAATGATTTACATTACATTGTTGTAAGTAGGCAAGGGTCAATCTGGATAGTCATGACGAGCAAAGCTTGCTTGCGCTTTTCAAGGAAGCATTGCAGCAGTATTGGTGTTACCTGAGGAAATCACACTTTGATGGCAAGTCTATAAACGAATTTCTGGTGAAGTCTCCTGTGCTATATTTAGAAGACATTGAATGGAAAAACCTTGTTATGCACTGGTCTCGTTCCGAGGATGAGGTACTGTCTATGATATCGCATGGCAATTTGAACTTCTACTTTTCCGCATGTGCCTTACGAATCTTTTTTGCAGGAAATCTGCTTGAAAAAGAATTCCGGTTTGAAAAGAACGACAGGATATCACAAATATGCTGCCTGCTGCTTTGCTCTTGTTAGTACCTATTGTCATGTATCACTGTACTTACATACATACCTGGTTCATTATGTGACAGCAGTATGCATGATAGCTTGCTTATCAATTGTTCGCTCCAAATTATTTGATCTGTATGCATGGTTACATTAGTGTAGAATATATCCAATGCCAATGATTTTTTTAGCTCTGCATTGTTCTTGTAAGTACCCGCTGTCCTTTATCAGTGTACTTATATTGACAGGTAGTTGTTCATGTACCATCACTCTGCAGCTTATTTTCCTTTGCCCTCCATTTTATACACATAAGATCTATATTTACTCTTATCATAAGGTTGGATAACACCGATGGTACTGAAGAAGTTTAGCTCTGCATTGCTCTTGGCTGTACCTTTTTCCTGTATCACTGTGCTTACATTTATAGCTACTTGGTATTGTAGCATCACTCTTCATCTTATCTTAAATATTCTCCATTTTTTCTTATATTGTCAGATCTATATTTACTCTTAACAAAATATAGAATAAAGGCAATGCTTATGAAGAAGATTCTGTGGTAAACTTCTTGAATTGCCCCCCCCCCATCAGCATGGACAAGGGCTTTATAGAGCCTGCCTTCACCAATAATGTAAGTTTGTCCTTCTCAAGCCTTCAAACTTTGTTGTGTATATTTGGTTAGGCATGACTGCAAAAGCTGTTTATTTTTGGTGTTTGCATCAAATTGCATGTTTAAAGTTTATTATGTACTCCCTCCATCCCATAATATAAGAACATCTTTGACATTAGTGTAGTGTAAAACGTTCTTATATTATGAGACGGAGGGAGTAGTTCATAAACAAAAGTTGTCCTTCTCAATTTAAGTTTTCAGTTGTACAACCAAGTTCCTTCTTCATACCATGTAAATTAAACTATACAGAGCAAGTGATCTTATTTTGCCAATCTGAAATGGGAGTGTCATTATGAACTAGATGGTGGAAAGTTGCATGGCAATATATCTCGGAATGGCTATGGAAATGCCATAATAGGTAGGTATGGTGGCTGTTTTGAGGAAGGTATATGGTAGGTGTATGATACCGGCGAAAGGTGCGCGGTATTAGAGAGGCTAGCAAAGGTGGAAGGGTGAGAGTGCGTATAATCCATGGACTCAACATTAGTCATAAAGAACTCATATACTATTGCGAAAATCTAAAAGTTATCAAAGAATAGTATTACGCGCATGCTCCTAGGGGGATAGATTGGTAGGAAAAGACCATAGCTCGTCCCCGACCGCCACTCATAAGGAAGACAATTAATAAATAAATCATGCTCCGACTTCGTTACATAACGGTTCACCATACGTGCATGCTACGGGAATCACAAACTTTAACACAAGTATTCTTTAAATTCACAACTACTCAACTAGCATGACTTTAATATTATCACCTCCATATCTCAAAACAATTGTCATGCTTCAATCTTTTCTTAGTATTCAACACACTCAAAAGAAAGTTTCACAAATCTTGAATACCAAGCATATTATTATTAAGCAAATTACCATGCTATTAAGAGACTCTCAAAATAATTTAAGTGAAGCATGAGAGATCAATAGTTTCTTTAAAACAAATCCACCACCGTGCTCTGAAAGATCTAAGTGAAGCACATAGAGCAAAATTATCTAGCTCAAAAGATATAAGTGAAGCACACAGAGCAAAACTACTTAGCTCAAAAAGATATAAGTGAAGCACATAAAGCAAAATTATCTAGCTCAAAAGATATAAGTGAAGCAGATAGAGCAAAACTACTACGCTCAAAAGATATAAATGAAGCACATAGAGTATTCTATCAAATTTTAATTCATGTATGGCTCTCTCAGAAGGTGTGTACAACAAGGATGATTGTGGCATACTAAGACACAAAGACAAAAATAATACAAGACGCTCCAAGCAAAACACATATCATGTTGGTGAATAAAAGTATAGCTCCAAGTAAATTACCGATGGAAGTGGACGAAAGAGGAGATGCCTTCCGGGGCATCCCCAAGCTTTGACTTCTTGGTGTCCTTGGATTATCTTGGGTGTGCCATGGGCATACCCAAGCTTAGGCTCTTGCCACTCCTTGTTCCATGATCCATCAAAATAATTCACCCAAAACTTGAAAACTTCACAACACAAAACTAAAAATAGAAAACTCGTGAGCTCCGTTAGCGAAAGAAAACAAAAGACCACTTCAAGGTACTGCAATGAACTCATTATTTATTTATATTGGTGTTAAAACTACTGTATTCCAACTTCTCTATGGATTATAAACTATTTTACTAGCCATAGATTCATCAAAATAAGCAAACAACACACGAAAAACAGAATCTGTCAAAAACAGAACAGTCTGTAGTAATCTGTAGCTAGCGCAAGATCTGGAACCCCAAAAATTCTAAAATAAATTGCTGGACGTGAGGGATTTATCTATTAATCATATTCAAAAAGAATTAACTAAATATCACTCTTTAAATAAAAATTACAGCAGTTCTCGTGAGCGCTAAAGTTTCTGTTTTTTACAGCAAGTTCAACAAGACTTTCCCCAAGTCTTCCCAATGGTTCTACTTGGCACAAACACTAATTAAACACAAAAAACACAACCAAAACAGAGGCTAAATAATTTATTTATTACTAAGAAGGATCAAAAAGCAAGGAATAAAAATAAAATTGGGTTGCCTGCCAACAAGCGCTATCGTTTAACGCCCCTAGCTAGGCATAAAAGCGAGGATAGATCTAGGTATTGCCATCTTGATTCTTAATTCTTTTAATGATGTTATGCTCGAATCCGGGAGGTTCCTTACGTTTCCCTTCATATTCAGAGATCTTGAGATCTAAAGAATCCAACCGCTTATTGCAAAGAGTAATTAACATATTCATGCGGTGAAGATTTCCGCTAACGCTCTTAAGGTTCAAGAGATTTTTGTAAAATCTTAGTTACTTCGCAAATTTTCTCAAAAACTTGCGTTTCCTCTTGGGTATGATGGGGCCCCTTTTGTTGAGGTAAAGTTCCTACTATACCTTTGGCAACACAATCCAAAAGTTGTCTATGAGATATATTAAGCCCAACATAAAAATTGCGAAGCAAAATTCTGAATTTTACTTCTAGGGTGCATTTACGATAAGATTCCATTATTCTAAACCAGGCATCCTTTAAGTTTTCTACTTGCTTTTGTTTGAAGTGAAGGACTTCAAACTCGGGAGACATAGGAGCAGAAAGAGGACTAGCCATGACGATAAGAAAACAAACTAGCACACAAGCAAACAAGAGGCAAATAGAGAGGGAGGATAGGGAGAGAGAGGGCAAATAAAATGGCAAGGGTGAATTGGGGGGGAGAGGAAAACGAGAGGCAAATGGAAAATAATGTAATGCGAGAGATAGGGATTGTGATGGGTACTTGGTATGTTGACTTTTTGCGTAGACTCCCCGGCAACGGCGCCAGAAATCCTTCTTGCTACGTCTTGAGCTTGCGTTGGTTTTCCCCAAAGAGGAAGGGATGATGCAGCAGAGTAGCGTAAGTATTTCCCTCAGTTTTTGAGAACCAAGGTATCAATCCAGTAGGAGGCCACGCTAAAGTCCCTCGTACCTGCACAAAACGATAGCTACTCGCAACCAACACGATTAGGGGTTGTCAATCCCTTCACGGTCACTTACGAGAGTAGATCTGATAGATATAATATTTTTGCTATTTTTGGTATAAAGATGCAAAGTAAAAAGTAAAATAAAAGTAAAAAGCAAAGCAAGATTAAAGTGATGGAGATTGATATGATGAGAATAGACCCGGGGGCCATAGGTTTCACTAGTGGCTTCTCTCAAGAGCATAAGTATTCTACGGTGGGTGAACAAATTACTGTTGAGCAATTGACAGAATTGAGCATAGTTATGAGAATATCTAGGCATGATCATGTATATAGGCATCACGTCCGTGACAAGTAGACCGAAACGATTCTGCATCTACTACTATTACTCCACTCATCGACCGCTATCCAGCATGCATCTAGAGTATTAAGTTAAAAACAGAGTAACACCTTAAGCAAGATGACATAATGTAGAGAGATAAATTCATGCAATATGAAATAAACCCCATCTTTTTATCCTCGATGGCAACGATACAATACGTGCCTTGCTGCCCCTTCTGTCACTGGGTAAGGACACCGCAAGATTGAACCCAAAGCTAAGCACTTCTCCCATGGCAAGAACTACCAATCTAGTTGGCCAAACCAAACGGATAATTCGAAGAGACTTGCAAAGATAACCAATCATACATAAAAGAATTCAGAGAAGATTCAAATATTATTCATAGATAGACTTGATCATAAACCCACAATTCATCGGTCTCAACAAACAAACCGCAAAAAGAAGATTACATCGAATAGATCTCCACAAGAGAGGGGGAGAACTTTGTATTGAGATTCAAAGAGAGAGAAGAAGCCATCTAGCTACTAACTATGGACCTGAAGGTCTGAGGTAAACTACTCACACTTCATCGGAGAGGCTATGATGATGTAGAAGCCCTCCGTGATGACGGCCCTCTTCTGGCGGAGCTCCGGAACAGGCCGCAAGATGGGATCTCATGGATAAAGAAAGTTGCGGCGGTTAGGTTTTTGGCTCCTGTTCTGATCGTTTGGGGGTACGTGTGTATATATAGGAGGAAGAAGTACGCTGGAGGAGCAATGAGGGGCCCACGAGGCAGGGGGCGCGCCCCCACCGTCGTGACCGCCTCTTTTGTTCCTTGGAGCAGGGTCCAAGTCTCCTGGATCACGTTCGGTGAGAAAATCGCGTTCCCGAAGATTTTATTCCGTTTGGACTCCGTTTGATATTCCGTTTATCCGAAACACTAAAATAGGCAAAAAAAACAGCAATTCTGGGTTGGGCCTCCAGTTAGTAGGTTAGTCCCAAAAATAATATAAAATTGGAAAATAAAGCCCAATAGTCCAAAATAGTAGATAATATAGCATGGAGCAATCAAAAATTATAGATACGTTGGAGACATATCAGGCATCCCCAAGCTTAATTCCTGCTCGTCCTCGAGTAGGTAAATGATAAAAAGAGAATTTTTGATGCGGAGTGCTACTTGGCATAATTTCAATGCAAATCTTCTTAATTGTGGTATGAATATTCAGATTGGAAAGATTCAAGACAAAAGTTTATATTGACATAAAAAATAATAATACTTCAAGCATACTAACAAAGCAATTATGTCTTCTCAAAATAACATGGCCAAAGAAAGTTATCCCTACAAAATCATATAGTCTGGATATGCTCCATCTTCGCCACACAAAGTATTTAAATCATGCACAACCCTGATGACAAGCCAAGCAATTGTTTCATACTCTAACTTTTTCAAAACTTTTTCAATCTTCACGCAATACATAAGCGTGAGCCATGGATATAGCACTATAGGTGGAATAGAATGGTGGTTGTGGAGAAGACAAAAAGGAGGGGAAGATAGTCTCACATCAACTAGGCGTATCAACGGGCTATGGAGATGCCCATCAATAAATATCAATGTGAGTGAGTCGGGATTGCCATGCAACGGATGCACTAGAGCTATAAATGTATGAAAGCTCAACAAAAGTAACTAGTGGGTGTGCATCCAACTTGCTTGCTCACGAAGACCTAGGGCAATTTTGAGGAAGCCCATCATTGGAATATACAAGACAAGTTCTATAATGTAAAATTCCCACTAGTATATGAAAGTGACAACCTATGAGACTCTCTATATGAAGAACATGGTGCTACTTTGAAGCACAATATATGAGACTCGCTATATCATGGTGCTACTTTGAAGCACAAGTGTGGAAAAAGGATAGTAGCATTGCCCCTTTTTTTGGCCTTCTTTTTTTTCTTTGGCCTTTCTCTTTTTTTGGGACAATGCTCTATTGAATGATGATCATCACACTTTTATTTGTTTACAACTCAATGATTACAACTCGATTCTAAAACAAAGTATGACTCTATATGGATGCCTCCGGCGGTGTACCGGGATATGCAATGAATCAAGAGTGAAAAGTATGAAGAAATTATGAATGGTGGCTTTGCCACAAATACTATGTCAACTACATGATCATGCTAAGCAATATGACAATGATGAATGTGTCATGATGAACTAGATGGTGGAAAGTTGCATGGCAATATATCTCAGAATGGCTATGGAAATGCCATAATAGGTAGGTATGGTGGCTGTTTGGAGGAAGGTATATGGTAGGTGTATGATACCAGCAAAAGGTGCGCGGTATTAGAGAGGCTAGCAAAGGTGGAAGGTTGAGAGTGCGTATAATCCATGGACTCAACATTAGTCATAAAGAACTCATATACTTATTGCGAAAATCTAGAAGTTATCAAAGCAAAGTATTACACGCATGCTCCTAGGGGGATAGATTGGTAGGAAAAGACCATCGCTCGTCCCCGACCGCCACTCATAAGGAAGACAATCAATAAATAAATCATGCTCCGACTTCGTTACATAACGGTTCACCATACGTGCATGCTATGGGAATCACAAACTTTAACACAAGTATTCTTTAAATTCACAACTACTCAACTAGCATGGCTTTAATATTATCACCTCCATATCTCAAAACAATTATCATGCTTCAATCTTTTCTTAGTATTCAACACACTCAAAATAAAGTTTCACAAATCTTGAATACCAAGCATATTATTATTAAGCAAATTACCATGCTATTAAGAGACTCTCAAAATAATTTAAGTGAAGCATGAGAGATCAATAGTTTCTTTAAAAAAATTCAACACCGTGCTCTAAAAGATCTAAGTGAAGCACATAGAGCAAAATTATCTAGCTCAAAAGATATAAGTGAAGCACATAGAGCAAAACTACTTAGCTCTAGGGGGGCGCGCCCTAGGGGGGGGGGCGCACCCCCCACCCTCGTGACCGCCTCTTTTGTTCCTTGGAGCAGGGTCCAAGTCTCCTGGATCACGTTCGGTGAGAAAATCACGTTCCCAAATATTTTATTCCGTTTTGACTCCGTTTGATATTCCGTTTATCCGAAACACTGAAATAGGCAAGAAACAACAATTCTGGGTTGGGCCTCCGGTTAATAGGTTAGTCCCAAAAATAATATAAAAGTGGAAAATAAAGCCCAATATAGTCCAAAACAGTAGATAATAAAGCATGGAGCAATCAAATTATAGATACGTTGGAGACGTATCAGACGACGTGGTGGTGGAGCTTGTGGTATTCCTGCAGGGCTTCGCCAAGCTCTACGGAGGAGAAGGAAGAGTTGGAGGAGGGAGGGGCTGCGCCAGGGAAGGGGTGCAGCTGCCCTCTATCTCCCTCACTATATCTAGGGGGAAGGGGGTGGAGGAGGCGCCCTAGGGTTCCCTAGGGGAGGGGCGGCGGCCACAGGGGAAACCCTAGATGGGTTTGGGCGCCCCCACCCCTAGGAAACTTGCCCCCCAAGCCGGGAGGAGTGGCTGCCCTAGGGGAGGCGCCCCCACCTCTCCAAGTTACATGAGAGGGGTTGGGAGGGGCGCACAGCCCCTTAGTGGGCTGGTGTGCCCCCTCCCCTTGGCCCATAAGGCCACCCAACGCTTGCCGGGGCCTCCGAAACACCTTTCGGTCACGCTGGTCGTCACCCGGTACTCCCAGAACAATTCCGGACTCCAATACCCTTCGTCCAATATATCGATCTTCACCTCCGGACCATTCCGGAGTTCCTCGTCACGTCCGGGATCTCATCCGGGACTCTGAACAACCTTTGGTAACCACATACTATTTCCCATAACAACTCTAGCGACATCGAACCTTAAGTGTGTAGACCCTACGGGTTCGGGAAACTTGCAGACATAACCAATAGCGGGATCTGGATACCCATATTGGCTCCCACATGTTTCACGATGATCTCATCGGATGAACCATGATGTCGGGGATTCAATCAATCTCGTATACAATTCCCTTTGTCTATCAGTATGTTACTTGCCCGAGATTCGATCGTCGGTATCCCTATACCTTGTTCAATCTCGTTACCGGCAAGTCTCTTTAGTCGTTCCGTAACGCATGATCCTGTGACTAACTCCTTAGTCACACTGAGCTCATTATGATGATGCATTACCGAGTGGGCCCAGAGATACCTTTCCGTCATATGGAGTGACAAATCCCAGTCTCGATTCATGCCAACTCAACAAATACTTTCGGAGATACCTGTAGTGCACCTTTATAGCCACCCAGTTACGTTGTGACGTTTGGTACACCCAAAGCATTCCTACGGTATCCGGGAGTTGCACAATCTCATGGTCTAAGGAAAAGATACTTGACATTAGAAAAGCTCTTAGCAAACGAACTACACGATCTTGTGCTATGCTTAGGATTGGGTCTTGTCCATCACATCATTCTCCTAATGATGTGATCCCGTTATCAATGACATCCAATGTCCATGGTCAGGAAACCATAACCATCTATTGATCAACGAGCTAGTCAACTAGAGGCTTACTAGGGACATGTTGTGGTCTATGTATTCACACATGCATTAAGGTTTCCAGTTAATACAATTATCGCATGAACAATAGACAATTATCATGAACAAGGAAATACAATAATAACCATTTTATTATTGCCTCTAGGGCATATTTCCAACAGTATCCCACTTGCACTAGAGTCAATAATCTAGTTCACAACTCCATGTGATTAACACTCATAGTTCACATCGCCATGTGACTAACACCCAAAGAGTTTACTAGGGTTTGATCATGTTATGCTTATGAGAGAGGTTTTAGTCAACGGGTCTGCAACATTCAGATCCGCATGTTCTTCGCAAATCTCTATTTCATATTGTAGATGTTGCTACTATGCTCCACTTGGAGCTATTCCAAATGGTTGCTCCACTATACGTATCTGGTTTTCTACTCAGAGTCATCCGGATAGGTGTTAAAGCTTGCATCGATGTAACCCTTTACGCCGAACTCTTCATCACCTCCATAATCAAGAAAACATTTCCTTATTCCCAAGGACAATTTTGACCGCTGTCCAATGATCCACTCCTGGATCATTCTCATACCCCCTTGCCAGACACGTGGCAAGGCACATCGCGGTACACATCATGGCATATCGTATAGAGAATATGGCTAAGGCATAGGGGACGACATTCGTCCTTTCTCTTTCTTCTGCCGTGGTCGAGCTTCAAGTCTTAACTTCACACCTTACAACTCAGGCAAGAACTCCTTCTTTGACTGATCCATCTTGAACTCCTTCAAGATCATGTCAAGGTATATGCTTTGTGAAAGTCTTATCAGGTGTCTTGATCTATCTCTATAGATCTTGATACCCAACATGTAAGCAGTTTTACACAGGTCTTCCTTTGAAAAACTCCATTCAAACAACCATTTATGCTTTCCAGAAATTCTACATCATTTATGACCAACAATATGTCATCCACACATATTTATCAAAATGTTGTAGTGCCCCCTCTCACTTTCTTGCAAATACAAGTTTCTTGCAAACTTTGTATAAACCCAAAAGCTTTCATTATCTCATCAAAGCATATGTTCCAACTCCGAGATGCTTGCTCCAGTCCATAGAAGGATCACTGGAGTTTGCATACCTTTTAGCATCCTTAGGATTGACAAAACCTTCAGGTCGTATCATATACAGCCTTTCCTCACGGAAACCGTCAAGGAAACTTTGTTTTGACATCCATCTGCCAGATTTCGTAAATGAAAATGCAGCAACTGCTAACATAATTCTAAGAGACTTTAGCATCGTCATGATTGAGAAAGTCTCATCACAGTCAACTCCTTGAACTTGTCGGAAACTTCTTTGAGACAAGTCGAGCTTCATAAATGGTGACATTACCATCAGCGTCTGTCTTCTTCTTAAAGATCCATTTAGTCTCAATAGCTTGCCGATGTAATGCTCCGAGACCGATGCACCAGGTGTCTTTCAGTTTTTCGCCATCATTGCCATGTCATTCGCTTGCGTGTTGCATCTTGGCATGTCATCAGGTGCATTGCATCATCATGTTTTCAAAACTTGCATCCGTCCGGGTTCCCCAGTTCCTTCTGTTGTCCGTTCTGAGCCCAAACACACTTGCACGCTCCCGCGACACCTCTAAAATATTATTTTATAAGTGGCCGGAAAATGTTCTCGGAATGGGTTGAAAGTTGGCGTGCGGTCTTATTTTAGTGTAGGTAGACTGCCTGTCAAATTTCATCGCGTTCGAGTCCATTTGATGCCCCAACGGATAACTATAGCGACAATATAGTCGGTCTTACGTCGGACGTTTTCGGTCTCCGAAACAGTCGCCGGGTCTCTCTCTCTTCTCTTCTCTCAGCCCAAAGCTTTCTGCACAGTCCGCTATCAACCGCCAGGCCCCGAAACCCCTCCTTGCACAGTGCTTTGACACCCTCGTGTGCGCGTCCGAAAACTGTCCCGAACCCGACCTGGGCAGTTGTCACCGTTGGAGTCAGAACATCCACAAACATCTACAAAATGTCTCCATTTTTATTTTTGGGCTACCTAACCTATTTTTTTCCCGTCCGTCCGATTACGATCAAAGGGACCTAACTGACCTAAACAGATCTGATTTGCTATATATAGTTCCCCTTTGTCCATTTCTAGACTAACCCTAAATTTTAGGCAGCTTGTCCCGTCGAGCCGCCGCCACTCCTCTCCTCGGGATCCCAGCAACCATCTTCACCCTCGTTTTCCTCACCGCACCAACCACCAGCCAGATCCACCAGCCGCCGCTGCGATCTGATCTGTTGGATTAGGATCCAACGGCAGCCAGTGACCCAGCCACCCACGCTTGCCCCCGCAGCTCTCGTTCCGATCTGAATCGAGGCGCTACCTCCAGCCTGCAGCCGCGTGGAGCTCCTCTGCGCCGAGCTGCACCAGGCCCCGAGCGACCCCGCCAGAGAGCGCCACCGCCGGAGTTGCTCCGTTCCTTCGCCCTCATCCACCATGCCAGGCCGCCCGCCTTTCTCTCCCTGTCCTCCTCTACTTCTCATTGCTCCCCTTCTCTGACCTTTTCCTCGTCTCCTCTCCTTCTTGCTTCTCTAGGCAAGAACCCCAAGGCTGCCGCGGCCAAGCCATGGAACCTCTCCGCCGCCAAGAACCACCACAACTTCTCCGTTCCCTACCTCGACGACCCTCTCCGCGATTGGGTTCGGCGAGCTCCGCGTCTGAAGCTGCCTCCTGCGTCCCGGCAATCTAGCGGCAGCAGTTCAGGCGGAGGATGCCGCCTCTACCTCGACCCCGCCTGGATTCCCCTCCGCCGGCCCAGCCGCATCGTCCAGCGCCTGGATCCGCCTCTTCCTCCGGTCGTCGTTCCCATCTCCGGCCTCCACTCACCGGCGCTCTGCTCCCCTGCTTCCCCTGCAGCGAACAGCACAGCGCCATGGCCCTCATCGACCGCACGCTCCTGGGTCGCTTCCCCCTGTTGCCAGATCCGGCCCAGCGCCTCCTTTACCGGCCTCTCTTATCGGCCTCTCTTCCACCAAACGGGCCAAGGCCCAGGGTGAGCAGCCCCCAAGCGCCCCCTCCTCTTGTTTTTTTTCACCTGTTGGCCAGCCAAATTCGGCCCGCGTATGTTTTTTTCTAGCGTCTGTGAATTTGTCTATTTTTTCCAGAGAGACCAGTTTTACAGGAAACCCCCTAAGCTTCATGCATTTAATAACTAAATAACCGTGCATCGGTTTAAAATGATCTACATATGAAAGTTGCTTAGAATTTTGTGTAGTTTCATAATATGTCATTTTCATCCATGTTCAAAATTCTTAAAATGATGTTTGATTAAATAATTGATGTGGTGTTCCGTCAATATGCAACTCGTTGCATATTGAGCTCCACTTAACTTGTAGTGTTGTTTGTGCACTTTGCCATGCCATGCTTCATTAAACCAGACATGCATCATATTTGGTTCTGCATCATGCCATGTTGATGCGATGGTTGTTTACTATGTTGTTTGCTTCTTTCCGGTGTTGCTTCTTCGGGTTAGTTCCGATAACATCGCGTTTGTGAGGATTTGTTCGACTTCGTCCGTTTGTCTTCTTCATGGACTCGTTCTTCTTCCTTGCGGGATCTCAAGCAAGATGACCATACCCCCGAAATCACTTCTATCTTTTCTTGCTAGTTGTTTGCTCTATTGCTATGCCGCGATACCTACCACTTGCTATATCATGCCTCCCATATTGCCATGTCAAGCCTCTAACCCACCTTTCCTAGCAAACCGTTGTTTAGCTATGTTGCCGCTTTTGCTCAGCCCCTCTTATAGTGCTGCTAGTTGCAGGTGAAGATGAAGTTTGTTCCATGTTAGGAACATGGATATGTTGGGATATCACAATATCTTTTATTTATATTAATGCATCTATATACTTGGTAAAGGGTGGAAGGCTTGGCCTTATTCCTGGTGTTTTGTTCCACTCTTGCCGCCCTAGTTTCTGTCATACCGGTGTTATGTTCCTTGATTTTGTGTTCCTTGCACGGTTGGGTGTTATGGGGACCCCTTGACAGTTCGCTTTGAATAAAACTCCTCCAACAAGGCCCAACCTTGGTTTTAATTTGCCTAACAACCTATTACCCTTCCCTTGGTTCGGCCAACCCAAGGGTCATCTTTATTTTAACCCCCCCGGGCCAGTGCTTCTCTAAGTGCTGGTCAGAACTGATTGATGTTCGACGCCCCCTGGGCAACCAGGATTTATGCCAACCCGACGTCTTGCCCATCCGGTGTGCCCTTAGAACGAGATATGTGCAGCTCCAATCGGTATTTGTCGGCACATTCGGGTGGCTTTGCTAGTCTTGTTTTACCATTGTCGAAATGTCTTGTAACCGGGATTCCGAGTCTGATCGGGTCTTCCTGGGAGAAGGAATATCCTTTGTTGACCGTGAGAGCTTGTGATAGGCTAAGTTGGGACACCCCTGCGGGGTTTTGAACTTTCGAAAGCCGTGCCCGCGGTTATGGGCAGATGGGAATTTGTTAATGGTCGATTGTAGAGAACTTGACACTTAAGTTAATTAAAATGCATTAACCGCGTGGGTAGCCATGATGGTCTCTTTCCGGCGGAGTCCGGGAAGTGAACACGGTTTTGGAGTTATGTTTGAATGTAAGTAGTTTCAGGATAACTTCTAGTTCACGACCGTGCATTGCTTCTCTTCTTGCTCTTATTTGCGTATGTTAGCCACCATATATGCTTAGTGCTTGCTGCAGCTCCACCCCATTACCCCTTTCCTACCCATAAGCTTAAATAGTCTTGATCTCGCGGGTGTGAGATTGATGAGTCCCCGTGGCTCACAGATACTTCCAAATAGTTGCAGGTGCCGATGATACCAGTACAGATGACGCAACCGAGCTCAAGAGGAAGCTCGATGAAGATCGTGTTCATTGTTTTGTTCTGTTTCCTTTTGATCAGTAGTGGAGCCCAGTCGAGGCGATCGGGGATCTAGCAATAGGGGTGGTCTTTCTTTATTTGGTTTCGTACTCGGACCTTGATTGTATTCTGGATGATGTAATGCTATATTCATGTATTGTGTGAAGTGGCGATTGTAAGCCAACTCTTTATCGCTTTCTTATTCAGTACATGGGATGTGTAAAGATTACCCCTCTTGCGACATGCCTACTATGCAGCTATGCCTCTAAGTCGTGCTCCGACACGTGGGAGATATAGCCGCATTGTGGGTGTTACAAGTTGGTAATCAGAGCCATCCCCGACTTAGGAGCCCCCTGCTTGATCGAATCACTGACGTTGTTGTGTCTAGAACAAAATGTTTTAAGTCTTAGGATTATATATATATCGGAGAGTAGGATTCTTTTTACTTCTTAGTCCCTTCGTCGCTCTGGTGAGGTCTCCTGACGTAGAGTTTTGACTATTCTCTCCCCAAATTTCATGAATTTTTTTTTAGGATCACGCAGGTATCTTGGAATCGTTTCGATGGTTTTGTGACAAGAACATTGTTCTTGGTGCCTCCTGACATTTAGGGGTTGTGGCAGTGTCCCGGGGAGTTGAGCTCTGAGGTGTTGTCGTCACAATTTTATCGTTGCAGTTCTGGAATACCTGAGTTCGCCGACATCAAAAATCTCTTTTATGCAGTTGTTGGTGAGATAACCTCGACGCCACCCAGTACTGGGGCGGGAGTTCGGGAGTATTGCCATAACTCGTATAACGGATGCTTTTCGAAGGTTGAGGTAAACGATTTCCGAAGGTTTCTTGGTTATGTCACTAGTGCAGAACCGGGCAATAGCACCAGTTCGTAAGGCCCTTTAGTGCCGGCTCGGTAACCGGCACTAAAGTGTGGGCACTAAAGGCCCCCCCTTTAGTACCGGTTCAGCATGAACCAGTGTTAAAGCGCAACCATGTGGCACGAGCCAGCTCCGGGGGCAGGGAGCCCTTTTGTACCGGTTGGTGACACCAACCGGTATTAAAAGGTTGGGGGGTTTTGGGTTTATGATTTCTTTTTCATTTAATTTTGTGTTTTCCATTTAATTCTTTTTCGTTTGCTGGTATTTTACGATACTACATATTCTACACATTATGCATATATATATAAATAGAATCTCTAGTAGAACCGATCATATATATATATATATATATATATATATATATATATATATATATATATATATATATATATATATATATATACAATTAATTCACACATATATACACACATGTATATATATATCATCGAATGTCTCACAACCACCATTAATTAATTCACACATATATACACACATGTATATATACAATTAGCTAGCTATATACAATTTCTCCTAATTGGTGCATTCGGAGCCAGTGGCATTAGCCTAATTGGTGCCTTCGGAGCACGATGACAATTGGAAGTGGTTCATGGGGGCATTAGCGGGTAATAATATTCTCCTTTGGGATCTATGACCTGGTCGAGCAAAAATCCCGCTATTTCCTCTTGAATTGCTTCTATGCGCTCCTCTGCTAGGAGCTGCTCCCGCACCTCTCTGAACTGTTAAGAAGGAGATCAATATGCATGTGTATTAGTTGTGTGACTAGATATCGATAATGGTGTAAAAATTGTGAATAGTGTTCTGACAAACGTACCAAGTCCTGTCTTTGAGATCTGCTCCTTTCGGACGCCATCATGCGAATGTTCTCGCAAACGTAGTATGCACACAGATTATTCCCTGAATCCTGCTTCAGGGCTTTTACAAGAATGCACTACAAAAAATACACTTCCCTGATGATACGTGTTTGTCACAGTAGGTCGCTTTTTTTTGTCATGCATGTACATCCATGACAAATTTATGACAGAATCAAGATAGTCATACCTATGCTGTCATACCTATGGTGTCCACTTCCATGACGATAAATCGCGCGTCACAGAAGTGCTTTCATCAAGGGTGACTGACACGTGGCATCCACCATAATGGAACGCCGTTAAGCTATCGGGTCGGGTTTTGGATCCGATAACCCGTTAATAGCCCCGACCAATGGGAAATTTCCATGTGTAAAATTCTTATTGGCCGGATGAAACACGTGTCAGCTCGTCAGTGGGTCAGATAGGCGCCTATGATACGTCGACACGTGGCACGGCCCAACAGAGGCCCATTCCTGTGAAAAGGCCAGCCCGTTTGACTTGGTCAAAAGGTGGCGGGCCGGCCCATGGAAAGCCTGTTAACGGCCTGTTCGCATATAGCCCATTTACAGCCCGCTAACCCAAGGCCCATTACGCCCTATCCGAATTAGGACCAGTAGCTTCATCTGGGCCATCCAATATGATTCCAGCCCATTTTCACTTCTGGCCCATGTATGGCCTATGACGTCTTTCGGCCCATATGAGGCCCTATGTAACTCTTGGCCTATTAACATCCCGTGGTGAAACTGGCCCGTAATGAATAGTGTATCACTTTATACCCATTAACGGCCCGTTATTCCGTCGGGCCGTTTCTAGCCCATGTTATCTTTCGGCCTTCTCAGAGCCCATTTATTCTTGGGCTCATTTCCAGCATTCGTTTACTTACAGCCCGTTATTGTCATTTTCAGCTTGTGGGACAAATTCAGCCCGTGGTTACTGTCGGCCCGTTTGTGGTCCGTTAATACGTTGGGCCATTTTCATAGCCTCATCAAATACGGCCTATTAATGATGGCCCGTTACGGTCGGCCCATGAACGGACGATTCCAACTCTAGCCCGTTTACGGCCATAATGCGGCCTGTTATTAGCCCATGTTTGGCCAATCGATCATACGGCCCGTATAAGGCCCATTGATGATACGGCCCCTAGAAGGCCCATTGTTTCTACGCCCGTAGAAGGCCTATTGTTTCTACGGCCCGTAGAAGGCCCACTGTTTCTACGGCCCGTAGGAGGCCCAGTGTCACTACAGTAAATATTAGCCCATGGTTATTGTGGCCTAGTTTTAAAAAATAGGTTATTGAAGTGTAACACCCCAAAATTTTGACCTTGATTTATTAATTAAAATTTTCCCAGGAATTTTTTTTTTGGATTTATCTTTGGATTTCCAAAACCACTCTTTTCTTGGATCTTGTGGAGTTTTTACCCCAAGTGAAAACTTTTCAAAAATATTGTTGGACTTGTATACCCCCTCAAGAAAAACATTTCTTTTATTAGTGGATTTATCTACATAATTATTTTCCCTGAGCCTTATTTCTTTAAAAATGATTTTTCATAAGTTTTGCAGCCTCTTTTGCACTACAACCTTTTGGTAAAATTAGTTATAAGTTTCACCAAAATTTGGAGATGTCATGGGATGCTCACACATCACTTTTATGCAAAAATATCTTTTAGTCATTTGGAGATTTTGAGCTCTACCTCAAGTTTTCAAATCTGGATCAGTTTGTGGTTTGCACTGCAACCTATTTAAATATTTCTTTAAAAATTCCACCAAAATTAGGGGATGTTAGTAGTAATGTATAACTAAACTTTGTGCAAAGACCCATTGATGTTCTTTGAAAATTTTGAGTAAATCATCCTCATCTTCATTCTGGTCCAGCTTGGTGATTTGTACTGCAACCATATTTTAACTTGCCCTCTTTCCCTTGATTCTTTTTCCTGCTTATAGAGCACCCTAGCAAACCCTTAAGTCTAGGAGATTGGACCCATTGGAAGATTTTTGGTCCATGAAATAATACCCTTTTCTTTCTGTCCAGAGTTGGTTTTCTCAAAAATTTACACTAACAAGTTTCTGGTCTTGACGAAGTAACCTTGCCACCATCACCTACACCTAAAGAGACACTGATCTGGAGATTTTGGGCACCCCAAGAGTTGCCTAGATGCCCTTGGCATTCTGTCAAGCACCTTGAGTGCATGGACAGTTTTGGCATGATTTTATTTTAGCACTGTGATCTTGCCCCTCTGGACAAACTAGCATGTCCACTAAGCTCCTAGATGACTCTAACCTAGACATGTTAATCCCCGGCACCACCCAAGCCTCCTGGCATGCCTTGGCATTATGTCGAGCACCCGGCGTGCGTGCTCTGGGCGCAGCCAGAGCACGCGTTTTGCACGTGCGTGCGCCCGAGTCGGCGCGTCCCACAGCCGCCTCCCCCGCGCCCATTCTGGTCCCTTCCCGCTCCCAGCCAACGCGCCCCGACTCCTCCCTCGCCGCAGAGCTGCCCTGTCCGGTCCTGGCGCCCCACAGCACCACCATCGCAAGCCGCCACCGCCGCTCCGCCAACTCTGCCATGGACGGCGCCGCCCGAGCCATTCCATCCCGCCAGCTGCACTCTAGAATAGCTCGAGCTCACCCACGAGCCCGTCCGCTAGCGCCCGTCGCCGCCACGTCGCCCTGCAAGCTACAGCGAGGCGGCTTGCCGATCTTATCTCCGACCGCCGCGGAACCGACCTAGTCGCGATATAAGAGGAGACCTCGACCCCATCCGGACACTCAGGCAACCTCGTACCATCCTCCTAGTGCCCCCACAACCATCAATCGATGAGGGAAGGCCGTCTTCCTCGTCTCCGGCTAGTTTGGCCACCGCCGCGCTCCGGTGCCGTGCGTCACAAACAGAGCCTCCTCTGCCCTTCCAACGCCACCGTCCGACCCCCCTTGATCGTGCGGAGCCACCCAAACCCTCAGCCTCGACCGGGAGCCACCGTAGCCCAAACCCCCAATTCCTCCCGAAGCCACCTCCGTCGCAGAGCTCGCCGCCGGTGACTCCCTTCATCCCCGCCAGCCTATCGACCACCGGGAGGACCGCCCCGGACTGGCGGGTCCATCCCCGCTCTCAGAACCCCGCGGGGAACCACCGTTCGTCGACGGCGATCGCCAGAGCCCCACCTCGGCTCGGTCAGAGGAGAAAGAAGAACACGGGCGACTGGTCAAACCTGACCAGTGGGCCCAAGGGACCCACTGTCAGTGACCCAGCGACGGACCGCGCTGGTTTAAGTGAAAGCGTAAAACCAAGAGTACATCTTCTCTGCTCCGTAAACGTATTCTCATTCGGACCGTTTTCTTTTTCTATTTTATTTCAAAACAGAATTTTGACTAAACTTTGACTGGCTATAACTTTTTAAATATAAGCCCATTGACTTGATTCTTTTCCTGTTGTTTCTCAAATTTTGTATAGTTTATTTTCATATTTATTTGAAAATTTTCCAAGCAACTTTTTTGTACTGTTTTGGGACTATGGGTTAATTCAAATTTTCGCAAAATAGGATTTTGAAGAATAAGGCAACTTTCAAAAAGTGCACCCCCACTTGCATACGCTTGAAGGCAAGCATTCTGAACCCTGGCATAATATTTTTGTGGATTGTTTGATATGGTTACAACACCACCTTCACATGGAGCATTTGTTAGTTTATGTGATGATCACACGCATGAGTGCATAATGAAGATTCTTGCTATTGGAAATGGATATGCTTGTGATAGTAATCACCCTCGCATGCCTTTCATGCCCACCGGAAGGAATCCGGGAAAGTCTCTGTCTTGGGTAGACACGAGCTTGTCTCCGGTCTTCGTCGAGACGGTTGTGCCCGGTATGGCATAGTGAGGCATGATGAGTGGTGATTTTGTCTGTTGGTTGAAACATATTTGTTATGCTAACCATGCAGGGAATACTTAAATCTCCTGAGTCGACAGTAGATCGAGTCTTGTTCCAGTAACGCCCATACTCGTTTCGTACTACCACTTGTCCCTGCCACAGGTAGGGTATGGTTCGGTAAGTTGTCAACCCCTTCCTAGCACACACTTTACAGAGAGGCCATGGTGGAAGATACCGGAGGCCTCCGGTAGGCATGCCACCTGGTCCGGGGGCATGGGTGCTTTCGATTGGAGCCGAAGGGGTAGCTCCCCTAGTTTGCGCGCGGTATAAATTTTGTGATCCCATGCTAGTCGAGGTTGTAGCCTCCCCACTTAGAATTTTGCTTAATGGGTGTCGTGGGTGACTCCAGACACCGATAAGTTAGGCCGATGTGTGCGGGCAGGTGTGTTTTTAATTAAAAGACCGTAAATGGAATTAGTCCCAATGGACTAAAGGAATCTGTTACTCGTGGGTAAAGTGTACAACCTCTGCAGAGATTATATCTATTCGAATAGCCGTGTCCATGGTTAAGGACTACAGTCTGGGATGGGTCAAGTGTCGGTCTTAGTGTCGGTCTTTGGAGGAAAAACTACTAAACGAGAACATGGATCGTGACTTATGACTCATGATGATTATGATTACTTTTATTATGGACTAACCATTTACATTATTTGAATTTTTGAGTATCCCTGAGACGGTTCTACCTCCTGGATATTCACTACGATGATTCTTTATAAGCTCTTTATGTGGTGTCGCTCAGACGCCCGACTGTGGCATGTTTATTACTTGATTTACTTATAACACCTTTATGTGGTGTCGCTGAGACGCCCGACTGTGGCATGCTTGTTATTCATTTACCTTATAAGCCCTTTATGTGGTGTCGCACAGACGCCCGACTGCGGCATGTTTGTTACTTATTTACTTATAAGCCCTTTATGTGGTGTCGCACAGACGCCCGACTGCGGCATGTTTGTTACTTATTTCACTTATAAGCCCTTTATGTGGTGTCGCTCAGACGCCCGACTGAGGCATGCCTTATATTTATTGTCCTTTCGAGGCGTTGTTTCAGACACCCGATCGGTGCATTCTACTCCTACCCGCTGATTGCATATTCATGTTTTACATGAACAATCTGTTTGCGTGCATCAGGGATTTTTATTTCGGGACTGACGTTGTGATCATAGAATATTTCGGAGCATGATTACCTTTTGTTATATTATACCTATGTTCATAATGTTTGCGAGTACATTCAAAAGTACTCACTGGCTTGTCCCTGGCTATTGTCTTGGCCAGATTTCTTGCATGGAGAGGAGCGTTGCGATGACAGCCCCAGAACATACGCAATGGTGATAGCGGCCTCGCGAAGATAGGAGTTATCCCGGTGAGTTGTTCCTGTGGAAATTGGAGTCCCATGGCCACTGATGAACCTCAAACCGCTTCCGCCATCAAACACTAGAAACCACTTGTTGTACTCATAGGCCAGAATGGTCATGTACTACATATTTTGTATTCTGGTTGGAATTTCTGTATCAAGTCGGTGCCTCATCAGCTAACAGTAATCCTGGGGCTGGTGAGCACAAGGACCATTTTTGGGAAATTGATACCCCGAAAATCCGGTCCTGACAAACTTGGTATCAGAGCCAGGCTAACCATTGGCGAATCCTATCTTGGCCAGGTCAATAAACCTAGGTAAATCAACCCACCAGACCTTAAGCCCACCTCGGCCAAGCTTCTCGTGTAAGATAGCCACACAGTGACCCCGACACCTTTTGGCAGTCGGTGCCCAACCTATCAGCCTAGCCTGTCGATCACACGCCAGCGACCAACACCTAAAATGTCTCATTCGCAAGCGTGCGAAGGAAGACTCCGTCCCCTTTTTCTATAAAAAGGGCACGCTAGCCTCGACCCAACACAGCACAACCTCTACCCCAAACCGAGCTAAAATGCCTGGACCCGTTGTTCACAATGAGACCACAGCAACCAACCTTGGAGGTTTTGTGACCGTGCTAGCAAACCTCACCCGCCGTGCCTTTGCATTAGAAGAGCCCCCAGAATATGTTGTGTACCAAGGACTCATGAGCGGTGAGAGTCGTCAATTCTGGGCCACTGTGCATGTTTATGGTAGGGGTCTATCGCCAGAACGCCCCTACAGGTTCACCGGAAGGACAACTTCCTTTGAGCCACATGCCATCCAACTAGCTGCTCGAGAGGCTATAGTTCAACTCCGGCACTTGTCGCCCAGAGTTAACTGTCACTCGTTCTACTACTACCCCAGCCGTGACGGGTATGGTAGGCCACCCCAAGTTGCCAACGGAGATCACGAGACGGATCCTGCATTATTGCATCTGGTGCGCTATGTAAGTGCACTAGAGGAACTGTTCGATCAAATCACCCTTGACCTGATCGCAGCTCGTGGAGAGCTGGTTTGCCGAGCCCCAGCAAGAGGCGGAGATGAACCCGACGCCGATAACCCAGTCGTGCTATTTGGACAACCGATCGAATCCTTGAGGTCTGCCCCAGCCATCGACCAAAATGCTTTGGTGTCCCCAGAAGTGCTTCGTCGCCTTTTGGGAACATGCTCCAATGGGATTGTGGCTAACAACCCCCGCAATGGTCATCATCGCTACCCTGACCCTGCAGTTCCTCAACCCCCTCCAGCTAACCCCGACGGTGAAACCCGTGGAGAAGCCTCGCTGTCCACAAGGCAAGCCCGCTTAAATATAAACCAGGTAGACTAAGTCACTCGAGTAGTATCGAGTCGTAGTATGTGCACACCCTGTAACTGTGTGATCTTGTATCGCCGTAATTAAATATTGTCTGCTTCTGCGCCCATATTTTAAATAATAGCCATACATTAGTATGTTGGCGCACGATTGCATTTTTAATTCCGGGCGTAGCTTCCAAAAACCACCCCAGACGACACCCACAGTAATACGTCACTTCTGTGAGATATGTGTATCTGTGGCATTAACCCCGGCCCCATAAAGCAGAACCGACAAACTAGTTGCCCCTCACCGTGATAAATAGCCCATCCCAGTTGCTATATAAAAGGACACCTCGTGACCTTGCCAAGTAACCCTTGCCTTGTGCACAACTCTCACAGCTATTCCTTTACCATGCCGAGCCCTAGTATTTATCTGAGAACTCCAGATGCCACCCCAGGTAGTTTTGTTAAAATATTGTAGGACTTTACCTGCAGTACCATGAGTGCTACCCATCCACCCCAGTATGATTTGCTCAAATCGAGTATCACACCATCCACCTCGAAATATTGGGCAGTAGTGCACATTCCTCCCACAAACCCAAACCAAGACCCAACGAAAGTTTCCTTCGTGGGGAAATCTATGTCGACTCCGCAAATGGCCGTAGAAGCTGCCCCGCACGAAGTGCTTGCTCACCTTCGATTCGCGGTACCCTATGCCAGTGATCGAGGGTATTATTACTTTCTGAGTCGTGCATCACCCGGAGAAGTAGCATCTTTTCCCGGTGGACGAATTGAGAGAGACCCAGTACTGGCCAACCTTGCCCAGTATGTCATCGCTCAAGAGCGTCTGACCCAGCGAGTAATGGGTTATCTCCAGAGCCTCGCTGATTTAAATCCTCAGATTAGCATCGGCAGACCACTAAGGCCCGACCAGGAGAGGAGGATTCATCGACTAGTGAATCCACTTCCCCCGATAGAAGAAGAGTGTGCCCCAGTACCAGAGACGTTTTCTCGGGACCCTGTCCATTTACCATTTTCATTGTAGACATCACCGCTATGTTTTTGTCCCAGCATTTATTTTTGTGTTGCAACTTATGCATAGTACCCTAACTTTGTGCTATGAGTAAATTTTTGGTTCCAACTAATGGGAGTACTATTTTTTAAAACAGCCCCTAGCAAATCTCGAGGACGAGATTTTTCTTAAGGTGGGTAGTGTTGTAACACCCCAAAATTTTTACCTTGATTTATTAATTAATTTTTTTCCAGGAAATTAAAATTTTATTTTCTGGATTTATCTTTTGATTTCCAAAACCACTCTTTTCTTGGATCTTGTGGAGTTTTTACCCCAAGTGAAAACTTTTCAAAAATATTGTTGGACTTGTATACCCCCTCAAGAAAAACATTTCTTTTATCAGTGGATTTATCTACATAATTTTTTTCCCTGAGCCTTATTTCTTTAAAAATGATTTTTCATAAGTTTTGGAGCCTCTTTTGCACTACAACCCTTTGGTAAAATTAGTTATAAGTTTCACCAAAATTTGGAGATGTCATGGGATGCTCCCACATCACTTTTATGCAAAAATATATTTTAGTCATTTGGATATTTTGAGCTCTACCTCAAGTTTTCAAATCTGCATCAGTTTGTGGTTTGCACTGCAACCTATTTAAATATTTCTTTAAAAATTCCACCAAAATTAGGGGATGTTAGTAGTAATGTATAATTCAACTTTGTGCAAAGACCCATTGATGTTCCTTGAAAATTTTGAGTAAATCATCCTCATCTTCATTCTGGTCCAGCTTGGTGATTTGTACTGCAACCGTATTTTAACTTGCCCTCTTTCCCCTGATTCTTTTTCCTGCTTATAGACCACCCTAGCAAACCCTTAAGTCCAGGAGATTGGACCCATTGGAAGATTTTTGGTCCATGAAATAATACCCTTTTCTTTCTGTCCAGAGTTGGTTTTCTCATAAATTTACACAAACAAGTTTCTGGTCTTGACCAACTAACCTTGCCACCATCACCTACACCTAAAGAGACACTGATCTAGAGATTTTGGCCACCCCAAGAGTTGCCTAGATACCCTTGGCATTCTGTCAAGCACCTTGAGTGCATGGACAGTTTTGGCATGATTTTATTTTAGCACTGTGATCTTGCCCCTCTGGACAAACTAGCATGTCCACTAAGCTCCTAGATGACTCTAACCTAGACATGTTAATCCCCGGCCCCACCCAAGTCTCCTGGCATGCCTTGGCATTATGTCGAGCACGGGCGTGCGTGCTCTGGGCGCGGCCAGAGCGCGCGTTTTGCATGTGCGTGCGCCCGAGTCGCCGCGTCCCACAGCCGCCTCCCCCGCGTCCGTTCTGGTCCCTTACCGCTCCCAGCCAACGCGCCCCGACTCCTCCCTCACCGCATAGCCGCCCTGGCCCCTCCTGGCGCCCCACAGCACCACCACCGCAAGCCGCCACTGCCGCTCCGCTAGCTCTGCCATGGACGACGCCGCATGAGCCACTCCAGCCCGCCAGCTGCCCTCTGGAACAGCTCGAGCTCACCCACGAGCCCGTCCGCTAGCGCCCGTCGCCGCCACGTCGCCCTGCAAGCTACATCGAGGCGGTTCGCTGATCTTATCTCCGGCCACTGCGGAACCGACCTAGTCGCGCTATAAGAGGAGACCCCGAGCCCATCCGGACACTCAGGCAACCTCGTACCATCCCCCTAGTGCCCCCACAGCCATCAATCGATGAGGGAAGGTCGTCTTCCTCGTCTCCGGCCAGTTTGGCCGACACCGCACTCCGGTGCCGTGCGTCGCAAACAGAGCCTCCCCTGCCCTTCCAACGCCACCGTCCGACCCCACTTGATCATGTGGAGCCACCCAAACCCTAAGCCTCGACCGGGAGCCATCGTAGCCCAAACCCCCAATTCCTCCCGAAGCCACCTCCGCCGCAGAGCTCGCAGTCGGCGACTCCCTTCGTCCCCGCCAGCATGTCGACCACCGAGAGGACCGCCCCGAACTTGCGGGACCATCCCCGCACTCAGAACCCCGCGGGGAGCCGCCGTTCGTCGATGGCGATCGCCGGAGCCCCGCCTCAGCTCGGCCAGAGGAGAAAGAAGAACATGGGCGACTGGTCAAACCTGACCAGTGAGCCCAAGGGACCCACTGTAAGTGACTCAGGGACGGCCCGTGCAGGTTTAAGTGAAAGCATAAAACCAAGAGTACGTCTTCTCTGCTCCGAAAACGTATTCTCATTCGGACCATTTTCTTTTTCTATTTTATTCAAAAACAGAATTTTGACTTGATTCTTTTTCTGTTGTTTCTCAAATTCTGTCTAGTTTATTTTCATATTTATTTGAAAATTTTCCAAGCAACTTTTGTGTACTGTTTTGGGACTATGGGTTAATTCGAAGGCGCAAAATAGGGTTTTGAAGAAGAAGGCAACTTTAAAAAAGTGCACCCCCACTTGCATACGCTTGAAGGCAAGCATTCTGAACCCTGACATAATATTTTTGTGGATTGTTTGATATGGTTACAACACCACCTTCACATGGAGCATTTGTTAGTTTATGTGATGATCACACGCCTGAGTACATAATGAAGATTCTTGCTGTTGGAAATGGATATGCTTGTGATAGTAATCACCCTCGCATACCTTTCATGCCTACCGGAAGGAATCTGGGAAAGTCTCTGTCTTGGGTAGACACGAGCTTGTCTCCGGTCTTCGTCGAGACGGTTGTGCCCGGTACGGCATAGTGAGGCATGATGAGTGCTGATTTTGTCTGTTGGTTGAAACATATTTGTTATGCTAACCATGCAGGGAATACTTAAACCTCCTGAGTCGACAGTAGATCGAGTCTTGTTCCAGTAACCCCCATACTCGTTTCGTACTACCACTTGTCCCTGCCACAGGTAGGGTATGGTTCGGTAAGTTGTCAACCCCTTCCTAGCACACACCGTATAGAGAGGCCATGGTGGAAGATACCGGAGGCCTCCGGTAGGCATGCCACCTGGTCCGGGGGCATGGGTGTTTTCGGTTGGAGCCGAAGGGGTAGCTCCCCTAGTTTGCGCGCGGTATAAATTTTCTGATCCCATGATAGTCGAGGTTGTAGCCTCCCCACTTAGACTTTTGCTTAATAGATGTCGTGGGTGACTCCAGACACCGATAAGTTAGGCTAGTGTGTGCGGGCAGGTGTGTTTTCAATTAAAAGACCGTAGACGGAATTAGTCCCAATGGACTAAAGGAATCTGTTACTCGTGGGTAAAGAGTACAACCTCTACAGAGATTATATCTATTCGAATAGCCGTGTCCGTGGTTAAGGACTACACTCTGGGATGGGTCTTAGTGTCAGTCTTCGGAGGAAAAACTAGTAAACTAGAACATGGATCGTGACTTATGACTCATGATGATTATGATTACTTTTATTATGGACTAACCATTTACATTATTTGAATTTTTTAGTATCCCTGGGACGGTTCTGCCTCCTGGATATTCACTGCGATGATCCTTTATAAGCCCTTTATGTGGTGTCGCTCAAAAGCCCGACTGTGGCATGCTTATTATTTGATTTACTTATAAGCCCTTTATGTGGTGTCGCTGAGATGCCCGACTATGGCATGCTTGTTATTCATTTGCCTTATAAGCCCTTTATGTGGTGTCGCACAGACGCCCGACTGCGGCATGTCTGTTACTTATTTACTTATAAGCCCTTTATGTGGTGTCGCACAGACGCCCGACTGCGGCATGTTTGTTACTTATTTCACTTATAAGCCCTTTATGTGGTGTCGCTCAGACGCCCGACTGAGGCATGCCTTATATTTATTGTCCTTTCGAGGTGTCGTTTCAGACACCCGATCGGTGCATTCTACTCCTACCCGCTGATTGCATATTCATGTTTTACATGAACAATCTGTTTGCGTGCATCAGGGATTTTTATTTCGGGACTGACGTTATGATCATAGAATATTTCGGAGCATGATTACCTTTTCTTATATTATACCTATGTTCATAATGTTTGCGAGTACATTCAAAAGAACTCACTGGCTTGTCCCTGGCTATTGTCTTGGCCAGATTTCTTGCATGGAGAGGAGCATTGCGATGACAGCCCCGGAACATACGCAATGGTGTTAGCGGCCTCGCGAAGATAGGAGTTATCCCGGTCAGTTGTTCCTGTGGAAAATGGAGTCCCATGGCCACTGATGAACCTCAAACCGCTTCCGCCATCAAACACTAGAAACCACTTGTTGTACTCATAGGCCAGAATGGTCATGTACTACATATTTTGTATTCTTCTTGGAATTTCTGTATCAATTTGGTGCCTCGTCAGCTAACAGTAATCCTGGGGATGGTGATCACAAGGACCATTTTTGGGAAATTGATACCCCGAAAATCCGGTCCTGACATGCAGCCACTAGTTAACCGCGGAAAAAGAAATGCAATGACTACAAGCAGACAAATAAACAAGACAACAAGGAAATAAATAAGCAAGCAACTAACGCTAGGCTATCACGGCTATTACACATATTACATCCACTAGGCATCAAAGTTCGCCACCAGTGCAAATATAGGGAACAAAGCAGCATATCATATACACTGGCCGTCAAAATTGGCCACCAGTGCAAATAAATGCGGTAGCAAAACAAGAGCATAACTGAAACTACTTCAGAAGAGCTCAAGAAACGTTATCCTGAGTATCCACCATGCTGGCAATAAGCTTAGCACGCTGATTAGCTTTGTCCTGTTTGGTGCTAAAATCCTCCAACGCATGTTGTTGCACCAGAAAGTATGCATCTGAATGCTCCAGGGACTTCCGCAGTCCTTCCGCTTCTTGTCGCAGCACAGCTGAATGATGTCTTTCAGCTTGTAGTTGAGACTCAAGAAACCGAACTGATTCAGACAGTGAGTTTGAATAGCTTGTGCAAGCGGTAGTGGCCAGTAACTCCAACACTAAACCAAGACAGGATGTTTCACTATCTTGAACCTTATCTGCAATACTTCCTTTAACGTTGCTTAATAAGGCACTGTCGGTGTCAAAACCGGCAGATCTCGGGTAGGGGGTCCCGAACTGTGCGTCTAAGGCGGATGGTAACAGGATGCAGGGGACACGATGTTTTACCCAGGTTCGGGCCCTCTTGATGGAGGTAACACCCTACGTCCTGCTTGATTTATTCTTAATGATATGAGTATTACAAGAGTTGATCTACCACGAGATCGGAGAGGCTAAACCCTAGAAGCAAGCCTATGGTCTAATTGTATGTTGTCCTACGGACTAAAAACCCTCTGGTTTATATAGACACCATAGGGGGCTAGGGTTACACAAGGTCGGTTACAAAGGAGGAGATATACACATCTGTATTGCCTAGCTTACCTTCCACGCCAAGTAGAGTCCCATCCGGACACGAGACGAAGTCTTCAATCTTGTATCTTCATAGTCCAACAATCCGGCCAAAGGATATAATCCGGCTGTCCGGATACCCCCTAATCCAGGACTCCCTCAGTAGCCCCCGAACCAGGCTTCAATGATGACGAGTCCGGCGCGCAGTATTGTCTTCGGCATTGCAAGGCGGGTTCTTCTCCATCTTTCGAACGTTTGTAAAGCAGTGTCCGGTCCCAGAAATGTTTGGGCCTCTTGGCTTCTGTGCCCAATAAGGGCTTTCTCCCACGCATCGAATGAATACAAGGCGTCAGGGCATTTTTACATTCGCCCCCCTAGCCAGCTAAATAAATTGTCTATTAAAGGGATGGGGATCCTTAGATCCAATCCATACCATCCTCCCCCAGCGAGAGTCCATCAAAGCGCGTTCCGGAAAGATCCATTCCAGCATGGCCGACCTCCGCAGCTCCTCCTCCCACCCCCGAAGCCCTAAGCCCGGTGATTGGGAGAGGTGTTCAGTCCCACACAGTCGTTTAGTCAAACTGCAGACTAAGGGATTTCTCCCTCCAGCGTACATGGTGCCCGTTCGAGCTAGGCTTGCCACCTATAATGGCGGGGAGCAAGCGGAGAGATTTCCATGTCCCTCTATGGGGGAACGGGTCTGCCTTGTTCCCTATCTATTAAGGGGACTCGGATTTCCAATTCATCCGTTCCTCCGTGGGCTCCTGGAGTTCTACGGCCTCCAATTACCCAATTTCACCCCCGCCTCTATCCTGCATATCGCCGGCTATGTGGCTCTCTGCGAGTTGTTCCTGGGCTGCGAGGCTCACTTCGAGCTATGGATAAGGCTATTTTGCCTCGTCCCTCGCACACAGAGGGGATCACTTTATCAAGTGTGCGGAGCCGAAATATGGCGCATCGCCGATACCAGATACCTGTCCGGTACCCCGAAGAAGTCGCCCGAAGACTGGCCTTCAGAATGGTTTTATATGGAGGACGTTCCCCTTCCAGACCCTGTTCGGCGGGGTCTTCCTGAGTTCAACAATGCTCCTCTAAAGAAACACCGAAGTTGGCGCCCATGGAGCCCCCAGGTGGAAGACAATGGAGAAGTCCTCTATCTGATGAACCGAATTAAAGCACTGGCTCGATCAGGATTGATAGTAACCGAAGTTATGTCGATTTGCATAATGCGGGAGTGCAACCACTTCAATATCGTGGGCACCCCTTGTGGTGTTATAACGGGGCAGATGACGCCACCCGCTGCGGGCGTAACGGTCCGGACAATGCTGCCGCTTTAGCGAAAATTCTGTCTGAATTGTTCAAGGGTGAGGAAGAGGAGTTCACCTGCATCAAGCCACGGGATGGATTCTCCATGTACAATCCTCCAAGCTGGGTAAGTTATATCTCCCTGCTCCCATTTTCCCCGCATTCTTTGTCGTAAGTATTCACCTTGCCACCTTGCGGCAGGAGCTGCGAAAAGCCATAAAGGAGGTCAGCAGCCCCTCTCCACAACCAGAGGACCCTGACCGGGCCCTCAACTCCGGACTTGAAGAAGATTCGGTTATATTCATGGAGTTGATAGACCGGCAGTTCTATCAGTTAAGCTGCGACCATGCCATGGTGGCTGTTGGTGTCAAAACCGGCGGATCTCAGGTAGGGGGTCCCGAACTGTGCGTCTAGGCCGGATGGTAACAGGAGGCAAGGGAAATGAAGTTTTACCCAGGTTCGGGCCCTCTCGATGGAGATAAAATCCTACGTCCTGCTTGATTAATATTGATGATATGGGTAGTACAAGAGTAGATCTACCACGAGATCGAAGAGGCTAAACCCTAGAAGCTAGCATAAGGTATGATTGTTGATGTGTATGTTGTCCTATGGACTAAAACCCTCCGGTTTATATAGACACCGGAGAGGGTTAGGGTTACACAAAGTCGGTTACAATGGTAGGAGATCTACATATCCATATCGCCAAGCTTGCCTTCCACGCCAAGGAAAGTCCCTTCCGGACACGGGACGGAGTCTTTAATCTTGTATCTTCATAGTCCAGGAGTCCGGCTGAAGGTATAGTCCGGCTATCCGAACACCCCCTAATCCAGGACTCCCTCAGTAGCCCCTGAACCAGGCTTCAATGATGACGAGTCCGGCACGCAGATTGTCTTCGGCATTGCAAGGCGGGTTCCTCCTCCAAGTACTTCATAGAAGATTTTGAACACAAAGATAGTGTCCGGCTCTGCAAAATAAGTTTCCACATATTGCCATAGAGAGAATAATATTTACACAAATCTAATCTGCTGACGTATTCCGTAGCGTGACACACCACGGCCAAGCTTTTATCCGAGTTGTTTCATTATCCCACTTCAGCGCGTCATGCGAGGCGGTTTCCTTGGCACGTCTTGTTAAAGCAGAGATCGTGCCCCCTTATCCCAGGATTCTCATCAATACGGGCGTGGGTAACCCAACCGTGCCATTGATTACGGCGCTTGGAGATAAGCGAGTTTTACCAGGCTGGTGGGGACATGTAGTTGCGTCCACCCATATAAGGGGATAAGGATCCCCCTTTTCACCTACGCCTTCTTCCTCCTTCGCCTATCCATTCTTGCACACTCGAGCTCCAGCGCCCAAGTCCGCACTCCCCACCTCAACCTTCTCCAGCCATGTCCGGAGCGGGAGGCAAATGGATGGTCTCCTCCATCACGGAGGGACACATCAAAAAGTTGAGGAAGGCCGGATACCTGTCTAACAACATCGCATACCGGCTTCCCGAAAAGGGGCAGCTCATCCCCACCCCTAGGCCCCATGAGAGGGTGGTGTTCCTCCCCCATTTCCTCCGCGGACTGGGCTTCCCTCTCCACCCATTTGTCTGGGGGCTCATGTTCTACTACAGCCTGGATTTCCACGATCTGGCCCCGAACTTTGTCCTCAACATCTCGGCGTTTATCGTCGTGTGCGAGGCTTTCCTCCGCATCCGCCCCCATTTTGGCCTATGGCTCAAGACTTTCAACGTGAAGCCGAAGGTGGTGCGCGGCAACCAGGCGGAGTGCGGAGGCGCCATGGTGGGCAAGATGTCCAACGTCTTATGGCTCGAGGGCTCCTTTGTGGAGACCCTAAAGGGGTGGCAATCGGGGTGGTTTTACATCACCAAGCCGCGCGACCCCGAATGGGTCGCAGCTCCCGTGTTTCGATCTGGACCCCCTACACGGCTCACCTCCTGGAAGGAGACGGGCCTATCGTGGGGTAAAAAAGGAGAGCTGACCGGACTCCAGACATGCATCCAAACCTTGGTGGACAAGAAGCTCAAACTTGTCAACGTTGTCGAGGTTATGCTCATCCGCCTGATCCTCCCGTGTCAACAACGGGCTTTCAACCTGTGGGAGTTCGACCCGGCGCAGCACCAAACGCTGAGCAGGCTCTTCGACACGACGTATGAAGATGCCTGGAAGGTGCTTTTCAAGGGCGCCGAGGCCCCCGCATCCGCTACCGAGGATCACGGATTCAATACGCAGCGTCAAGCTCATGCGGTAAGCTATTTTTTTTCCTTTTACAGGGTATCAGTTTTTCATAGTTTGACTCCATGCAGGATCTAAACGCCCTTACCTTTGACAGGATTGACAGGTGACGTCCGGACAGATCAACTATTCGGCTCCTTTGCCCGAAGGCCCAGCAGACGCTCGCTTGGCGAAGCTGCTGGTTCCGGCACCCTACGTGGTGCCGGAGAAGAAGGCCGTGAAAAAGGCCACGGGGACTCGAAAGAGTGCCTGGCACCAGGAGGTGTCGGATCCATCATCCGACGGTTCCGAGGAGCATTCCTCCCGTGAAGACGAGGAGGAAGAAGAAGAGACCTCTCCCCCCCCCCAGCGGGAGGAGAGAAGAAAAGGAAGGTCGCCCTCTCTGGGGAGGCCGGAGGGTCCAAGAAGGGGAAAACCCTTCCTCCGGACTACTCCACTGACGCCGACGACGGCGAAGAGGAGTGGCAGCCCAGGACCAAGCCCCTGGCAAAATCGTAAGTATCCGGATACCAGAGTAACTCATAGTATTCGTTTATTGCACAGCTTTCCCTTGCGTCGGATATGTTTATGCAGCCCACCCAAAGACTGGCTCGACGCGTCGTCGAGCGGTTCACTGGACTCATCGGATGTGAACTCGCTTCCGACGGCTTCCTCCCCCCACCCTACGGATGACACCGAAGTGTTGTCCCAATAGGTTCCAAGTCGGGAGGAGGTGGTCCTGGAGGCGCCGCAAGGCGACCTCCCGGACTCCAGGAGTAAAGGGGATGAAACCCCCCATGGCTCCAAGTCCGGCTCTAGTCCGGACACCGCTCCGGAACCTTCAAAGGTTCCAGAGTCCGGCGGGGGACCTCCTTCCAAGAGGAGCAAGCCCGCCGTGCCGGTGGCCCCCGTCCAACCGGAGGCGCCGGACAATATGTTGGAGGCGCTCCAAGGCGCCTCCATCGACAAGGAGCACCGCACTATTATGAGTGTGGTGGTCCAGAAGGTTCAGTCCGCCAAGAGCGGACTGACTGAAGCTTGTACTAGCCTTTTAACAGGCTTTGAGGTAAGTACAGAATGTGTAAATAATATTACCGCATAGACAGTAGCCCCTGATGCTCTGTTTGGCATTCGGGAAGAAAATCCTAATAGAGGATCAAATAAAATTCGCAGGAGTCTAACAAAAATGAGTCAATATGCATATGCACGCTTCTGTGCTTGCGTCTGCCGCACTGACTGCAGAAGTGGACACGCTAAAGCAGAACCTCGAGCGCTCCGAGCAAGAGCTCGGGCGTGCCAAGAAGCAGCTCGAGGACAATGAAGGTAAGAAATACCTTGTTTTTAAATATATATATATAAAGGTGCAATTGCAAAGAATGACAGGATTATCGTGGCTATTGTAGGGGCCACATCTAAGGTGGCGACCCTTAAGCAAGCGCTGGTCGAGGCCGAGAAGAGGGCGGCCTCGGAGCGCACCGAGCGGGAGAAGTATGAGGCCGAGGTTGGCAAGGTACGGCAAAAGCTCCATGCTCTCATGGAAAAACATGAGAGTTTGGAGCTTGACTCAAAGACGCGAGCGTCCGAGCTCGCGGTGGCTATTGAAAATGCCCAGTCTGCCAAGGCCGAATCCCAGAAGACCCTCCAGGAGTTGGATGAGGTGAAGAAGATAGCGGCGGGTAAGGCATTCTTTATGCAAAGCAAACACATAAACATGAGTTACTTGTTACTTACCCGAATCCGGAGCCATCCAGGAGCGTTCGCAGATCTTCCCCGGAGTGTGTCTGATGCCGCCGCATTCTATCGAGCCGAGGAGGGCAACTCGACAGAGAAGGTGTTCTGGTCTCAGTATGCTGAGGCCAGACACCCCGTGCCCCTGAGCGACCAGCTGAAGCAACTGGTCGAGCTCCACAAGGCGGCCAAACAGGCCATGAAGGGCCTCATTGTTCGGCTGTGGCCTGGAGGGGCTCTGCCTGGGAGCTATTTCGGGCTGGTGCGGCGGCTGGTGGAGGCCTGTCCAAGGCTTGAAGTCATCAAGCGCTCCATCTGTATTGAAGGTGCCCGTAGGGCCCTTGCCCGTGCTAAGGTGCACTGGGGCAAGATGGATGCTGAGAAGCTTGTGAAGGATGGGAAAGAGCATCGCAAGCCTGAGAATTACTATAAGGATGTGCTGAAGGGTGCCTGCCTTGTGGCGGATGAATGTTCTAGGGATGTAATTTTTGAGTGAAACTTGCTCGTTTTATCCTGTGCGCTGAAAACTTGTTCATATGCGCTAAGCAATGCTGTTGGAATTTAAAATATTACCTTCTGTGCGGCTGTTTATCAATTCTGAGAGATGGCGAGTCGTCGGCTTCTGCCCCCGTGCCGCTAGTGCTGGGGTGTTCGGGGATAAACCTGAGCGCTCTTTTTCCCATGTTTGGGTCCTTTGAGGGAGGCGCTCAGCCCAGCGAACAAGGCAATCGGACTATAATGCGTGAACAGTCTCACTTAGCCATAGAATTCTATAATTTTAAATTTCGGCGAAGCCCTTGGTATTCGGAAGACCGAGTTCGGGGCGCTATCCACGCCTTGGCCGGACAGAGTCGGCTCCTCGCCCTAAGCGGCATAAGTCTTTAGGGACTCGAAAAACCTCTCGAACAGCGACCAGCTCTCGCTTCATCATGACAGTCAGTTTTAGCTTTCTCCACTGAGGTGCTCGTCCCAGCTCAACTGTGGCACAATCGCACTGGTTCTCCTAGTGCTACCTTAGCCGATATAGCGGAACGTAAGGCACCAAAACATAGGAGCCGAGCAAACCCAACTGTTGACCCAAGACATGATTCGGAGCCGATGCATATAATGCTATAAGTTCGGGGTGCCGCACTTGTTAAAGTGTTTGGACTTCTCACACCATATTGAGGGGTACTAAAGCCCCTGGCGTATTTTGGCCGTACCAACGTGTACGGGTGCAACATGTAGTTAAGGAACATATATAAAAAGAAAAAAAGGTAATGCAAAAATAGACGAAAGCTATGCACACTACTAGGAAAAGGGCTACTAATGGCACACCAGTTTTGCCTACTAATGGCGCATCACTGGTGCGCCATTAGTATCACGCCACTAGTATTTTTTACTAATGGCGCACCACTGGTGAGCCATTAGTATCTGGTATACTAATGGCGCACCACTGGTGCGCCGTTAGTATAGGCCACGGTGCGCCATTAGTATTTTTGAATTTTGAAGGCGGGAAAATAGTAGTGACGCACTGTCTAACCCCCACCGTGCGGCATTGCTATTTTTGAATTTTGAATTTGGATCTGGATCGTGATTTTTTGCCCATTTTTTGCTAGTTTTTTTGCTCGTTTTTTGGCACGATATTATTTCAAATTTTGTTCCTATTTTTGGACCTTGTACATTCTTTTGCCGTGTTCTTTTGCCGGAGAGGAGTTCGCCGGAGAGGAGGAGGAGGAGGTCACCGGAGAGGCACTCGCCTACATCGCTGGAGAGGAGGAGGAGGTCACCGGAGAGGAGTTCACCGAAGCATCGGAGAGGAAGAAGGAGAAACCATGAGGGAATGGGAGGAGAGGAGGGAGGAGGAGCTCACCGGAGAGGAGGGAGGAGAAACC
>NC_041388.1:700081211-700082038 GCF_002162155.2 Triticum dicoccoides | reverse complement strand
GAGGAGGAGGTTGCCAGAGAGGAGGAGGAGGTCGCCGGAGAGGAGGAGGAGGAGGTCGCCGGAGAGGAGGAGGGTAGTATGGTGGAGGAGAGAAGGGAAGATGGAGTGGAGGAGAGGAGGAGATGGAGTCGAGGAGAGGAGGAGATGGAGTGGAGGAGAGGTGGAGTGGAGGAGGTGCGCCCAGCCATATATATGACATAGTAATGGCGCACCGTGGGCAGGTGCGCCATTACTAACTTTTTTTATTTTTTTTTATTTATTTTGAATTTTGAAGGCGGGAAGATACTAATGGCGCACCATGGGCAGGTGCGCCATTAGTAACTTTTTTTATTTTTTTGACTTATTTTGAATTTTGAAGGCAGGAAGATACTAATGGCGCACCATGGGCAGGTGCGCCATTAGTAACTTTTTTTTATTTTTTTGACTTATTTTAAATTTTGAAGGCGGGAAGATACTAATGGCGCACCATGGGCAGGTGCGCCATTAGTAAGTTTCAATTTTTTGATTTTTTTTGCCTCTCGAGATCTTAAAAGCCCCGTATCTTTTTTTCTGTTAGGTTTTTGAGGATTTTGAAAATGTTAACAGGGTTCCCCCGGTTAAATTCAGATGTAACTTTTCGAGTAGATGATTTTTCATATAAAAAACTTTTTCATCCGAGTTCGTACGCAAAAGTTATGCCCATTTTTACAAATTCTCGAGCGATTTTGCAAAAAAGTCGAAAATTCATGTTTGTAAATTTTGCTAACAACTAGATCATGTATCACATGGGAATCTTATTTTCTTTTATTTTTTTGACATTTCTAGCATTTTCTTTTATTTTTTTTGAA
>NC_041388.1:700059854-700081061 GCF_002162155.2 Triticum dicoccoides | reverse complement strand
TTTGGGCCAAGTTACTAATGGCGCACCGTGGCATGAACTAGTAATGGCGCACCACTCCCACGGTGCGCCATTAGTAGTTTTGAAAAAAATTAATTTTTTTTACTAATGGCGCACCGTGGATGTGGTGCGCCATTACTAGTTCAACTAGTAATTGCGCACCCCTCCCACGGTGCACCATTAGTAGTTTTGAAAAAAATAAAAAAAAATTACTAATGGCACACTGTGGACGTGGTGCGCCATTAGTATTTGCACACTAATGGCGCACCAACACATGGTGCGCCATTAGTATATAGTAATGGCGCACCACATGTCTGGTGCGCCATTAGTGTCAATTCCATCTATAGCCCTTTTCCTAGTAGTGGCATTGTTTACTAAAAAGGGGTGCGATCAAAGAAGAACGATACAAATAATGCGATAAGTAAAAGGTTGGACTAGTTAACATGTCCGTTCCAGGGGCAAGCTGCGGAACAGGTATACTGCTCGTGATAGAGACCACTTGGGAGTTCCGTAATGCGGCGTGGCTTGTCTGCTTCCCTGGTTCTTGCATCGTTTGTGCGGCAATTGAACTGCCGAACAGGCCCTCCGAAGGATGAAGTCCTGAAAGTAAGAGAAAATTAAAAAATCGGCAGCCCCTGGTACGGTTTAAGCCGTGTTCCGGGCCTGCCGTGATGGTGCCCCTCCCCCTGTACCCATGGTATCTCTAGAGCGTAGTTATGTACGTGAAGTACTGCCGTCTCCTTTTTGCGAGGGTTGGGGTTGGGGCCGCATTGCTACGCCTGCTCGGATCGTGCCAGGCGGTCTTGTTGTAGGTTACTCTGGGCGCGCTTGACGGTGTCCGGTCGTTTGGTGGCCGGACTGGAGAACTGCCTAGAGAGGTTGCTTTGTACTTCCGCTGCAAGGGCCGCCGTGTGCTCCTCTGTTCGGAGGGAGCGTTCGGTGTTTCCAGTGACCGTAATTACTCCTCGAGGGCCTGGCATCTTGAGCTTAAGGTATGCGTAGTGCGGTACCGCATTGAACTTGGCGAATGCGGTTCGCCCGAGCAGTGCGTGATAACCACTGCGGAACGGGACTATGTCGAAGATTAACTCCTCGCTTCGGAAATTATCCGGAGATCCGAAGACCACTTCAAGTGTGACTGAGCCTGTACAGTTGGCCTCTACACCTGGTATTGCGCCTTTAAATGTCATTTTGGTGGGCTTAATCCTCGAGGGATCTATGCCCATTTTTCGCACTGTATCCTGGTAAAGCAGGTTCAGGCTGCTGCCGCCGTCCATAAGGACTCTAGTGAGATGAAATCTGTCAATAATTGGGTCTAGAACCAATGCGGTGAATCCGCCATGACGGATGCTAGTGGGATGGTCCCTTCGATCAAAGGTGATTGGGCAGGAGGACCATGCGTTGAACTTTGGGGCGACTGGCTCTACCGCGTATACGTCCGTTAACGCATGCTTCCGCTCCCTTTTGGGGACGTGGGTTGCGTATATCATGTTCACCATCCGCACTTGTGGGGGAAAACCCTTCTGTCCACTGTTGTTCGGCGGCCGGGGCTCCTCGTCGTCATTGCTATGCAGCCCCTTGTATTCATTTTCGGTGTTTAACTCGTCCTTGTTGGTGTGATTGGCCGGCTTTTCGGGGGTGCCATGTATCTGGCACAAGCGGTCGAGTATTCGGTCCAAACTGGACGGGCCCCTAGGATTCCTTTTGAATGGTTTTTTCCGCTGACCGGATTTAGAGCCTCTGAATCCGGCATTAACTGACGTATCCTCAGCATTGTCGCCGTTAATGCGGCGGTTCTGCTTGTTGCGACATGACCTGCCACTACTGTCCCTGGTGTCCGAATTACCAAGGTTCTTGGTCATATTGTTGCTACGAGCAAGCCAGCTGTCCTCTCTTGCACAAAAGCGGGCCATGAGTGTCGTGAGTGCTGCCATAGATTTCGGCTTTTCCTGTCCAAGGTGCCGGGCCAGCCACTCGTCACGGATATTGTGCTTGAAGGCTGCTAGGGCCTCAGCGTTCGGACAGTCGACTATTTGGTTTTTCTTTGTTAGGAACCGTGTCCAGAATTGCCTGGCCGATTCCTCTGGCTGCTGAATTACGTGACTTAGGTCATCAGCGTCTGGGGGTCGCACATAAGTGCCCTGGAAATTGTCGAGGAATGCGGCTTCCAGGTCCTCCCAACAACTAATTGATCCTGTTGGCAAGCTATTATGCCAATGCCGAGCTGGTCCTTTAAGCTTGAGTGGGAGGTATTTGATGGCGTGGAAATCATCGCCGCGGGCCATGTGGATATGAAGGAGATAATCCTCGATCCATACCGCAGGATCTGTTTTGCCATCATATGATTCGATGTTTATGGGTTTGAAACCCTCGGGGATTTGATGATCCATTATTTCGTCAGTGAAGCATAGTGGGTGTGCGGCGCCTCTGTACTGGGCTATATCATGACGTAGCTCCAATGAGCTTTGTCTACTGTGTTCAGCTCTCTGTCGCGGCCATGAGGTGGCCGGTCGGCCGCATCAAGTGCTTCCTCCTCTAATCGAGGTAGCAACCTGTGCTTTGGGTAGCTCTCGGAGGGGCGTTCGAGTTTATGCTCTTCGGCCGCAAGGACTTCAGTCCATCTGTCGACTAGCAAATCTTGATCAGCTCTAAGCTGTTGTTGTTTTTTCTTGAGGCTTCGTGTCGTGGCCATAAGTCTGCATTGAAAACGCTCTTTCTCGACAGGATCCTCTGGCACGACGAAGGGAGGCATATAATTATCGTCCTCGACCTCTCTGTCTGCCGCTCTCTCATGAGGGCTGGTTTCTCCATCCTCCTGCGCTAAATCTTGCTGGAGGGGATTTTCTTCGGCACTTTCTGGAGTATTATTATCTCCCGTGCTAGAATCACCGCATTTGTTTTGGCGGGATTTTGAGCGACGCCGCTGACGCTGGCGCTTAGGCTGTTTCTTGGAGGGGTCATCCTCCGCTGTTCCATCGCCATCTCCTTCTTTTGGGGTGTCCACCATGTAAATGTCATATGATGAGGTGGCTTTCCAGGGCCTGGTAGGCGCTGGTTCTTCATCATCTCCTTCATCGGTGTCCATACCGTCGATGTCTTCGGAGTCAAAGTCGAGCATGTCGGTTAAGTCGTCGACAGTGGCTACAAAGTGGGTGGTGGGTGGGCTTTGAATTTCTTCATCGTCCGTACCCCAACCTTGCTGACCGTAGTCCGGCCAGGGCTCTCCTGATAAAGAGAGAGACTTCTATGTCTTCAGGATATCGCCGAAAGGCGAGTGCTGAAAGATGTCTGCGGCAGTAAACTCCATGATCGGCGCCCAATCGGATTCGATCGGCAGGGGCGCGGAGGGTTCGGAGTCTGGAGAGGAGTCCGGCTCCTTGGAGTCACGAGTCTCGTAGAGTACGGGGCAGGTGTTAGGATCAATCGCCATTGGGATCGCAGCCCCCAAGGTGGCATCCAACCGCCCATCCTCGATCGGCGCAGTTGGCTCCGAATTAAGGGTCGAAGCTGATGCGGGTGCGGCCTCCAGGGGACTGTTCGGCGGCAGAGCTAGATCATGCTCGTCGGGACAGTGCGGCGCGCTCGGCAGTGGCTCGAATCCGTCGAAGATCAAGTCCCCGCGGATGTCGGCCGTGTAGTTTAGACTTCCAAATCTGACCTGACGGCCAGGGGCGTAGCTTTCGATCTGCTCCAGACGGCCAAGTGAATTGGCCCGCAGTGCGAAGCCGCCGAAGACGAAGATCTGTCCGGGGAGGAAGGTCTCACCCTGGACTGCATCACTATTGATGATCGTAGGAGCCATCGAGCCTGACGGCAACGACACAGAGTAACTCTCAATGAAAGCACCAATGTCGGTGTCAAAACCAGCGGATCTCGGGTAGGGGGTCCCGAACTGTGCGTGTAGGCCGGATGGTAATAGGAGGCAAGGGACACAAAGTTTTGCCCAGGTTCGGGCCCTCTCGATGGAGGTAAAACCCTACGTCCTGCTTGATTAATATTGATGATATGGGTAGTACAAGAGTAGATCTACCACGAGATCGAAGAGGCTAAACCCTAGAAGCTAGCCTAAGGTATGATTGTTGATGTGTATGTTGTCCTATGGACTAAAACCCTCCGGTTTATACAGACACCGGAGAGGGTTAGGGTTACACAAAGTCGATTACAATGGTTGCAGATCTACATATCCATATCGCCAAGCTTGCCTTCCACGCCAAGGAAAGTCCCTTTCGGACACGGGACGGAGTCTTTAATCTTGTATCTTAATAGTCCAGGAGTCCGGCTGAAGGTATAGTCCGGCTATCCGAACACCCCCTAATCCAGGACTCCCTCAGTGGCCATTACGGCCGACTACCTCGGACTGCTCCCTGCATCGCACGTAAGAAAAACCAAAAATCCCAACTCCAAAACTAGGATCCCCCTTTAGACACTTCACCCACCATATACACATGGCATTTTTACAGGGAAGGCATTCGAGACACCCTGCTGAACCCGTAGCAACGCGCCAACAGGAGGCAGCGAGGCCGGGTAGGCCAAAAAGGAAGGCGGTCAGGATGGAGACGCCAACGCAAAGGTATAACAAACCCCGCTCCGTGGTTGTCATCTTTCTCGAAATATAAAGACGCCCGTGTTTCTTTAACAGAAAAAATGCTCGCCGGAATATGTCCGGCGACGTTACTAATCATGCTTCCACCGGCCAGGCGCCAGGACCGGACATAGAGGCGGAAGCCGATATGGGGCGGGCGCCGGATAATCCCCCTGCAGAGGATGCAGATAGATTATCCGCTACAAACTCAGAGGTGGAAAGCGCCATGAATCATAGGCGCCGCCGGGCCGTACTCCGTGACGCTTGTTTCTCACCGGAGGCATTTGATGCCTTCAATTCTGGAGAGGCGTACCTCCGAGCTGCTCAAGATGGTCTAGCCAGAGCCACGGATCAGTATGTAAAGGATGTACGGGTAAGGAAATCTGATGATTTATATGTATCAGTAGCCCCTGAGACTTGAAATAGTTAGCAGAACTGATTTAAGGATTATCTTTATTATGCAGGTTCTTAGAGAGAAGAATACTAGGCTGTCACAGTGTCAGGACCCCGACTCAATGCCACATCGACCTAGCATGTAACACCTCATATCACTTTGCGGCCTCACGCACGGTATTCCCACGGGTGTCGCCTTACCTTTGCCCGGGACCGTTTGCGCCTTTTGGCACACGTATATGACAGTGTCGCTAGCATCCATATGATAAGGAGCCCGGGCTGACATGGCTAGTCGTAAACCCAAAGTGGCACAGACTTACAGGGACAGGCATCCATGACCCAGCATCGAACGTGTCGGTCATCAGCGAGTGAATCCAGGCTGTAGCACTGGGCTAGCAGGACTCCGGTGAACCGGGCTGTAGCGAGCTAACAGGACTCCGGTATTCATCGCGTGACATTTCCCCGAAGGGACAGACACAGGAACAAAGAAGGACACATGCCGGCCAGCCTAAGTGTTCCGGAGCAGTAGCAAGCTACCAAGGCTCAATGGAAACACTAGGAGACATTTCCCGGTAAGAGAGGCTACTAAAGATAAACAACTAGATGGTCAGATCCCACACATACCAAGCATTTCAATAACATACACACAATATGCTCGATATGTGCAAATACAACATGGCATCACAACATGACTCTACGACTCAAGTATTTAATCAATAGGCTCCGAGGAGCGAGATATTACAAACATGGGTCTCATGACCCAACACTCAGAGCATACAAGTCAAAGCACAAGCGGAAGCTATCATGTCTGGGTACAGACATCTATAAATGAAAAAGGCTGAGAAGCCTGACTATCTACCAGATCCTGCCAAGGGCACAAGATCGTAGCTGAGGTAACAAGCTAAACGTCGAAGTCCACGCGGAACTACTAGTGAGACCGAAGTCCCTCTGCAAAAACATAAAATAGGCAAACGTGAGTACAAATGTACCCAGCAAGACTTACATCAGAACTAATTACATATGCATCATTATCAACAAAGGGGATGGTGGGGTTTAACTGCAGCAAGCCAGCTTTGGCTCGGTGGCTATCCTAAACTACGACTGCAATGTAACTCTTTTGAGGTGGCGCACACGAGTCCACATAGTCACCATATCAATACACCACTATGGAACTGCTCCCGTCTCCCTACGAGAACGCCATCCATAGCACTCACACTTATCTTGCGTATTTTAGGGTATCCACTTTCACTTGTCTATGAACTGATATAAGCAACCCAGAAGTCCTTTTCCGCGGACACGGCTATTCGAATAGATGATGTTAACCCTGCAGGGGTGTACTTCTTCACACACGCTCTCACCACTTACCGCCGTTTACACGACATGTACTCGGCAACCTTCAAGCGGAAGCCCAACGTGGGTGTCGGCCACGGCCTACCTAAACACTCAAGTCTCTAGTCCAGGTTTATCGCCTATTCGGGTTCCATCCATGAGGAGATCCGGCCGGAGTTTTGCTCACAGCCCCAAACGATGTGAACAGGGTTCCGTGACACCAAACGGGCGCCCGGTTTACCCGGCCACGTGCCTACCGCATCACAGCCCACCCCTACGGTCAGCGCTGCGCACGGCCTCCAGCATACTACAAACACCAGAAACTACTTGCAACTCCTGGACAGAGGACAAGGGTGATCAAGAAGCCGAGAGGGTCCATTGGTTTCGGGCCCAATGCGTGGTAGTAGCTGAATCATGGATCACAAACACAGAACTCAGTTCCTGAGGACGACTGCAATGAGACAACCCACCATGTACTCCTACATGGCCTCTCACTGCTACCTTTACCAAATCGTATTCACACACTTAGCTCACACACAGTAGGACATGTTCACACACCTCTGATTCATCCCGGATGAATCAGACCTGACTCAACTCTAAGCAGTAGCAGGCGTGACAAACAAGCATGAATGAGTAGGCACAACAGGGCTCAAACAACTCCTACTCATGCTAGTGGGTTTCATCTATTTACTGTGGCAATGACAGGTCATGCAGAGGATAAAGGGGTTCAGCTACCGCAGTAAGTAACAGATGAATCGATGTTGTCCTAATGCAGTAAAAGAGAGCAGGAGCGAGAGAGTAGGATTGTATCGGAATGAACAAGGGGGTTTTGCTTGCCTGGCACTTCTGAAGATAACATTGAGTCTTCATCAGTGTCAACGATCACATCATCGGTATCGCGTCTATCGAGAGGGGACAAATACCGGCAACACAGAAAAACACAATCAATGCAATGCACAAAATGATGCATGCTATGACATGGCAATATGAATGTGTTTTGAGCTAATGTAACTAGCAACAAGTTAAATGGGGTTGGTTTGGATACAAGATTCAAATTCAAACTCCATATGTGATTATTTAAATGCCCTTTATTGGTTTTGTCCAAAACAGAGGACAACATTGTTCAAACATGCATGAAAATGGTACAGATGGATTCCTTGAATTTTTCTGATAATTTTTCATATATAAATTATTTAATTTGGAGATACGGTTAATTTTCTATGATTTATAGAAGTTTTAGCTATTTTCTGAAATTATTAAATCATTTAAGATTTATTTAAATTCCAGAAAGGAATTATTGCGTCATCATGACCTCATAGTGACGTCAGCAGGTCAACGGGCGCCGTCCAGGTCAAACTGACCTGTGGGCCCTGCGTGTCAGTGTCTGGACTAACTAACCTAATTAAAATTAACCCTAACTAACTTAGTTAGCCGGGCGGGGCCCGCATGTCAGTGAGTCAGTGGCTTAACTAAAATAGTTATTAAATTAACCCAAAGTTAGCAGGGGACGGGCCCACACGTCGGTGACCCAGGGGGGTCAAATCCCTGGTCAACCGGGCTAATCCACCGGCGTCTAACCGCCGGCAACGACCAGACGCGGCGGTGGCTCGCCGGAATGGCTGCTCCGGCGCCCATTCGACGCGCGGAGGGGTTCTACAGGGAGCTCGAGCTCGTGCGCATCCAATGGAGCAAGCCAGAGGAGCTGGGGTGGCCTGAGTCGACGGCGGCGAGCTCCAAGGCGGCGGCCGGAGTTCGGGCACCTGCGGGTTTGGCGTTGTGGTGCTCGGGAGGGGAAGCTGGTGGGTTCTACGTGCTCCTGGTGAGGTTTGGAGCACGGTGGTGTGCCCGGCTTTGAGCCACGATGGCTTTGGCCACGACGGTGACGAGGCACGACGGCGGCGAGCTCTCGGGTCCGGCGGAAGCAATGGCTAGAGCAGCCAAACGACATGGGAAGAAGAGGGGAACGGTTCAGCGGCTCACCGCGAGTCCAACGAGCGCAAGGGCGAGGCCGGGGACGCTCTGTGGGCGGCGAATCAAGCGACGACGGCCGTCGGTGCAGAGGAGGAAGATGGCGTCGGTGACGGTGCTCCAGGGCGTCCGGCGTCTTGTGGCTCCGTGGTAGGGACGGGGACGTCACGGCGGAGCTCGGGGGCGCGTCGGAGAGGCGAGGGAGGACCTGTGGCCGCGGTGGTTCTAGTCGGCGGCGATGGCTGCGTTCGGGTTCGGGCGAGAGAGAGGGAGCAGAGGGGTGGGGCCTCGAGGAAGAGTGAGAGGGGTCCGAGGGGGTGGCGTGGCGCACCTAGCGACGTCCAGGAGCAAGCGGCAAGCATGAGGTGGCCGGCGCGTGCGCGCGCACGTCGGGCACACGCCCTCCTGCCTACTGGCAGGAGGTTGAAGACGGTGGCGACTGCGGTGGGCTGGGCCGCACAGTGCTGGACCAGCACAGGAGCTGGGCCGGCTCTGGTGGGCTGCACGGGTGAGGCCAGGTAACTTCCTTCTCTCTCTCTCTTTTATTTCTATTTCAGTTCTGTTTTCTTTTATTTGATCTGTTTTGCCACTGTTTGAGTTTAAAAATAATTCAAACAATGCCAAAAACTCCTCTGAAAATATTTATGCTGCTTAATGGACTTTTCCAAAAGCACATAAAATATTTCAGGGTATTTGGAAATATATTCTATACAAGTTATGAATATAGTTCCAAATGCAAATAAAGTAATGATTTAAATTCAGTGCTCAAAATATTCCTCAAAAATGTTCATTATTTTTGGTTTGGTGCAAAACCCTTGCCAAAATATAACCAACATTATTTAAGGCCATTTTGAAAACATTGAATGCATTTACCAGGGTTCTTTGCCCCTCTTTTATTTAAGTTTTTGGGGCTTCCAAAATTCCTCAGTTCAAGTTTCAGAAATTTAAATATGATGCCTGGATGAAGATGCAACTATTTACAAACAACATTCTAGGGCTGTGACAACTCACCCCCACTAAACAAAATCTCGTCCCGAGATTCAAGTGTAGGGTAAGACGATGGGGAACGCAACTAGTATAATCTTCACGATCCAGGGTGCACTTCATAAGAGCGTTGATTCGATCACCATCATTGTCTTGAAGTCTTGCTCTGAGAATTCCTGTCAACATGACATGGGGGAAGAAGACTCTAGAAGGGTCGATCTTCTCGAAGATCGAACAACTCACGGAATGAGACATAGGACCATCTCTCGGGTTGAGACACGAGATACACATCAAGAGGGGTGGAAAGAAACGGATGACGAAGGTTCACTAGGTAGACAACAATTTCACGCTTAAGAAGGTGGTAAACGATTGTCAACGTAGCGAGGAGTTGAGTTGCCATGATACCATAACGATACACCTTAGGGAAGGTGACTCATAGAGATATTCCCTTAAGTGGCAAAAGAATTACTTTTGATTCAGAGATCATTGAAACTCTTTAAACCAGCCTAAGACAATTCTCGAGCGATCGTTTGGAGGGGGTCGGTAGAATGGCATACTCAAACTTGGATGATGTGGATTACCTTGTTGAAGACAACGTAATGGATGAATTTGCTTATCACCGGAAATGGAAGAGACCCATGGTAGAATGACACATTGGCGGTGCAAGCTGGGAACAAAATGCAAATGATGGGAATGATTCTGGTAACTGGGGAAGAACCCAACAATAGAGAGTGAATTCACTGTTTGAGAAGGTCACAGCATTGCCGAGGGAACTGAGAGCATCCCAATTAGAGCCGATGATAACACGTAGCGCTTGTGCGTGCTCTCAAGAACTTGAGCATTTCCACAACCATCAAGGTTTTATCAACAACCGCGTCAAGGGTGCTGACAACACAACATACTACCATGGTGAATAGCGATGGACGATGCAGATGCAATGGAGGATAACACTTTCTCAGATTTCACCTTAGCAAGCCAAGGAACAAAATCTGGATGATCGACCGAGAGACATTTAGCACTCCGCTTCTAATGTTCTCCTTGATGTGCTAGTGTATCCAATTCATAGATATGGTTTGATAACTAGAACATCAAGTAAAAGGTCGGACTTCGGGAGCAATAGAATCCATAAGGAACAGTTACGGAGGTAAATCCTACGAAATCCTTATGGGGAGGTGGCCAACTTCTTCAATCAAGATACTACAATAATAGGTCTTTCGGCTGGGTGGTGCTGACCACGACATCCACTTTACCGGTTTCCGAGGGACCGATATTATAGTTCTTGGGAAATGTTCCAAACCATCATATCTGCCTGAGATTCAGATCTGGTTGGTGTCAAGATATTCCAGACTCATCGAGTCTAGGAAGGAAAACGAAAGTTTGCAACACAAATCGACGAGATGACGTTGCGAGATTCTCGGGAAATGAACTACGATAGCAAGCTCCAAAACATGAGCTGGTTCTGCTACAAACATGTGAACACGTTGTTCCAGACAAGCATGACCACAAAGTAGTCTTATAATAAAAACACTACCGAGTTCAGGAGGGGGAACCATCAACGAGGGTATCGAAGTCCTTACATAAGTCCGGATTAGCTCTTATGAAGAAACTCCTTCTCCTTGAACAAATCAGTCAGTGGCTTGGTGTGCTAGGATACACATATGGAATGAAGGTTGCAAGCCTCCAGACCACAGAATACTTCGCACGTGTGCATGACTGACTTGCGATGATTCCAGAGGAAGCAACATTGACTTTCTCGAGTCCACGGCGGCAACTTGCATCAAATGCACATGAACTAGAGGAAGTCACTTCTTACATCCGAACATATGCTTCATGAGCTAGCATGAACAAATGCTTTCGAAAGTTTCCAACACTAGCTTAATGTTCAGCAAAATTATGGAGAAGACAAGGATGTTGTCATTGGGCACAACAACAATTCATCTGGGTTTCCTTTTAAAAGGAATTCCATAGTTAAGTGAACAAGGGATAGCATTGGTCAGACCCAAAAGATATAATGGTGTATGCTCGAGGGATCAACCACGAGTAAGACAACATTACGAATATCGTTGGTTCTGGTCTGATTGGATGATAGCCCATACTCAATCAAAGGTTTGGGTAAGACAATAGATCCAACAATTGTTCACAAAGGACCAATTGATGAAGATATCATCTTTCTTCACACACACACACACACACACACAAAAAGATATCCCTTAACATGAACTAAGTCGGACAAGCTTTTATCTTCCAGCTCTCCAAGTTGTTGTTTAGCTTATCCAACTAGCTCAGGGTATCCAACACGGATTCTTGGAGAAGGGGTGGTTTACAGGAATAAACCAACTTGATCACGAACTCAACATAGCGGTCAGGTGACAACCTGGTAATACTTCTGAGAAGATATTCAGAAAATCACGAACCACCGGTATGTTACGAAGCTCGAGAACAATCTTGCTTTTCAGGGCAAGGCGATATGATCAATAGAGCAAGGATTTGAAATAACCCTAACTCATCGATCGAGGAGTGCACCGAGAACAAGGACTAGGTAGCACGATCAATCTTAGAATGATGATTCACTAACCAACATGCTAAGAATGAAATTATTGTCCTTTAACTACCAAACAACGGAGTTGCTAGCAGTATTGATTTCACACACCACGATTCACTTGTCGACATTCCGGTTACGATAACACAGGAACCGAGGAATGAACAATGATGGCGAGAAGTATCACTGTGTCAAGAGTTCATAGGATGGTGTGCAATTCCCATGACATTCTTGATATAAAGATGGTAATACTCCAAGGTGGAACAGAGTAAAAGTTGGATTGGCATTTTTATCTGCGGAGTACGATGGTTTTGACCTAATCCTAGATATGGATGAGGTATTGGAGTTTGTTTCTCCTAGTCATTCCGCGATGGAATGGCTTGACGGACCACAAGAGTAATAGGCATCGATAAACGAACGCATGCATACTCTTGACTATCAATTGATAGACGAAGGTCAGAAGACAACTAAAGAGGGACAACTCAAAGGAACATACGATTTTCTGAGTTGTGGATGCATGGTTTAGCATGTCGAACGAATTCCACATATTTCTTCCAGATAACCCATGCAGAAAGGTAGAACTGGCAGAGTCACAATGTAGAATCGAGAACCCATCGAGAGCACTCTGATTGTGATCTTTCGGTCAGCGAGGAACATCTGCCATAAGCGGTTCATAGTATTTGGAAGAAAGGAATACCACGAACATCGAGGACTAATGCAAAGGTTACTAATAACCTAAAGGAACGGGCAAAACTATCAACATGAAGCAAGTAGGGTGAATCTCGGGTTCAAAACCCAGGGATAGAATACCTATTACTAAGTAGCATCACGGGATGCTTTCGAGAATGATGGCCAGAATCATCACACTGGGAACACAAATCATGGCTAAATTACTAGATGATCCCCTAAGACACCTAGGGTCACAATAATAACTCCAACATAATGTCAAGGCAATAGAATACCTCAACTCAACAATTAGTGTGATTGAGCTGGCATAAAGGAACATCGAAACCAGAGGGAAAGGATTTTGCAAATGCATCAGACTATTTAGAAACCTGGAATGACTCGGACAGCATAACGGCTGTAAATGCTCAGAAAAGATTTGAGACATTCACAAAAATGGTGGCATAACCACTCAGAAGCACAATATCAAGGTCTCGAGATCAATAATTAACATACAGAAGTACTAGGAACTGAAACGAGGCTTAAGTCCAACAATCTATAAGTCTACGGATTAGTAACACGTGATCCTGATAGAAAGAAAAGATAGCCTAGTTCTTAATCCCCGAAGGAAAGATAAGATGACTCAGATCAGAAGGCATAAGGTATAAGGAGTAAAAAGAGCCTTACGTTCCATCCCACAATCAATTCCCTTATATAACTAAAGAATTTCTAGACTCAACTTCGACCAGTTTGGCTTGGTAATCCTACAGGCAGTCAAGCTCTGATACCAACGCTGTCAGGACCCCGACTCAATGCCACATCGACCTAGCATGTAACACCTCATATCACTTTGCGGCCTCACGCACGGTATTCCCACGGGTGTCGCCTTACCTTTGCCCGGGACCATTTGCGCCTTTTGGCACACGTATATGACAGTGTCGCTAGCATCCATATGATAAGGAGCCCGGGCTGACATGGCTAGTCGTAAACCCAAAGTGGCACAGACTTACAGGGACAGGCATCCATGACCCAGCATCGAACGTGTCGGTCATCAGCGAGTGAATCCAGGCTGTAGCACTGGGCTAGCAGGACTCCGGTGAACCGGGCTGTAGCGGGCTAACAGGACTCCGGTATTCATCGCGTGACATTTCCCCGAAGGGACAGACACAGGAATGAAGAAGGACACATGCCGGCCAGCCTAAGTGTTCCGGAGCAGTAGCAAGCTACCAAGGCTCAATGGAAACACTAGGAGACATTTCCCGGTAAGAGAGGCTACTAAAGATAAACAACTAGATGGTCAGATCCCACACATACCAAGCATTTCAATAACATACACACAATATGCTCGATATGTGCAAATACAACATGGCATCACAACATGACTCTACGACTCAAGTATTTAATCAATAGGCTCCGAGGAGCGAGATATTACAAACATGGGTCTCATGACCCAACACTCAGAGCATAAAAGTCAAAGCACAAGCGGAAGCTATCATGTCTGGGTACAGACATCTATAAATGAAAAAGGCTGAGAAGCCTGACTATCTACCAGATCCTGCCGAGGGCACAAGATCGTAGCTGAGGTAACAAGCTAAACGTCGAAGTCCACGCGGAACTACTAGTGAGACCGAAGTCTCTCTGCAAAAACATAAAATAGGCAAACGTGAGTACAAATGTACCCAGCAAGACTTACATCAGAACTAACTACATATGCATCATTATCAACAAAGGGGATGGTGGGGTTTAACTGCAGCAAGCCAGCTTTGACTCGGTGGCTATCCTAAACTACGACTGCAATGTAACTCTTTTGAGGTGGCGCACACGAGTCCACATATTCACCATATCAATACACCACTATGGAACCGCTCCCGTCTCCCTACGAGAATGCCATCCATAGCACTCACACTTATCTTGCGTATTTTAGGGTATCCACTTTCACTTGTCTATGACCTGATATAAGCAACCCAGAAGTCCTTTTCCGCGGACACGGCTATTCGAATAGATGATGTTAACCCTGCAGGGGTGTACTTCTTCACACATGCTCTCACCACTTACCGCCGTTTACACGACATGTACTCGGCAACCTTCAAGCGGAAGCCCAACGTGGGTGTCGGCCACGGCCTACCTAAACACTCAAGTCTCTAGTCCAGGTTTATCGCCTATTCGGGTTCCATCCATGAGGAGATCCGGCCGGAGTTTCGCTCACAGCCCCAAACGATGTGAACAGGGTTCCGTGACACCAAACGGGCGCCCGGTTTACCCGGCCACGTGCCTACCGCATCACAGCCCACCCCTACGGTCAGCGCTGCGCACGGCCTCCAGCATACTACAAACACCAGAAACTACTTGCAACTCCTGGACAGAGGACAAGGGTGAATAAGAAGTCGAGCGGGGTCATATTTCAGGGCCCAATGTATGGTAGTAGCTGAATCATGGATCACAAACACAGAACTCAGTTCCTGAGGACGGCTGCAATGAGACAACCCACCATGTACTCCTACATGGCCTCTCACCGCTACCTTTACCAAATCATGTTCACACACTTAGCTCACACACAGTAGGACATGTTCACACGCCTCTGATTCATCCCCGATGAATCAGACCTGACTCAACTCTAAGCAGTAGCAGGCATGACAACAAACATAAATGAGTAGGCACATCAGGGCTCAAACAACTCCTACTCATGCTAGTGGGTTTCATCTATTTACTGTGGCAATGACAGGTCATGCAAAGGATAAAGGGGTTCAGCTACCGCAGCAAGTAACAGATGAATCGGTGTTGTCCTAATGCAGTAAAAGAGAGCAGGAGCGAGAGAGTAGGATTGTATCGGAATGAACAAGGGGGTTTTGCTTGCCTGGCACTTCTGAAGATAGCATTGAGTCTTCATCAGTGTCAACGATCACATCATCGGTATCACGTCTATCGAGAGGGGACAATTACCGGCAACATAAAAGGGAACACAATCAATGCAATGCACAATATGATGCATGATCATGACATGGCAAAATGAATGTGTTTTGGGCTAATGCAACTAGCAACAGATTAAATGAGGTTGGTTTAAATACAAGATTCAAATTCAAACTCCACATGTGATTATTCAAATGCCATTTAATTGATTTGTGCTAAACAACAGCTATAAGTTGTTCTAACATGCATGAAAATGGTACAGATGGATTCCTTGAATTTTTCTGATAATTTTTCATATATAAATTATTTAATTTGGAGTTACGGTTGAATTTCTATGATTTTTAGAAGTTTTAGGCATTTTCTGAAATTATTAAATCATTTAAGATTTATTTAAATTCCAGAAAGGAATTATTGCGTCATCATGACCTCATAGTGACGTCAGCAGGTCAACGGGCGCCGTCCAGGTCAAACTGACCTGTGGGCCCTGCGTGTCAGTGTCTGGACTAACTAACCTAATTAAAATTAACCCTAACTAACTTAGTTAGCCGGGCGGGGCCCGCATGTCAGTGAGTCAGTGGCTTAACTAAAATAGTTATTAAATTAACCCAAAGTTAGCAGGGGACGGGCCCACACGTCGGTGACCCAGGGGGGTCAAATCCCTGGTCAACCGGGCTAATCCACCGGCGTCTAACCGCCGGCAACGACCAGACGCGGCGGTGGCTCGCCGGAATGGCTGCTCCGGCGCCCATTCGACGCGCGGAGGGGTTCTACAGGGAGCTCGAGCTCGTGCGCATCCAATGGAGCAAGCCATAGGAGCTGGGGTGGCCTGAGTCGACGGCGGCGAGCTCCAAGGCGGCGGCCGGAGTTCGGGCACCTGCGGGTTTGGCGTTGTGGTGCTCGGGAGGGGAAGCTGGTGGGTTCTACGTGCTCCTGGTGAGGTTTGGAGCACGGTGGTGTGCCCGGCTTTGAGCCACGATGGCTCTGGCCACGACGGTGACGAGGCACGACGGCGGCGAGCTCTCGGGTCCGGCGGAAGCAATGGCTAGAGCGGCCAAACGACATGGGAAGAAGAGGGGAACGGTTCAGCGGCTCACCGCGAGTCCAACGAGCGCAAGGGCGAGGCCGGGGACGCTTTGTGGGCGGCGAATCAAGCGACGACGACCGTCGGTGCAGAGGAGGAAGATGGCGTCGGTGACGGTGCTCCAGGGCGTCCGGCGTCTTGTGGCTCCGTGGTAGGGACGGGGACATCACGGCGGAGCTCGGGGGCGCGTCGGAGAGGCGAGGGAGGACCTGTGGCCGCGGTGGTTCTAGTCGGCGGCGATGGCTGCGTTCGGGTTCGGGCGAGAGAGAGGGAGCAGAGGGGTGGGGCCTCGAGGAAGAGTGAGAGGGGTCCGAGGGGGTGGCGTGGCGCACCTAGCGACGTCCAGGAGCAAGCGGCAAGCATGAGGTGGCCGGCGCGTGCGCACGCGCGTCGGGCACACGCCCTCCTGCCTACTGGCAGGAGGTTGAAGACGGTGGCGACTGCGGTGGGCTGGGCCGCACAGTGCTGGACCAGCACAGGAGCTGGGCCGGCTCTGGTGGGCTGCACGGGTGAGGCCAGGTAACTTCCTTCTCTCTCTCTCTTTTATTTCTATTTCAGTTCTGTTTTCTTTTATTTGATCTGTTTTGCCACTGTTTGAGTTTAAAAATAATTCAAACAATGCCAAAAACTCCTCTGAAAATATTTATGCTGCTTAATGGACTTTTCCAAAAGCACATAAAATATTTCAGGGTATTTGGAAATATATTCTATACAAGTTATGAATATAGTTCCAAATGCAAATAAAGTAATGATTTAAATTCAGTGCTCAAAATATTCCTCAAAAATGTTCATTATTTTTGGTTTGGTGCAAAACCCTTGCCAAAATATAACCAACATTATTTAAGGCCATTTTGAAAACATTGAATGCATTTACCAGGGTTCTTTGCCCCTCTTTTATTTAAGTTTTTGGGGCTTCCAAAATTCCTTAGTTCAAGTTTCAGAAATTTAAATATGATGCCTGGATGAAGATGCAACTATTTACAAACAACATTCTAGGGCTGTGACACACAGGAGCTAGAGGAATGCAAGACCCAACTGCGGGCCGCTGTGGCCGCATTGCAGGAACCGAAAAAGTCACCTGCTGGTAACATTTACTTTAAAGAATGATGGTTACCATATAATGTGCGGCATGGCTGCAGATCTAACAACAGATGTTGCAGATGAATCCAGAGAAAATCCGGAGGACCAGCATGTTATGCGACAGCTAGAGGCTGGCAAACGCGTGCTGACTGAGGTTAGGCAGGAGAAAAACAATCTCCAAGACACCAATATTAAGCTGAGCGTGGAACTAAAAGACGTTCAGGGCCAGCTTGCAGGCTCCGAGAAGGAGAATAAGCGGCTTCGGCGCAGCATTTTTAGTAAGTGATTGAGCGAATCCTTTTAAAGGAGTTCGGCGAAGAAGCCGACTAACAGCATTATGTCTATAGGTATGCTAACGGGTTGTCCCACGGAGGAAATGCCCGGGTCTGCGGGTGATCTTCTATCCGAGCTGTCACATCTACACGAACAAGTTCGGTAGGTGATGCAGGGTGTTGCCCAGGCCTTGTGGCCGTCCATCTCCCTGCCAGAGGGCATTGCAGAGCTTGCGGAGAAGCTCAAGGGAGCACGGCGGCGCTTCTGATTATGGAAGATATCAGCATGCCAACAGGGTGCCAGAGAAGCCTGGGCCATGGTGAAGACGCGGTATACCAAGGCAGACCCAAATCACATGGCCGAGGTCGGACATGTGGGGCCCGACGGAAAAGAGATCCCCGTTAGCTTAGTTTATGGGCAAGTAGAATTAGCCACAAAGTATTCCCAACAGGATTGTAGGCTAGACCGCCTGTTGGATGGTATAGAGGAGGAATTTAGTCAGTCTGCACTCTTCCCCAATATTCTGTCAGCATTCTAAAAGAAGAAACAAGCAGACACATAACAAGTTTAGCATGTACTAGTATACGAAAGTCATTTCGGTGAACTAGTTCATTAGTAAGGTGGACAGGATTAAACTACCAAGTCTTCTATTGCCAAGTACTAGTACATAATAAAAGCATCAAACAAACATATATCTATGTCCTATGGTAGCAATGGAATCTTAAATTAGAACAGTTGTTCTTCAGGTTTAGGCACTTGTTCTCCATGAACAGAGTACAGTAAGACGCAAGAATATAATACTTAAAAATAGAAAATGAGCTCATAGACCTTACCACATTCTTGGTTCGGGACCAGTACAGAACAAGGTGTTCCCAGTCATCGTCCAGTAAATGTGTCTCAGGAGAACGTAAGGGAATTTGATGAGTTTCTTTGCCGGTGAAGTACGTTTTCTTCAGGTAATTCCGATACTGCCACCAAGCATTCTTGAAGATAGCAGAGGTATTAGCACAGGCAACCTCATCCTGAGTTTCCAAATCGGTCCTTCTCTATGGAGAAAAATGGGAAAATTTGATGTATTATAACCATCATGGAGGTAGGATGTATGGGATGAAGCAAAGTAATTGCCATGAATAACATTACTTACACATAACTCATGGACAAACACCTGCAACTGGCATTTTCCTTCATCTTCAGTATAATATTTCCAAGATGGGAAGATACGCACATACGATTTAACAACATCAAATGCGATAGATGCTAAACTACGACTAGCTGGTTGTGCTTCCTCCACAGGAATAGGCGTATTAACTGGTGGAGTTGGGGTTCGCCGTGATAGTACTGGCCCCTTGGGCACTGGAGCTGCCTTACTAACTGCTCTTGTTTGGGAGCTCTGTGGTGGAGATGGTGATGTTTCAACAGGAACTGGGTTACTATCGGCTGGGGTTGGGGTTAGATTGGGTGAAGCTGGTTCTCCGTCCATCGTAGTAGGTGTACAATCTGCGAGAGTTTGGGTTATGTGTGGTAGGGCTGGTTCTTGTGCATGTACAACCGGGGTGCTATCTCCACCAAGAGGTAGCACTGTTTTATTTGAAGACCGTGTTCTTAGTCCGCTAGATACTGGCATCACCCGCTCCAATTCAAATGGCTGATAAACAGGAAACATAGTTGAATGTACAGACATTGTATGAGAGACAGATGCAATAGATAGTGTGGAAAAAAGAGGGCATGAAATAGTTGACATGTATATTGTTTAACTAAAACGAATAGCATGACATAATTTCACATATATGATGTCTATCTAAACTGGATAGCATAGCATAACATAATTCAAAGATATGATGAATAACTAAACAGGATCGCATGACATAATTCACCTACATGTTATCTAAGTAATCAGGATCGCATCATTTAATTCACATATGTGATTTATATACTAAATAGAGGGCATTCGATATGATGTCTGAACTAAGAACATGGTGTTGAATATTGTGTATATGATGTCTAAACTATGCAATGCAAGACAATGTATGCATGATATGAGCAGTATAACCGTGCCAAGTTAGAGAATACACCTCAGTGGGGGAATAGGATTGGTCATCTGTCTCTAAATCCATCTCTGAGGAGCTATCGGGACCCAACAAGAGATCTTCTTCGACAGGTAGCACTGTCTGCTCTGAAGGCCTTGTTTTCACTCCAGATTTTTCCATCTCCCACCCAAATTGGTAATTCACAGGAAGAGTAGTTTAATGTACAAACATTGTCGACAAATGGAAATGTAATGAAGAAAAGGATGGGCAAGATATCATTCAAATATATGAAGCCTGGTTAAACAGGATGGCATTCCACATTTCACATATATTATGGCTGGCTAAAAGACATGAGACTGCATAATTCCCATATATGATATAGAAACTAAACAGGTGGCATTACAGAACATGTCTAAACTAAGCAGATGACATATATGATGTCAAAAGTAGGCACTGTAAGGCAACATATGCATGATATGACTAACATCATCATGCCAAGGTAGAGAAAACACCTTGGGGGGTAAATAGGAGTGGTCAGTGGCGTCCGAATCCGCCTCAGAATAGATATCTTCCTCTGGATTACAATCTGGAGAGGGGTGGGGAGGGTTTGCCATTGAACCCACCATGGACGATGTCTGCATGACATTGTATTGCCGCGCAAAACTCTTCTCTTTTTCTCTACATGTTCAGCATGATTGTGTACAATATCTGACATGCATACGAAAAAAATATGGTGAGATTATGTAAGGACAGCATGCAGAAATTTAGAGTGATGGTAACAACCAGTGGATCGATGTTTTTCCGTTGAACCAAAATAGCCCTAATGGATCGACGTGAATGTATAGTAATAAGTGATGCAACAAGTGTACAACCTCTTTGCCGTAGCCGTGTCGACCTCAGCATCATTGGGTTGGTCGCTGAAGCAGTTGAGGCAGAGGTGGTTGTCGGAGGTGTGGAGGAAGATCTGAGGAATCTATAGACGGCGTCCAGGGCACTGGTCTGTTGTGATGGATCGTTATGTCGTTGGAGCAGCTCCGGTGAGCCGTAAGACGTCAAGGCTGAAGCAGCACAACACAAACATCATCAATCTCAAGTGGGATTCTAATAGCATCTCCAATAGATGATGTAAAATGGATGTAAAATTAACATCACTAAAAACCACCTGACTACAACAGATGAGGTAAAAACTGTTGACTCTGAACTTAACTATCGAAACTGAAATTTACTGTGGAATCTGAATGCTACTATCGAAACTAAATGCAATGGTAGCAGAGAGGCACTTGACATGTAGTTTAAGGAGGGCCTGCAGTTCATCTTCAACCTGCACCCCCCTGAGCCGCCAGCCACCACCGGCCGAACCACCGGCCCCAGCGCCGCCTCGCCG
>NC_041388.1:700056276-700059353 GCF_002162155.2 Triticum dicoccoides | reverse complement strand
GTACCTCTCCGACGAACCCCCGTCCCCGCTATGGGTGGTTCTTCCTTACCTCCAGCGAGCCCCCCAACCCCTGAAAATCGACTGACCCAAAAGTCAATTCAGTCGACTGAAGTGTAGCTTAATCGGAGCAGAGCAGTAGCACGAGCGAGGGGGAGAGCAGCAGTAGCTGGGCGAGCAAGCGATCGAGCGAGAGCCGGAGCAGCAGCAACAGATCCGGCTGGTATGGACTCCGCCGCCAAAGTGGCCTCGCACTGGGGGAGAGCTGCCATGGAGATGTCACCCGCGGTGCCGGCTTCAAGGTAGCCGCTCGATGGGGGTGCGGGATGGAGCACCGTCGGCGCTGGGAGGCCGAGTTAAGGAGAAGGTGCGATGCGATGAGTGTACAACCTCTTTGGTGGCGCCGAGTAGGCCTCGGCTTCGTCCGAGGAGTCGGTGAGGATGTTGCAGTTCCGGTGGAGCAGGTTAAGGCGGCGCTGTGGGGATGGAGCAGCCGCGATAGACGAGGCGATCGTCGGAGCAGCTCCTTGGAGGTGGAGGACGGGGCGGCTGAACTGGCGGGACGACGAGATGGACGAGGATCCTCATCTGGGGAGGTGGACGAGGGACGTCGAGCTGTTGCGGTGGACGACGTCGTTGGGGAAGAGGCTCCAACTGGGCAGCGGTGACATGGCGGACGGAGGAGGGTGGGGTTTCGCGGCTGGAGCGGAGAGGTTATGGCGGCCTGGGATTTCGAATGGCGAAAAGGGGGCGATGGGAGGGGGTGAAGCATGACTTAGGAGCGCGCTTGTCCAAAATGTAGGGTGTGTTACAAAAGTACCCCCCCACACACACACACACAGATTTGAACTAGCGACCCTTTCGGCTCAGGGTTAGAAGGGGGATTTCGCGTGTCGGGATTTGGCAGCTGGAGGGAGTTTTCACGCGCATTGTAATTTCGGGATAGCAAGGCGCGGGTTGTGAAGGCGCCAGTTTTGGGAGCACGATATCTGAATTTTCGGGATATAACAAGACGCGGGTTGAATTTTAGGGACAAGCCTAACATGTAGTAATATTGTACTTGTACGTACCAAATCAATTCGCACTTCCCTCAACCAAAAAGAAAACCAAAAAAATAAAACTATTCACACCACACAAAGAGAGAGTCTTGCCCCGTTTTACTATACAAATGCTATTCAAAGCTACTCCCTCCTTCCATCTATATAGGGCCTAATGCGTTTTTCGATGCTAACTTTGACCAAATATTAGAGCAATGATATATGACATGCAACTTACACAAAGCACACCGTTAAATTCGTCTGTGAAAGGTTCTTTCAATGATGTAATTTTCATGTTGTGCATGTCATGTACTATTAATCTTGTCAATAGTCAAAGGCGGTCTTAAAAATCTCATTACGCCCTATATAGATGGAAGGAGGGAGTATGAATCCATGTTATGTCCGATTAAATTTTTTTCGCTTGCTGTATAATGCATGTAACCTACTCATACCAACATTTTAGTGCATTCCAAATGTCTATACTACTGCTGCAATTCGAACTAAATTTGAATTTGTTTCTCTATTTCAATAAGAATCTACAATCATGATTGTTGCCAACTTCAACCATCATAGTTTCCTTGCTATCCGCCAGATATAAATCAGACGACCTATAATGCAGGATGGCAGGCACACCATCTTCAACAACTCCGTTTTTTTATAAGAGTAGAGATAAAATATATTAAATGTAGTATACCATGTTCATAACCACACCATGTGTATCACCGTTATATATATTCACACATCCATCGGTTTGAAACACTATGATAAATTCTTCAAATATCTGAATTCGCTTTTTATAATGAAGTATATATGATCTCTATTCGTCTTTTACACCCACACGACCGTCTTATCTTTGTAGCTAGCGCTAAATTTCTCTTATGCATGCACACTCCCGCATCCCTCTCACCCTCCCTCAGCATTCTCTAGCTCCATCGGGAAAATTCGTCTTTTCACTTTAGGTCGTTCACCCACGGTGTGTGTAGGCCCCCCAGCTCCTTCTTTATGGCACACATTGATCGATATGCCTCTCTAGCCAGGTGTGCCTAGCACAAGCACAAGCTTCCCCTCTTCTCTTGTCACCGTCCATGCCTCACTCCCACCACTCTTTTCATTGTTCTCGTACTCGCACACTCCTCCCCTCAATATAGTATGCCTCTCGTACCACCTCCTACATGCATCCCTCTCTCTCTATCCTTCTCCTCGTGCCTCATTTGCTTCTAACACACACATGCATGTATACCGATCGATCTCCCAACATATACCTAGATCGACTTTAACTACCCCCCATCGATCGACGTACCACACAAGTTATGTCTCTCCTTTCTCTTACAAAGGGTGATTGATCTTCCTATGTAGTTACGTCTGCTTACCACAGCCACATCGTCCCCCCTCATCATTCATGCATGCCTCCTGACCTGTCTCTCACACGCACATGCATAGACAACAAGCAGCCATCTCCTCTCTTATTGATATTGCGGGCGTGCCCTCCGTTTGTCTAGCAAGCCTATCCCACCATTTGTTAGAAGCAACTCCACTACCACCCCCTCCAACACTCTAGCTCTGTCTCTCTCCCAACCTTATTCATCTCCTGCACATATGCATGGATGTTGATCGATCTCCCTTAATACATGAGGCAGATCGATCTCCTTAATACATGAGGTAGGCCTCTCTCCTCCTCCACACATATACCAGCCATTGTACCTCTATAGTTAATTGGGCCACCCTCTTCCCCCACCACACTCCGATAGTCGAGCGCTGCAGGTAGGTATCCACGCCACAGAGACAAACTGCACATGTCCCATCTCATGTTCTAGTAGGCCAACCACTCTATATCTTTGACGTGGGCACACACAAATTCGATGGCACTCTTTATCGATCGTGCGCGCGCACACACACACACATCATCCCTCTCTTCGATTCTATGGACACCTCAAGCCGATGATACCTCCACTCTCTTCTCGTGGATCGCCCCCTCTATATATATGTTATATCCAGGACTCTATTTCACACACATTGCATATGTTAAATTTTTTGATTGACCCC
>NC_041388.1:700036343-700056088 GCF_002162155.2 Triticum dicoccoides | reverse complement strand
AAAAACTCTCAAGAACCCACACACTATATCTCTCTAGGTTTGTATCTCTCTCACACAACCCCACGTAGGTGGTGCACGTATATAAGAAGAGAATAGGTGCACCGTGCACGTACTCATGCTTCGTGCCCAGCCACACCCGCGCGGGTACACGGTGGCGCTCATTTCTTTATGAAATGGCAGCCCACGTGCTAATTTGAACGCCTATAGCGGTTGTTTACCTAGGGAGGTCGTGTACCACCCGTGCACGAAACAAAGTTTGACTTGACGTGTTGCCGCGTTATTTTTAAATAAAGTTATAGCGCTCAATGGCACGTACACGGAATATAAAACGATTTTTATGGAGGAAAAGGTAGTCCACTCTTCAGAGTATCTCACACAAGGCCCCGGTGGCCTCTCTCTCTCTCTCTCACCGTTGGTCACTGATCCGGCCGCATCCCGTCCGCCGGGGGAAAGGGAGCGCGGTGGCCTCTCTCTCTCTCTCTCACCGTTGGTCACTGATCCGGCCGCATCCCGTCCGCCGGGGGAAAGGGAGTGCGGTGGCCTCTCTCTCTCTCACCGTTGGTCACTGATCCGGCCGCATCCCGTCCGCCGGGGGAAAGGGAGGAAGTGCATCATTTCTCTGTTCGATGGCGCCGAGGCAGCACGTCCCAATCTGCGGTACACGCCGTTCTCTGTGATCAAGCTCCAGTGCGGCAGGGCCTACGCCACCTGCTCGCAGATTCCGCCCACCACCGCTCACCAAGTTACATCCCGACGACCTCCAGGTATCCCCTCCGGCCTTGCTCCACTGCCCGTTTTCCCATGTCGCTGCATGTGGATCTTCCATAGTTCTTTGCCCAAAACGTAGCTTGTCTGTCGTACTTTCCATATTGCATTCTCGTCCTCACACCATTTTAGACAAACACAACCGTGTTGTTATCTTCCCTTAGGACAAGGAATATGCTTCTTTTTTGTCGTCGCATGTGTCATCAACTGTTATTGGCCAGTAATTGTTTCCTCTCTATCTCTTTTTTGCAAACAGGGCTATCCATTTCACGTCATTGCTATTGCGACCTTTTGGTGAACTGCACAAATCACTTTTTTCTTAAGAGTGTTTTGTGAAGTTGTACTAAAATGTCACACGGGCAACGTCTCTACATTTCAGTGCGACTGCACAAAGGGAGATTGGTTTTGCTCTATCCTCCTCATCCAACTCCGAGCCTAATCTTCTCCAACTAGTTAGTTTTAAGAGAGACTGCAAAGGTGACCAGCTTCTATTTGTGTGTTTATTGTTTCATCAGCAGTCCTCTATTATCGTAATCACACTTGATATCTTTGGAACAGGGACACTCAGCTCTATTTTAGTGGAACTGCACAAAATGATCGCAATGTTGGATGCTCCAGACAGCTACTTTTTTCCCAACATCCCTTGTTGATTTAGACAGAGCTGGGGGGACGTTGCTGCCAATGAAAGCATGGATCAATTTTAATTTAACACCTTCTCACAACTTTGTCTTCAGTTGTGATGTAATTATTAGCTCTGATCTGCTAATAATTGACATGCATTAGCAAGGAAGTTAGTTTTTTATTGTTCCGAAAGAGCATCGATGGCAAGACACGCGAAACAAAAGCTGAAAGCTCACACCATTGTACAATTTCATGTCGCTGGAAAATTATTTATATAGTACGTCAAATGATGGAAGCTTGATAGCATTGCTAGAAGCCTCTTCATCATCCAGGTCCATGTGCCATGCACAAAATTATACTCCTTCGTTGCTAAATATTTGTCTTTTTACAAATATCAAACGGGCATATTTTAGAGTGTAGATTCACTCATTTTGCTTCGTATGTGTACTCCCTCCGTTCCTAAATATTCTATTCATCTTAACAGAGATTTCAACAAGTGACTACATATGGAGCAAAATGAGTGAATCTACACTCTAAAATATGTCTATATACATCCGTATGTGCCAGTCCATTTGAAATCTCTAAAAACACAAATATTTGAGTAGTCACTCGTTGAAATCTCTAGAAAGACAAATACTCCATAGTATATTTAAGAACCGAGGGGGTAGTGCACAACCGCATGGGAGACTCAGCCCGGTTGTTGCGCCGCATTAATAGTGAGTAATGAGCAGTCAAATCATAAGCCCCACCTTTCCCACTGTAAGTTGCTCTGAAGAAGCAACCATCAATACGCTCTTCTTTGAATCCGCTCATACTACTCCATCCATCACTATTTATACAGCGCGCTTGGGACCAAGGCGACTAGCGATCGGCCTGAAAAATAGCATTGGTAGTTATAGCACAGCGTCTATTACTAGAGGGAATAATGCGTACACACATGCATGCAGTGCTTCCACCCCGGGTACACACATGCATGCACTCCGTAGTAGTACAGTACATGGAGAGAAAATTGTGGACTTGATTGCGGTTACCACGCCCTAATTAATTCAGCATTAAACCAAACGCATCTAAAGTCTCTCTGGTGGAGGATATGCATTGAGAGAAATGCATCATAATGAAGCGCGCCCTGTAAACTGTGACGGAGGGTGGAGTAGTATGAAGGTGCAAAACCAAGTACACGTACTACTGCGCTTGGCTCTTCGCCCCTTCATGAAGTCGAACAATGATGGTACTCCTCATGTTGGGTACTACAGTGTAGGACTTTGCCTCTGACAATCTAACACCGGATGGACTGATGCATGTCCACCGAGGGTAGCTTGCATTAGTCAAAAGGCGTAAGCGAGCTTCACCTTGTCCTACAAGCTTCTCCTCGTTCTGCGAGTTGACGGGACACATCAAAAAGTAGTGCTAGTCCATACTCCCTCCTTTCCGGTTAATATAGCTTAATCTTTTTTGCGGGTAAATGAGAGAGATTTATTCATATATAAGCATTCTTAGGACGATCAGCCAAGACACTGGTCACTAGGAAGCGAGGTACCCCACAAAAAAAGAAGTAGGAAGCGAGGTGTTTCATCAAGCCAGCTCTCGGCCACATTCAAAGTGCAGCAAGCACGGTCCGCATGAAGATGCGCCGCAAGGTTTGCTGACCTATTTACATGCTGAATAACAAAAAGAAGAGGAAATATTACTAAGAGCTACTATTTGTAACAGGATATGAGCCAGAATTAAGCGAGAATTGTGGTGAGTGTCCATGCAATCAACTTCCATTATCACATGCGAGAACCCTCGAAGAGAACCAAATGTGTTGAAGATTGCTTTATCACATTTTAAAATTATAATAAGAGTGAAGACGCTCCTCCATCCGGTTCCTAGTACTAGTATAGTACCTACCTTTATGAACTATAGTAGTAGTACTAGTAAACTTTGCGCTTGGCTGTTCGGGAAGTCGAACAATAATAGCACTAGTAGTTAGTGTATGCTTCTGGCAATCTGACACCGAATTAAGTGTTGCACGTCCACCACCTGAGCGAGGGAGAGCTTGCATTAGTCAAAAGTTTCTCCTTGTCCTGCGAGCCACCGCGCGCAAGCTTCTCCCATCCTGCAACCTTCTCCTCGTTCTACAATTGACGGGACATAGGAAAGTAATGCTAGTCCATGCTGCCTCCTCTCCGGTTAATATGGCTTAATTTCAAACGAGATAAATACACTGTCTGTCACTGTATATTTGTAAAAATACGGTGAGTGGACTTCATAATACGCTCATTGCGCTCAATATATATATATATATATATATATATATATATATATATATATATATATATATATATATATATATATATATATATATATATATATATTCCGGTGTTCATACGGTCATTAGCTCACCCTGACTGAGTATGTGTGTGCATGCACGTGTAGGTTGAGCACTTGAGCGTGACCGTGTGTGTTCCGTCGTGTGCTCGGACATGCATGCATTAGGGCGTCGCGCGCGTTTTTGCGTCCATGTGTACGTGTGACTTTTGCATACACGTAGGGGGAGTACGTGTAGGGGCCACTAAGGAGCAGTCAAATCACACAGTAAGTTAGTCGGAAGAAGCAACCATCATTTCACTCTTGAATGACACGTATGCAATATAAAATGGTTGATATGGAGAGAAAAAGAAAACCACTATATATACACTAGCAGGAGCCTAAGCTACAAGCCTGCTTGCTTAGGTTGCTCTCTTCACAAGCATAGAACGACGGGCCTGATCCCGCGGCTGGGGGAAGGGAACAATGTTCTGCGTAGACGCGGTCGACATCGGCGAGGGAGAAAACCCACAGTCGGTGTGTCCCAATCGAGGGTCACCGCGGTATGGGATGATGCCGCGTCCCAACCGCCCTTCTAGCTACAGCCCGACGTCCCAGGTAGTCCATCTTCCTTTTGGAGCCGGCTTGCTCCACTACCGTAGCTCCATCTCCATGTCGATCTTTCTCTACTTCTACCAGCTTCTATTTGTGATGAGTTTATGTCTCATGAACTAGTGCCAGTACTATTATTCTAATCACACTTCTTCAATATCTTTGCCATCAGGGATGCTCAGGTCGATTTTAGTGGAACTGCACAAAAGCATCGTATGATCCGAGGGTGCCAGTCGTCTTTCCTTCCCGACATGGAAAGTGCTATGGAACAAGAGGTACCAGAAGGTGGAGAACCAAAGAGTGCTGCTTCTATTGTTGCTGACATTCTCACTAAAGAATCTCCCTCAAGCACATTCCTTCGACAGGTTCTACCTGGCCAGGAAATTAAATCATGTTTAGGGTTTAGGGTTTAAGTCGTAGTGACCCCATCAGTAGTTTTTCTATCGTACATGCTCTCACAACTTTTTCTTTAGTTGTGAAGTAAATATTGGCTATGATCTGTGAATCATTGAGATGCATCAGCATGCGTGTTAGTTTTCCTTTGTATTTGATGGAATGTTGTAACGGGGCAACCTTGGAATAGGAATGAAAATGGAGTGGAAAAGTTCCCGTTTTCCGGAGAAAAAATGGAAACGGAGAGAAACCAACGTTTTGTTTCGTTCGATCGCGCCATCCAGCAAAACCAACGTTTAAATCACTACTAGAATAGATTGACGAGCTGGGGGTGGACAGCTAGCTGTAGCACGGTCCCAAGAACTTAGTACTGGAAGAGATCGCGCATGTTGTAGCCGGCTATTGCGACCTTTGAACGCGGAGCAGCCGCGTGCACCCGGAAGCGGCGCGGGCAATGCTCTCTCGGCCGATGTGCCGCAATCAATGCCGGCACCAGTGAGAGGTCGCGTCCGCTCTGGCCGGGCATGAATGCGGCACTGACCGTTTCGGGCGAGAAGCACGCGCGGGTGATGAAGAGGGTTCGGGTTGGTCAGGACCGGCCGTGGCAGTGGTCCGGACATGCGCAAACAAGAGATGATGTATGTTAATATTGTTGCGTGTATAATTAACAACGTAAATAATGTGCCAGTTAGACAAATATGATTGGAGATGGAGATGGAAATGGAATTTTACGTAAACACGGATATGCATGTCTATGTCTATGTGTGTGTGCGCGACGACTCTTGCGACCTGGAAGCGGGGGCGTGTTTTTGATCGAGTTTTCTTTCTTGGTACGTTAGAAAATCAGTTTCTCTAATTCACATCTAGATGTTATTTAAGGATATCACATCTAACCTCCCACAAGTATATAATGTAGCAACAAGAAACGAAAAACTAGGAAAAGACCACAAACATAGTGGACATCAACTTATATGTGACATAACTATGTCACATCTAGATGTGTCCTACACAAACCCTTAAAAAATTGTCTGCCAGTTTTCGTTTCTTTTTTCCGGGAATGCGCGTATTCTATTTAAAACCACTGCTATGGAGAGATTTTTTTACTCCATTATAGCCTCTTGTTTGATAGAGTTTCTCGCGTCTCGCTCTCTCACCCTCTCCATATCAAAACAAGATGACAGTGTCCACTCTATCTCTCTCCTCACTGGTGGTCACAGATTCGGCCGAATCCCGTCCGCTGCGGGAGGTGAGGAGGTGCAGCGTTGACATTGTCGCCGTGGGCGACGGAGGAAGCCGATGCACACCATCCTCTCGGAGCCGGCGCTGGCGCGGACGAAGATCCTACGGGCCCTTGTTCGCTGCCGTCGTGTGGGCAGATCCCGCCCGCCCGCCTAAACGACATCTCGCCCACCTGAGGTATAACTTCTTGTACTGGTCCAGCGCCCTAGGTCGCTGCGTGCGGGTTTTCTTCTATGCGACTACTCCCCAGCTCCCCATGCATAGTAGCTAGGGTTCTTCGGCTGGTCCAACATCACCTACTAGTACTATTATAGAGGAAATGCCACTCAAAAAGTTGTCCTGATTTATGCCTCGGTGGAGGTATACATGTCTTTTCGACAAAAAGTACATGGTGGTTGTGCGGTCATTGTCCATATGGTGGTAGTACTATCACTGGTTAAATAAAGAAATGTTTTTTTCTCGGGTATCCTGGTTTAGTTCCCATCAAGATAATTATGATGCTTCTGTTTGTCGGTGTACTTTTCATTAATTCTTATTGACAATTGAGATGTCGTTGCTAACCCTTTTTAATATTTTTGGAAACAGCGATGCGTGTCTCCATACCCGGGCATGTCTTCCTCAATTTTAGTGGAACTTCACAAAATTGGATGGCCATTGTTGTTCCGCCTCACTATCCTCTGCCACGTGGTTCTTCCTTCCTCGAGCTTGATTACTGAGAAGAAACAGACCACAGTGAGGATTTGTCGAACTTCTTAGGTGCCTCGCCCAAACTTGATGCCAAATGGATGATGCATCACCACGATGACCTATCGATGCTCATGGTTGCGCCTCATGGTTGCGTCGGCTGGTGAAGCTGATCGATTTTCGATGAAAAACAAGATGTCTTCCATCAGTGCTCTTTGCTTGTTACGCAGAAAGATGATATCCTTCGTCAGTTCACCTTGGTTGCGTTGGAGACACAGTCGTCTTTCACGTTGGTGCAATTTTTGCTAGGGTTTTACGACAGGTGGGCCCAAAATGTGGCTGGCTCACCTGTCATACAGCCAAAAGCAGGTGCAGTGAAGGCATCGGAGCTCAGTCTGTACTACAGTAGTATATATATAAGCGGGAGCCTCAATGCTTGTTTGCTAGGGTTTGCACTCCCCACACGCTCGCCGCACTACATATATGTTACACGCTGGAGGCTCGGCGTTCATTTGCTAGGGTTTGCTATATTTAGTCTCTCCTCTTCACCACATCTAAACAAGACTGCGTTGGCCTCTTGTCTCTCTCTCCCCCCTCACAGCTGGTGAAGGAGGCGTCCGTATCCCGTCGCACCGGGAAGGGGAGGAGGTGCAGCGTTCACTCTATCGCCTTCGGCGAGGGAGGCAATCCACTGCCGGCTGCGCTGTTCTCTTTCACCCAGCGCCTGTGCGGGAGGGCCACCGACCCCTTCTTCCTTGCTGCCGTACGTAGTGTGGGCAGATCTGGCCTCCCGCCGCACGCCTTGCCACATGCCGACGACCCTAAGGTATATGTTTCTTTGAAACCGTCGTTGCTCTAGCTGCATGTGGATCTTTTTTGATCCGTAGTCGAATCTAGGTCTTGGTTCAAAGAGGAAAGAAGGGTGCGGTGGGCTGGAGCAAGAATCTAGGACGTGGTTCAATGAGGAAAGGAGGGGTGGAAAGTAGTATAGACTAGCTATCCAACCGCTTTGTAGGTCGAAAAGGGAAAAAGGGGGTAACCCAGTACACACATCTGTAAGGAACCGATCTCTTTGTTGAAAAGGGAAAGAAACTGGGGGCTCGGGTAGTTTGTGCACGACTAGATTTGCTGCCCTCACATAGGAAGAAGGTTCAAAGAGAACAAATATGGGACCAGCGCATATATGCTGCTTGGCTACATACTCTGCATCACCCATTTATACGTGTGGATGCACATGGTGCTGGCATGTCCCATGCAGCTATTTTGCTGTTGTTAATCTCAGAATTAACTACTGATCTGTTTTAAAAGAATTTCTCTGTTAATATAAATCAATGCAACCGTTTTAGAAATGCTACTGTCCTATACTTTGTTTTCCATCAAGATAAGGTAGATGCTTCTTTTTGTGGCCGCATGTTTCATCCTCCTTTATTGGCCAGTAATTGTTTTCTTTTTTGCCTCTTAAAACAGGGATATCTATTCAACTTGTTGCTATAGAAAACTTAAATGTCACACCGGCAACTTTGCTTGATTTCAGAGCAACTGCACAAAACTTGATTGGATTTCCTATTCATGTTGGTAGATTCATATTTTATGTTGGTCGTCTCATGAAAGGTCAGTACAGGCCTTCATCCACATGATTGTGCAGTGTGCTTTGAGATGTTGTGCTAGTTGTATTGGTACTGTTTTAAATAAATGATGAATTGAAGCTATTGTATTGTTGTCTTTTCCCATTAAGTAGTGAACAAAAATGGGACCAACCCAGACATGATGCTTGTTGCTTTGTTACAACAAATTCAGCAACACCCCCTTTATAAGCCAGTAATTGATGCCACTCTTAGAATTAACTACTGAATCTTATTTCAAAACTTCAACGCTTGTTAGGGATTGGCGGGATTAGCATTTTTGTGGCCGCATGTTTCATCCTCCTTTATTAGGCAGTAATTGATTCCTTTTTTGCCTCTGTTTATACAGGGATATCTATTCAACTTGTTGCTATTGTGACATTTTGCTTCGCTACGTGAAACACTTTGCTTGATTTTAGTGCAACTGCACAAAACGAGATTGGATTTCCTATTCATGTTGGCAGATTCGTGCGTGATCTTGTGTGTGTCATGAAAGGTTGGTACTTGCCTTCATCCACATGATTGTGCAGTGTGTTTTGAGATGTTGTGCTACTTGTATTGGTACTGTTTTAAATAAATGATGAATTGAAGCTATTGTATTGCTGTCTTTTCCCATTAAGTAGTGAACAAAAATGAGACCAACCCAGACATGATGCTTGTTGCTTTGTTACAACAAATTCAGCATCACCCCCTTTATAAGCTTTGTCGTTCTTTATACATGTTGAAACAAGGCATTGTTAAGATAATGTCTCAGTCAATATGAATGAATCACACTGATGGAGAATTGCTACTCTCCTGCTTTGTTTCCCATTAAGATAAAGTAGATCAGTAGATGCTTTTCTTCTGGGAGTACAAGTCATCAACCGTTATTTCTTAGTAATTGTTTCCCTTATACCTATTGATGCTTACAGGGATATCAAAATTAAAGCTCAGTTTTATTCCGACTTTGATTTTAGTTGAACTGCACAAAAGGAGCCAATGTGTAAGGCAAACTGCTGCATTGCTGGGTCTAGTTGGTCGTTCCACTTTGCAGAAAGAAGCAGTCACTGTTTGTGCTACATTACAGAAGGAATGACCGAGAAGCTTTACAGAGTATTATTAGACACCAGTGACATGACTAGTCTGCAGTGACCATTGGCAATTTAACAACACATGGAGTGCCCTCGGCAAAAAGTTCCCAAACAAGTACAAAAGCTACGACAGGACTCCATGATCATAGGTATTACATATTTTGAATGGGAAAAGCTTCTCAAAGTTTAATCATTGATGTTAGCAAGAAGACGTTAGTTTAATATATTGGAATTGGAAAACCTTGTCGAAATTTGCTCATTGATGTTAGCCAGAAGACATGCATTTGATATTTTTGACTAGGACACCCTTGCTGTGAACAACATCGAGTGTTTTTTCCTATTCCTGTGTTCAATTAGAAGTAAATAGTTACTCTGCTGAGATATTCCTATGTTAGGAGTTTGTTATGAATATTGCCTATGTAATGCCAGGCCTTGTGCTTGATTGCAAAGTTGAGCTTGGAATGTTGTGGCATGCGGCATCATGAGCTGTTCACCGTGCCTTCTGAGAATAATGCTTCGTATTGTTTTGCATGTCGATCTAATGCCAGTGATTTGCTTGTTAAGAAGATCATCCTCTTCTGTTGTTTCCGTGCTTAAGAAGTTCATCGTCTGATGTTTCATTCATAGCCTATACGACAAGTCGGGTAGGTTAGACGTGAAACCATATGATCTTCCAACCAACTCATGATATTAGGCCGTGATTGGATCGTCGTTTTCCAACCAAAACCACTTGTAAAACTGACGCTTGTAAATTAAAGCATATGGTCTCGGGCGAAGGCGCTTGGTTGGTCGATTTCGACTAGTAAAATATCAGAAGTACTTGACACACGATAAAAACGCTGAACGACACTCGGATGATTGCTAATCCAGCCGTTAGCTGCTGTTTTAACCTTGCCCATGGATGGCATGATACGCACGTCGTGCATGTATCATCTGGTAATGTCGTACATATAGCAGTGCTCGTAAAATATACACTGGTCTATCAAATTACACGCGTAACCCGCCGGTTTTACTTACAGACCTCGGGCCCTCGGTTTCATTACGCCTGTATTTTACGCGTTGTTTTCGATGATGAGTAAATTACACTTGTATGTTAATACAGGTTTGAAATAAACTAGAGCTCCAAAGCGCGGCCTTACCATTTCATGTTGTCTCAGTTTCTCGAAGGTGCTCATAGGTGTCTGATGATCCTGGCTTCCTGAATGAGTAGCGGGCGCTGTATCAAACCATCCATAGGGCCCGCGAGGCCCTCTCCGTTGTCCTTCGAGTTGTTGCGCTCGCCGTGGCGCCGAGCATTGTTAACATCGTCAACGAACATGAGGATTCAACAGATGACTTTCTTTTGACTAGATGACACTAGGGACCCACTAGGGCCATAGCCGTACGTACGCAAGTGCCTCCTTATTATGTACAACTATATTTTTTTGCTTTCTCCTGGTTTCCTGACATCACGGTCCCACACCATTGTCAACCTATGTAGTCAATATAAACGAGAGAATTGCACAAGGTGCGGCCGACAGCTGGGACCAAGCAGCTCGAGCAGTATTTGTGTTTTTGAGGCGTGAGCACTACAGACTTTTTCTTGGCGATGATTTCGTTGTTGTTCAGAGGAGAGCAGGGTATTAACTGGGCGGGCTGTGGCCCGTCTAGCCCAGGCCAGATATCCTGCCCAGATACTAATTTTTTCAAGATGAAAATGGCTAGCCCAGCTATACGTCTTTTTGAGGAATACCCAGGCAAGGTTAACTTGTTATTCTCCAACCCGTTGGGCTGCAAATCTTTCCTAGGAGGGATTCATTAGGCTTAACAGGAAAATGGGCTTTAAAAAATAATAAATGGGATGTAATTATAAAAACTGGGCAGTAACTATAAAAAATGCACCAAACACAAAATTAGTTTATAAAATATTATTTATGGATTTTGAAAATCTTAAATTTTCATTGTTGCGCACACAATGTTTCATTGTATTTTTACGTAATACAAATTTATATTTAATCTGACTAGAAATTTCGGGATAAAAATATTTCGGAGCCCATCAAAATGTGGGAAATTTTATTGAATTCTGTCTTCAACGGTTGGTTGAAATTATTAATCATTGTCCTAGCTAGAAAATGGGCTATACTTTTAACAAACTGTAAATGGGCTGTTGGAAATTCCATTAGAATTCCAAAATGGGTTGTACATTCTTACAAAACGCAAATGGGCTATAAGTTCTCTGTCACACACTTGTGGGCCTACTAAGTGACGCGTCCCCTAAAAAATAAGTTGACACGTATGCAAGGCTTTGCCAACTTATTATAGTCCACGCACGGTTCTAGCAGCAGTGGCCGTTGGATGTCTATCCAACGGATGCCGTGCTTCTTCTTCAATCTCGGATATTCTTAGCTTCGGCCGCCCAAAAAATGATTCCTCCCCCTAACATCTGGGGCGCACCATTTCGGAGGCTGACCTGTGGGCCTACTAAGTTGGAGCGTACCAAGGGCTTTGTCAACTTAGTAAATAATAAACGTTTCTAGCTTCAGTGACCGTACGATGTCCATCCAACGGCCGTAGTGCTTCTTCAACCTCTGGTCTTCTTGGTCTAGCCGCCCAAAGCAGCGCCGGTCGTGTCGCCTGCTCCTGCCTTCCGTGGCCGGCTGTGCTGCCGCGGAGGCCTCACCGCCCACATACTACTCCCACCGCTGGCCATGCCATCCCTCCACTCACCCACACCCCCTGTTATTCTGCGGCGACGGCAGCCTCACACCGCAGCCGAACCAGTGAACCCTCGTACTCCTCTCCGCGCGGGCTTCCACTGTTGTGTCTTCCCCGGCTCCACGTCGTCCCCTTCCTAGGCCTCACCATCTTCCAGACCACCGCCCTGGTGCTCTCGACGCGGCATGGTCAACGTGGTCAACGACCGACTTCCATCAGAAGAGTACTATACATGGAGAGGCTAACTGCTGGGTCCAGGCGGCCGCAAGGAAGTGCCTCCTTATTACACGCAAAATAATTATTCCTCCACCTTACAGCAGGGACCCACCGGACGGGCCACCTTATTTCGCGAAAAAAATGTTTCCCCCCTGACTGCTCGGACCCACCGGACGGGCCAGCGTATTTCAAGAAAAAAGTTCCCTCGCTGTCAGCTCGGACCCACCGGAAGTGCCTCCTTATTACGCACAAAAAAATGAATACTCCCCCTGCTAGCTGGGACCCACCATGGTGGGAGGCTGACTTGTGGGCCTACTAAGTTGACTGGGACGGGGGCCTTTGTCAAGTTTAGTCAATATGAACGATTCTAGCTCCAGTGACCGTACGATGTCCATCCAACAGCCGTAGTGCTTCTTCAACCTCTGGTCTTCTTGCTCCAGCCGCCCAAAGCAGCGCCGGTCATGCCGCATGCTCCTGCCTCCCGTGGCCGGCTGTGCTGTCACGGATGCCTCACCGCCCCCTACTATTCCCACCGCTGGCCAGGCCCTGCAGCGACGGTAGCCTCACACCACAGCCGAACCAGTGACCCCTCGTACTCCTCTCCACGCGGGCTTCCACTGTCACGTCTTCCCCGGCTCCCCGTCGCCCCCTTCCTAGGCCTCACCGTCGTCCACCGCCCTAGTGCTCTCGGCGCGGCATGGTCAACGTGGTCAAGGAATGACTTCCATCGGACGTGGACTGTACGTGGAGAGGCTGACAGCTGGGTCCACGGCCGCAGCACGGAAGTGCCTCCTTATTACATGCAAAATAATTATTCCTCCACCTGACAGCGGGGACCCACCAGACGGGCCACCGTATTTTGCAAAAAAAAACGTTTCCCCCCTGACTGCTGGAACCCACCAGCTACACCTTCGCTCGCAAGGAAGTGCGTCCGGGCAAAAAAACAAAATGATTCGCCCCCCTGACTGCTGGGACCCACCAGCTACATCTTCGCACGCAAGGAAGTGCCTGCCAGTCGGGACCCACCTGGTCGAAGCGTACGTAGCGTTGTCATTCTGGTCGCGAACGTGTAAGTACATATATAATGGTCGATGTAGAGGCGTGCACGTGTCGTAGTAGAGGCACGCACGTCGCATGTACACGTACGTACAATGGTCAGGGTGCAAGAAAGAAAATACGGTCACGTATGTGTACATACGGGCGGGGTCTCGAACGCCTACTCGCGCATACGTATGGCGGGGGCTCGTGTACATGGCTGGGTCAGAACGGAGAAACATCATCGTCGTCGTGTTCATGGGGAGGCAACGGAATGCGTCGTTTTCATGGGGAGGCAACGGAATGCGTCGTGTTCATCGGGAGGGCTTGGACGGAACAGGCGATGGAAACGAGGCCTGGCGTACCACAGAACAGAGGAAATAGCCTTGTGTTCGACCGGCCACGTTCGAAATGGGATCTCTCCCATTGGGAGGGGTGGGGCGTACCGCAAAACAGAGGAAACGGACCTCCTACGGTCGAAACGGGGGTCCTGTTGATCGGGAGGGGTGTGGCGTACCGCAAAACGGAGGAAACGGACCTCCTACGGTCAAAACAGGGGTCATGTTGATCGGGAGGGGTGTGGCGTACCGCAAAACGGAGGAAACGGACTTGTGTTGGAGCGCTACGGTCGAAACGGGGGTCCTGTTCATCGGGAGGGGTGTGGCGTACCGCAAAACAGGACTCCATGGGATACTTTTCATCTCCACCGTCGACCTCCTCCAACCTCCATGGGCTCCTGTTCATCCAGCCTCCACCGCGCGCTACTCCACCGGCTACTGTTCAACCACCCCTCCAGCGTCTACTATTCATCCAGCCCTCCACACCATGGGGTCCTGTTCAACCACCCCTCCTTGGGCACCCCTCCACCATCTACTATTCATCCAGCCCTCCACACCACGGGGTCCTGTTCAACCACCCCTCCACCATCTACTGTTCATCTAGCCCTCCACACCATGGGGTCCGGTTCATCCAGCCCTCCACGGGCACCCCTCCACCGTCTACTGTTCATCCAGCCCTCCACCACACCACGGGGTCCTGTTCATCCAGAGGCAACGCCACCGCTCACTGTTCATCCAAACCCCCCGCAATGCTCACTGTTCATCCCATCGATCGGCTTTAGTTAGTAGCAGTAGCGAAGGAATCGCTCGATCGGGTTCAGTTAACATCCATCGATCGATCGCTCGGGTTCAGTAACGCATAGCCTGCAGTGCAATCGCTCGGGTTCAGTTAGAGCCCAACGCCTCGCTCGGGTTCAGTTAGAGCCAACGCCTCGCACACACGCGCGTACGTGTACGAGAGAAACGTGCATCGGTCGGCCCCCGACCTCCCACCGTAACCGGGAACTCCCCGAAATTTTCCTCCCCCTTGCTTCTACCACGGTTTTTTTCGTCATGGACGGCCCAAAGAATGTGATGCAGCTGCGTCTCCGGCCCGCCTAGGACGAAAAGCCCATTTTCTGTCATGATTTTTTTCATAGAAGTAGGAGCCCACCACATCTATGATGATACCGGGTTTTGTCACAATTATCATCATAGAAGTGTCATATGTATGACAGAAATTTTTTTCGTTCGGCCCAAAATGTCACGGATGTGTCTTTTTTGTAGTGATGGAATTTGATCAGATAATAATTAATCAAGCATGATAATTAAAGAGATGGCAGCTAGCTACCTAGTACACTTAATTACTTACCTTGGGTCGATACCATTTCAGCTTTCGTTTCCATTGGCCTGTAGTGACGCTGATGAACTTTGACCAAGCCCTTCTCGCCGACAAAGAAAATGAATAAAGGGGTTATTAAATAGTTCATATCAAGAAATGACGAACTAAATAGGCCGAGATATAGTTAATAATGATTGAAATTACCTGTTGACTATCCCAAACAAGATGGTGTAGTCACTTTCTTTTTTAAGTAGTGAGTCCAGTATTTCAACTGTTCCTTCATCAACTTTAATGATTAACAAGATCTGGTGAAATCTGCATGCACACATGTTTGCATGTCTTAATTAAGCGGCATATGTAAGCAAAAACATGTAGCTAGCTAGTAGGCAAAAACAAAATTTGTAGTACAAGACAGTGTGACTCACTCGAAGTTGTAAGGAAGTAGTATATCTTCATTGGTATTGAGGCGCTTGAAGAACTCTAGCATGCTTTCCTCTACACTTTTTCCATAATATGCATCTAATTTCCATGTGTATTCATTAATGGTATTTGTTTCAATGAACCCAATGCCATAGCGTCCACCTTTTTTCATTTCATACATCTTCATCCTGCATAATACCACAGAAAAGAATATAGTGAGGATAATTACAGGTAATGATTGATCAAAATGATCACTACAGCTAGCTTGAGACGTAAATTACAGAAACAAATCACTTACAGACAATAACAACTGACGATAGATTTGTCGAGTGCATCTTGATTGTATAGCTGAAATTGTTCTGAATACTCAACGGACACAGCTTTCTTATGGTAGTAATGACCCTTCTTGACATTCACCATGAGGGACTCTCGATTGGAAATCTTAGTAATGTCCATGTACCATTGATGCAATTCATACATTCTCGTTGGGAGCTTCTTGACCTGGTCTGTCTCGACCAAAGGTTGGCCCTGGACATATTTCTGTTTTATTTCCTCCTCTCTAAGCGGAGCCATGGACTCGATGTCGAGGAGTTGTCCAACAGTGATCTTGAGGATTTCAGCCTTCCTTATATGCTCCTCGGTTATTACCACATCGCCCAGCTCGGGAACGTAAACGGTTTGCCCACAATAATATTGGGCATGCCTACTCTCATGTGTTGTTGGCACAACAAGCGGGGGGGGGGGGGTTGATTGCGCCGCCTGTGCTCCCAGCTGGGGAACGGTTTTACCGCTCCTTTTGCCAGCTGATTTGCTCGAGCTTGCCTCTTTCTGTAGACATGCTCGATTTAACTTCCTGAGGTGGTGCTCATAGTCTGTGTCAATAGGCTTGGGAGCTGGTGCTCTAGCCATACGAATGAAGTGGTTAATCTTTTCCTCAGGCACTTTCTGCCTTGGCGGCGGTGGCGGTTTCGGTGCAAAATGGGCTTCCACCTCAGCCTTCGATATGGGTGCGTTTTCCTCCTCGGACTTGTCGTAAGGCCTCTGCGGAAGAGGCGCGAGGCTGCTTGGACCATATTGAAATCGCTTGCCTCCGCCTGTACCTCCCGTACTACCTCGACTTGTACCGCTACGCACCATAGATGCGGCGGCTCTCTTCCGTGATTGCTGAGGCGGTGGAGACGGCTGACGTGGCTGAGTTGGAGGAGGAGGAGTGGCCTGAAGCTGTGCCAGACTTGGAGGAGTAGTGGCCTGACGCTTTGCCGGACTTGGAGGAGGAGTGGCCTGACGTTTTGCCGGACTTGGGGGAGGAGTGGCCTGACGCTTTGCCGGACTTGGAGGAGGAGGAGTGGCCTGACACGTTGGTGGACTTCGAGGAGCGGGAGTCTACTGACTCGTTGGCGGACTTCAACGAGGAGTCGGCTGACGCGGTGTCGGTGGCCTTAGAAAGATGATGCAATCCTTTCTCCATAGGATGATACGATGTTTGGCCTCTCCTAGTGTGTGCTCCTCGTCACCTCCAGGAATGTCAAGCTCTAGCCCCGAATATTGGTCCACCACCTCATCAACCAAGACACGAGCATAGCCCGCTGGAATCGGTTTGCAATGAAAGGTTGCCTCGGGGGGATTTGTAAAAGCAACGGCGTCCACCACCTTCATGGATATGTTCTTAATTTTGAAGTGTAGCTCGCAGTTAGTGTTCTCCATGATGTCATCCACGGGGTATCTATCCAGCATTGCGTCGCCCGGGTGGAACCCACGCTGCTTCTCGGCATGGATGGGACGATGCTATCCAATGCTGGATCATACGCTTGCTGTTGCAGCTGCTGAGACCCCCTTTGTTGGCTAAGTGAGTCGATCTGCTCCCGCTGCCGCTGGAATTTGACTGCCAAGTCTGCGTGCGCTGATTCTAGGCCTTGAAGGCGTTCATAGTCCAGCTTCCTCTGCTCCTCCTCCATCTTCCTCTTCTTCTCCTCCACAATCTTCTTTCTCGCACGGGTTCGGTAGTCGGCGTTCTAGTCCAAAAACCCCTCACACCACGGAATTGCGCCCTTGCCTCGTGTTCTTCATAGGTTTTCAGGATTTCCCAGGGCACGCATAAGCTCGTCGTTCTCTCTGTTGGGATGGAACACCCCCGATCGAGCCTCTTCTATTGCAACAAGTAGCTTATCTTCGGCTCCGTCCAGACATGCCTTCTTTGAAACTTTGCCTGTCTTCAGGTCCAACTCCCCCCCCCCCATGCGCATAGAACCAAGTCCTGCACCTAGGGGGCCAGCTCAATGTTTCTAGAGTGACACCTGCATCCTCCATCTCTTTCTCAGACTTATCCCACTTAGGCATTGCCACCGTGTAGCCACCTGGCCCCAGCTTATGGAACTTATCCTTTTTTTGCAGCATTGGCCATGTTTATTCTTGACCGTTCCTTAGATAATTCCGATTCCTTGAATTTCACGAAATCGTCCCAATGAGCACTTTGCTTCTCTAGTGTTCCCTTGAATACTGGAGTCTTCTTTCCTCCCTTGACGTACTGGTCCCATACACGATTCTTGTGGTTGTTGAATGCAACCGCCATCTTCCTAAGAGCAGCGTCCTTGACTTTCTCCACATATGCATCTATGAAATGATCTGGTAGGGTGAAATGTTCCACGAGCGTTTCCCAAAGCAGAAGTTTTTTTCTGTCGTCGACAAAAGTAAGATCTGGACGTGACTTTGCTGGCTCTCTCCATTCTTGAAGGGAGATCGGGAGTTGGTCCTTCACAAGAACTCTGCACTGACGAATGAACTTGTTCGCAATCTTCTTAGGCGCTAATGGTTCGCCATTAGGTTTGATGGCCTCGACATTGTACTTTATGCGCTCCTTCAACTTTTTGTTCGGGCCTCGTACTGTCCTGCTGCCTGAAGATTTGCTCGATCCGGATGGCTGAAAGAAGAAAGATCGATTCGTTAATATATATCTTCAAGTCATTTAAAACATGTGATGATCACTAGATTCCTGCTTATATAAATATACCTCGCCGGTCTTTGTTGTTTCAAGATCAACATTTTCTTCGTCATGTTCATAGTTCATGACTTCATCAATTCGGTCATCGCGATCGAATATCATATCACCCTCCCCGGTGTTGTTTAGATATTCGGAGCCGTCATAATCTTCTTCATTCTAATCATCATCTGGCCCGCGAGGATTGCGTATGATATTGAACAGGGCCTCTCCTCCCTCTCTGCCGGTATTGTCCGCCATAGGTTTTATTTAACTAATCCAAAATAAATATATTCAAATTACAATGCATGGATGCAATCAATTAATAAGGAAAAACTAAATCAATCATAGTACATAATAAGCATCATCGAATATAATCTCGAATATGTCGTCTCGAATACTAGATATAATCTCGAATACATCGTCTCGAATAATATATATAATCTCGAATAAATCATCTCGAATATTATATATCGAATACATCACTAGCTAGCTAGCTAATAAAGATCGAATACTAGAGAGTAATCTAGGCCACTCGCGGTTCCTGAGGCGCGGGCGGTGGACAACCAAAGTGAAGGAACCATCACTGGATCATAGCTCGGGTGATCTCCCGAAAGAACCTGCCAGGTATTGGAGAACCTGACGTCCATAGTAGCCATGTAGCGATGGACGTGCTCGTCCTCCTCCCTGACACGGTGACATACCACCTCCGGCGGGGCCGGCTCCCTCTGCACCAAAAGTGGCCCACGCGAACGCCACCAAAGGAGATCAGGGTCGACGACGGGACCCGGGGCCGGGTTCTCACCAAGCGTCGCGCCCCTGAAGGTAGCACCTCCCAGTGCCAGCCCGGAGGAGCCCAGTCCCGGACATGGGTCCTCTGAAGCAGGACGTCGTCGCGAACTGGTCGACAGTGAGGATGCGGGCCGGGCATCGTTGACAACAAATACTATATGCCGCAAAAGTAAAGTAACATTTTTTAAGATGGATTGTGATTTCATATATGCAAATTCTAAATTTTATAACTAAAACTAACATTTCTAATATTTCTATAACTAAAACTAACATTTCTAATATTTCTATAACTAAAAAACATTTCTATATAACTAACATTTCTATATAACTAAAATTTCTAATATAACTAACATTTCTATATAACTAACATTTCTAATATTTCTATATAACTAACATTTCTATATAACTAACATTTCTAATATTTCTATAACTAAAAAACATTTCTATATAACTAACATTTCTAATATTTCTATAACTAAAAAACAGAAAAATGGCTAACATTTCTATAACAATGTGTGTGTATGTGTGTGTGTGTGTGTGGACATGGCGGCCGGGGCAGGAGCTCACGGGCGAGGCGCGGCGACGGGGGGCAGCGACGGGGACGGAGACGGGCGGTGACGACGGGGACGGGAACCGGCAGGGCGGTGACGATGGGGACAG
>NC_041388.1:700020335-700035829 GCF_002162155.2 Triticum dicoccoides | reverse complement strand
GGCCGGGCAGGGATGACGGGAGGACGGGGACGGGGGCGGGCCGGGCAGGGACGACGGGAGGAAGGGGCGCGGCGTGGCGACGGGGACGGGGACGGGCTGGGCAGCGACGAGGGGCGGCGGCGACGGGGCAGAGGAGAAAGAAGCAGAGGGAGAGATGAGAAACTGAATTTTTTTTGAAGTGTTTTCTTATATAGAACCCACCTTTAGTACCGGTTGGAGCCACCAACCAGTACTAAAGGTCTGTTTTGGCCAGGCGAAGCGGCGGGAACCGCACCCCCTTTAGTACCGGGTTGTGGCGCCAACCGGTACTAAAGGCCCCCCCTTTAGTACCGGTTGGAGCCACGACCCAGTACTAAAGGGTGTGCGCTGCCAGGCGAGGGGCACAGAAGTTTAGTCCCACCTCGCTAGCCGAGAGGCACTCGCACCTTCTTATAAGCCCCGCCGCCGCTGTTGTCTCGAGCTCCTCTCTAAACCAGGCCTTCTAGGCCTACCTCTGCTGCGATGCCCTGTTGGGCCTACTGGGCTAGCGGGCTTGCATCCTGGCCCAACTAGAATTTGGGTTTATAGTCGTATGCATGCCGCTGTGGCCCAGTAGTTGGGCTTTTTTCATTTACTTTTTTTCTTTTTTTCTTTTCTGCTTTATTTATTTTTAGTTGTTTTTGCTGTATTTTGAGTTTCTTGGTGAATATTTTTGCTTTAGGTACAAAAAATTACAAACTTTCTGTTAGTGCCGGTAGTTTTCAAATTTGAATAGTTTAAATTTTGAATTATTTGAATTTTGTGTGAATCACTAGTTTGTGAATAACTTAACTTTGAAAATAGATTTTTCAGTGATTCTTTTTTCTTATGTTTAATATTAGTGTGTTTTATCATTATATTCAATTTGGTAATGCTTAGGTTATTTAAAAAATGAAATGCCTTTGTAACGGATGAGTTTTCGTCTGAAACCCTGATACTTCGAAAGAGATTGTCCATTTTGTACATGAAGTGCATCCAGTTTTTGCGGTAACCCTCTTTACTTTTTTGCACATGCTATGTGGGTGAAATTATGATACCATGCCAACTTTCAACCTTTTCTGAGTTCATTTGAAATGCTTTTCAATTTCAGGGTCATTTAGCTGAAAAAATCAGTAAATGCATGAAAGAATTTGTTTGCACATAAAATTTCTTCGCGTTTCAAATGCCAAAACACATAACTACCCTAACTATTACAGAGATTCCCTCCTGGGTGTGAAACACAGAAGAAAGTGATGATAGTGAAGACGATCACATCCCAGATCTTTGGGTGTGAAACTTTTTCTTCGCGTGTGTCCCTTTGCGCCGTAGCCATGGAAAATCTTCATCATTTAACTGGATGCTCGGGTCAATATTCACTGTGAATGGATCCATTTCATCAAACTTTTCATAATCTTCTGACATGTCTGTCTTGTCATCCACTCCCACGATGTTTCTCTTCCCAGAAAGAACTATGTGGCGCTTTGGCTCATCGTATGATGCATTCGCTTCCTTATCTTTTCTTTTTCTCGGCTTGGTAGACATATCCTTCACATAGAAAACCTGTGCCACATCATTAGCTAGGACGAATGGTTCGTCTGCATACGCAAGATTGTTGAGATCCACTATTGTCATTCCGTACTGCGGGTCTTCCGTTACCCCGCCTCGTGTAATATTGACCCATTTGCACCGAAACAAAGGGGCGTTCAAACCACGTCCATAGTCAAGTTCCCATATCTCCTCTATGTAACCATAATAATTTTCCTTTCCCGTCTTGGTTTCTGCATCAAAGCGGACACCACTATTTTGGTTGGTGCTCTTCTTATCTTGGGCGATCGTATAAAATGTATTACCATTTATCTCGTACCCTTTGAAAGTCATTATATTCAAAGATGGTAACTGGGACAGTGAGTACAGGTCATCTTCAATAGAGGCATCATGCATGGTACGTGTCTGCAACCAGCCGGCGAAACTCCTGGTTTTTTCACATGTAATCCAGCCATCAGACCGCTCCGGGTGTTTTGAGCGTAGAAAATTCTTGTGTTCGTCCATATACGGAGCCACCAAGGCGGAATTCTGTAGAACTGAGTAGTGTACTTCAGTTAGAGAATGTCCGTCCATACATATTATTTGATCCCCTCCTAGCGTGCCTTTTCCATCCAGTCTGCCCTTATGCCGCGATTCAGGAACACTAATCGGCTTAAGGTCAGGAATAAAGTCAATACAAAACTCAATGACCTCCTCATTTTCATGGCCCTTGAAGATGCTTCCTTCTGGCCTAGCACGGTTATGAACATATTTCTTTAAGACTCCCATGAACCTCTCAAAGGGGAACATATTGTGTAGAAATATAGGACCCAAAACGTTAATCTCTTTGCATTGGTGAACTAGGAGGTGCGTCATGATGTTGAAGAAGGATGGTGGGAACACCAACTCGAAACTGACAAGACATTGCACCAAATCATTCTCTAACCTTGGTATGATTTATGGATCGATTACCTTCTGAGAGATTGCATTGAGGAATGCACATAGCTTCACAATGGCTAATCGAACGTTTTCCGGTAGAAGCCCCCTCAATGCAACCTGAAGCAGTTGCGTCATAATCACGTGGCAGTTATGAGACTTTAGGATCTGGAACTTTTTCTCTGCCATGTTTATTATTCCCTTTATATTCGACGAGAAGCCAGACGGTACCTTAATACCGAGCAGGCATTCAAAAAAGATTTCCTTCTCTTCTTTGGTAAGAGCGTAGCTGGCATGACCCTGATGTATGCTGTCTTTTCCATGCATACGTTGCTGGTCCTCCCGTGCCTCAGGTGTATCTTTTGTCTTCCCATACACGCCCAAGAAGCCAAGAAGGGTCATGCAAAGATTCTTTGTCATGTGCATCACGTCGATTGCGGAGCAGACCTCTAGGTCTTTCCAATAGGGCAGGCCCCAAAATATAGATTTCTTCTTCCACATGGGTGCGCATCCGTCAGCGTCATTCGGAACAGGTTGTATGCCAGGACCCTTTCCAAAGACTACCTTCAAATCCTTGACCATATCATGTACATCAGCACTAGTACGGTGGCGAGGCTTCGTCCGGTGATCCGCCTCACCTTTGAAATGCTTGCCTTTCTTTCTTACGGCATGCCTGCTCGGAAGAAATCGACGATGTCCCAAGTACACATTCTTCTTACAATTAGCCAAATATATACTGTCGGTATCGTCCAAACAATGCGTGCATGCGCGGTATCCCTTGTTTGTCTGTACTGAAAGGTTACTGAGAGCAGGCCAATCATTGATGGTCACGAACAGCAACGCCTTTAGGTCAAATTCTTCCCCCATGTGCTCATCCCACGCACGTACACATGTTCCATTCCACAGCTGTAAGAGTTCTTCAACTAATGGCCTTAGGTACACATCAATATCGTTGCCGGGTTGCTTAGGGCATTGGATGAGCACTGGCATCATAATGAACTTCCGCTTCATGCACAACCAAGGAGGAAGGTTATACAAACATAGAGTCATAGGCCAGGTGCTATGGTTGCTGCTCTGCTCCCCAAAAGGATTAATGACATCTGCGCTTAGACCAAACCATACGTTCCTTGCATCATTTGCCAACTCCTTCTTGTACTTTCTCTTGATTTTTCTCCACTGCGACTCGTCAGCGGGTACTCTCAACTTTCCGTCTTTCTTACGGTCTTCTCTGTGCCATCGCATCGCCTTGGCATGCTCTTTGTTTTGGAACAAATGTTTCAACCGTGGTATTATAGGAGCATACCACATCACCTTGGCTGGAATCTTCTTCCTGGGGCGCTCGCCCTCGACATCACCAGGGTCATCGCGGCTGATCTTATAGCGCAATGCACCGCATACCGGGCAAGCGTTCAAATCCTCGTACTCACCGCGGTAGAGGATGCAATCATTAGGGCATGCATGTATCACCTGCACCTCTAACCCTAGAGGGCAGACAGCCTTCTTTGCTTCGTGTGTACTCTCGGGCAATTCGTTGTCCTTTGGAAGCATATTCTTTACCATTACCAGCAACTTTCCAAATCCCTTGTCAGATACACCATTATCTGCCTTCCATTGCAGCAATTCCAGTGTGGTGCCCAGCTTTTTCTTGTCACCTACGCAATTCTGGTACAACAATTTTTTGTGATCCTCTAACATGCGCTGCAACTTCTTCTTCTCCAAATCACTTGCGCAGTTTCTCTTTGCATCGACAATGGCCCGACCTAGCTCATCAACGGGCTCATCTTATGCCTCTTCTTCAGCTTCTTCCCGCATTGTCGGCTCAGCTTTTTCCCGCATTACCGGCTCAGCTTCTTCCCTCATTGTTGTATCATTGTATTCAGGGAACCCATGGCCAGGACAGTTGTCGTCGTCCTCTTCTTCTTCATTGTTTTCCATCATGACCCCTCTTTCTCCGTGCTTGGTCCAAACATTATATTGGGGCATGAAACCGGACTCAAACAGGTGGACGTGAATGGTTCTTGATGTAGAGTAATTGTGACCATTCTTACAGCCAGCACATGGACAAGGCATAAAACCATCCGCCTGCTTGTTCGCCTCAGCCGCAAGCAGAAAAGTATGCATGCCATTAATGAACTCGGGAGAGCATCGGTCATCGTACATCCATTGCCGGCTCATCTTCAATACACAGTACCGAAAACACCAAATTAATACAATACATAAAGTTCATACATAAAGTTCATACAACACTTAAATGCAACAAACAAATAATTCTCTTGCTAAAGAATTTAAATGCAACAACAAATGCGATCAAGATCGCAACTAAGGTAACAATTGATCCAACAGCATAATGATACCAAGCCTCACTATGAATGGCATATTTTCTAATCTTTCTAATCTTCAAGCGCATTTTCTCCATCTTAATCTTGTGATCATCGACGACATCGGCAACAAGCAACTCCAATTTCATCTTCTCCCCCACAATTCTTTTCAATTTTTCTTTCAAATCCTCGTTTTCTCTTTCAACTAAATTTAACCTCTCGACAATAGGGTCGGTTGGAATTTCCGTTTCAACTACCTCCTACATACAAATATCTATGTCAACTTGATGGGCATAATTTGTCATAAACACGAAATGCAACAAATAGTTTTAAAAGAGAATATACCACATCTGAATCATAACCCGGACGAGGGCCGACGGGGACGGATATCAAAACCATGGCACTATGTATAACAAACAACGTATGGGTAAGATAATTATACGAGTAACTATATATCCAAATCACACAAACATCAATTTTTTATATAAAACATTCATGAACAAGAGGCTCACCACAAGGTGGTGCCGGCGACGGGACATTGCGGGCGATCGACGGTGGTTATGACGGAGATTTAGAGGGCACTAAGTAAACCACACCTACATATGCAAACTAAGTGTTATTTTTGACCTCAAATTGCATAAAAATTGAATACTAGCACATATATATAATTCCTCCCAAATTACTAAACTCACAAATCAATCACTATATAAAGCATTGCAAGAGCTAATATAGCAATGAGAGATGAAAGGACAAAGTTGCTAACCTTTGTGATCATTTGAATGGATGGGGGCCTTCAAATCTTGACAAATTTTGGGCAAAATGTGTGATGAGCTTGAGAGGAAGAGGGGAAAGAACAGAGAGGGGAGGGGAAAGGGGAAGAAGAGAGCGACCTCGGGTGGACGAAGGGTGTATGTAGGACGACCTTTAGTACCGGTTCATGATACGACCCGGTACTAAAGGTGCTGGAGGGGCCCCGGACTGACAACATCCTGTCACCACTCACTTTAGTACCGGTTCATTGCACGAACCGGTGCTAAAGGTTCGCCACGAATCGGTACTAATGATGTCCGCCCGCCTAGCCGTTGGAACCGGCACTAATGGACACATTAGTGCCGACTCAAATTCAAACCGGCACTAATGTGCTTCACATTTGACCCTTTTTCTACTAGTGTGTGTTGAAGGATGGATACAGCTGGATGTAGGAATTGCTCGTTTTGGGTGAGATATTTTTTCCCCTGTATCCCCAACACCTGATTGCATAACCAGAAAGTTTCGGGAGTTTATAAGTAGGAATTCAAGTAGCTCCTAGGATATCTTTCCGACAGATGTATGATTCGAAATTGGGGTTCGACGTCTAGTGGTCCACCTATCCACGGTTGGTTTTACAGTGGTCTCGTTGTGTCTTAAAGAGTCCTTGGCTATGGTGACTCGTGGACGCTTCGTATGTCATGTGCACTACCTTGTACATGATGGTGTTGTACGATCGAGCCCGTGTGGGCCCCACCACAAAAAACTTCGGACGAAATCTCTATCATATGTTTTTTACGGCTTATTCTGCAAGCCAAATCCTTGTTTTTTTGTGGTATTCGAGTTGCTTCGAAGTCAAATGTGGATTCCATACCCTTTCTAAGCCGTGTTCTCATATTTCTTTGGTAATACTAATCCTTCTTGATCATTGAGTTTGTCATCTCAATTTCTTTTGAACTGGTGTGTCTCTCTTCAAGTGGATCCGATCTTTTTCAACATCCGCAAGATCAATTATCAGTTCTTCTCAACGGTGTTCATTTCATCCGTCCCAAGCTACCTTTGTTTTCCCGCCCTCCCACCCTTTTTCTTCAAGGACTCAGATGTCGTAATCAAGTATCCATCTTATGGATGCGAAGTTTCTTCATTGTTTTCATTCAATGTTCTCACCCGGTGATTTTTCATGAAGATACTAACGAAACTTCAAGTTATCATTATTCGTTCTTTTTCTTCTTCGGTGGATTCAATTCAATCTTTGGTAATCTTATCCCTTTCCTCATTTCACAATGCTTTCTCACACCGGTGCACCTCTTAATCATCCACCTCTTGCTATTCATGTTATCTGGAGTGCTGAAGATATCTCAGAAGACTCGTCTTTTCATTCAAGATCCGTTCAACCTATTTCGAGGTTGTTATCTCATTCAAGCCATTTAATTCAACCGGTGCAGTATCTTTCAAGTAATCGTTCAACGGTGTTTATCTTGAGTGGGCCCTAACCCATAGGTCTTTTCCCAGGATCTTACCTGACTCTTCTATTTTCCCGGAGTTACTTTCAAATTCTTCTGCAAGTTTGACGTAAGAATGAATTATCATCAGTCATATGTTTTTCTCCAAGATCTTCAAATTATTTTCACCGTTGGCTCAACTTCCTCATTATTCATTCTCCTGGAGTATCTTAACAATTCAAGGTGGTGTTTCTCATCGTCATTCTCAACATTTGAAGACCCAAGAAGAGTTTCTCTTAAATCTTGCTCCATTCTCTTCAAGATTCATGGTTCCAGCTTAATGTCATCCTCTCATAATTGTTTTCGATTGTGAGAATTCTTTTCACCTATCCGGAGCAATTTAGGAGTCTTTTCATTTTGATTCTCCGAAGGTCATCATTTCAGAATTATTCATTCTCAGTTTTCAGCTCTTTTTCTCTAAATCTTATCGGTGCATCATTCAAGTATTCTCTAATCAGCTCGCGATCTCTTCGTTCACTTGTATCTAAATTCCCTCAAGTATCTTCATTCATTTTCCAATTCTTCCGGGTGAATTGTGCTTTTGCTACTTTCATGTTCAATTCTTACGGTGGTTCGTTCAACATTCCTCTTCCGTTGTGCTCATATCAATTCATTCGCTGTTTCAATCCTATCGGTGGATCGTTGAAGATTTTTTAATCAAGTTTGCTCTATATCTATATTAAATCCTTTGCTACGGGAATAAGTAGTATGCCAAATCCGCTTCTTGTCATCAATTTAAATTGGTGAAGGATAAGCATAAGGTAATTCTTATTATTTCTTCATCCAAGCAATGGACTCATCTTCCAGAGTTTGTTCACGATGAGTAAATTTGCGTTTTCAATTGTTTCATCTTTTCTTTTCCCGGAGTTCCAAACTCTCATCATCACAAAGCTCCATCTAAATCATTCCAAGGATTCACCTTGTGTTTTCAACTTCTCTTTCTTTCTATCATTCTTCTATTACCGGAGTTCTTTCAGCTTTCCTTTCGTTTGATCATTCGTCTATTACCGGAGTTTCTTCATGGAGGCTCTACATGATGGCTCATCAAAGATTTAATTCCTTCTAGAGTGTTCATCGAGATTCTTTTTAGAGGAGCTCAAGTATTCTTCATCTTGCATTCCGAAGTGCAATTCTTTCTATCTTATCTTTTTCAGGTGGTGTTATGTCTTTCTTGACAATTTTCCCTTCATGTTTCATGATTCAAAATTTGTCAGGAATGAGATATTTAAACCCATCATTTTTCTTCCTTGGAGTTATCTTGGTCTAGATTTCACCTAAAGCCTTCCCTAAGGAATGTTGCTGTTGTGGTGCTTCTCAATGACCCAAGCTTGCTCTTTATCCTCTTGGTGGAACAAGTTTTCATCTCTTCATTGATCTCAACCAAGCAACTGTTTTCGTTAGTGGCAGAATTTCACCTCATAATTTTGAGACGTTTTACATAAGCCCATTACAAGCTTATTCATTTTGTTGTTGGTTTTCCAGCAACTCCGTTATAACGTTCTTGTAAGGGTGCCCTACAAACTCATTTGTGTCAGAAGTGGGCATTTTCTACACCATTCTTTCATTCCAATGATCTATCTTCTATTCTTTATTCCGGAGGCATTTTCATGTTGCTCTTCTCTCTCATCATCTCGAATTGTGAGGATCGTGTTCTTTTCGTGCTTATCATTTCAACCGGAGTGTTGTATCTGTCATTCCTCTTCTAACCGGACTCTCATCCAAGTGCTTTCTTTTGCCAAGCTCATATTCTTTACCTTCCATTCTCAACCGGAGTGCTGTCTGGAATCTTTCTTACACATGGTGCCATTCTTTCAATAGTTCCGGAGGTAGTGTGTTGTTGTTTTCATCAAGTATCCTCTCATCTTGTCAAGATCATGTTCGATTCCTTCCATTTACAATGAGAGTGATGTCCAAATTATATCATTCCTTTTCCTCCTCTATCTTGTTTCTACCGGAGTGTTGTCGTAATTGATCCTTATCATTCCGTGTACATCTCGTTTCAACCGGAGTGCTTGCATGTACTTCTTATCCATTGTACCCTTTTTCTTATGTCTTTCAACCTACAAGGTTCTCGTGATGTTCCTTGTTCCTCTTTTATAACGGAGTGTTTTCGACTTTGTTTATCTTCGTTGTATTCTTTCTTTCAATTTGTTCAACCTCTCAAGGTTCGTGGTTTCACTCGTTTGTCAAAGAAGCAACTTAGTTTTACCTCTTTTTCTTCCTCTTCCGTTTTTCTCCGGTGCCATCCTAGATCTCGGGACGAGATCCTCTTGTAGTGGTGGAGTGTTGTAACGCCCCGAGACCGATGCGCCAGGTGTCTTTCAGTTTTTCGCCGTCGTTGCCATGTCATCCACTTGCGTGTTGCATCTTGGCATGTCATCAGGTGCATTGCATCATCATGTTTTCAAAACTTGCATCCGTCCGGGTACCCCAGTTCCTTCTGTTGTCCGTTTTGAGCCCAGACACACTTGCACGCGCCCGCGGCACCTCCAAAATATTATTTTATAAGTGGCCGGAAAATGTTCTCGAAATGGGTTGAAAGTTGGCGTGCAGTCTTATTTTAGTGTAGGTAGACCGCCTGTCGAATTTCATCGTGTTCGGAGTCCATTTGATGCCCCAACGGATAACTATAGCGACAATATAGTCGGTCTTACGTCGGACATTTTCGGTCTCCGGAAACAGTCGCCGGGTCTCTCTCTCTTCTCTTCTCTCAGCCCAAAGCTTTCTGCACAGTCCGCTATCAACCGCCAGGCCCCGAAACCCCTCCTTGTATAGTGCTTCGACACCCTCGTGTGCGTGTCCGAAAACTGTCCCAAACCCGACTTGGGCAGTTGTCACTGTTGGACTCAGAACATCCCCAATCATCTACAAAACGACTCCGTTCTTCTTTTTGGGCTACCTAGCCTATTTTTTCCCGTCCGTCCGATTACGATCGAAGGGACCTAACCGGCCTAAACTAATCTGATTTGCTATATACAGTTCCCTTTGTCCATTTCTAGACTAACCCTAAATTCTAGGCAGCTTGTCCCGTCGAGCCGCCGCCACTCCTCTCCTCGGGATCCCAGCAACCATCTTCACCCTCGTTTTCCTCACCGCACCAACCACCAGCCAGATCCACCAGCCGCCGCTGTGATCTGATCTGTTGGATCAGGATACAACGGCAGCCAGCGACCCAGCCACCCACGCTTCCCCCGCAGCTCTCGTTCCGATCTGAATCGAGGCACTACCTCCGGCCTATAGCCGCGTGGAGCTCCTCTGCGCCGAGCTGCAGCAGGCCTCGAGCGACCCCGCTGGAGAGCGCCACCGCCGGAGTTGCTCCGTTCCTTCGCCCTCATCCACCAGGTCAGGCCGCCCGCCTTTCTCTCCCTGTCCTCCTCTTCTTCTCGTTGCTCCCCTTCTCTGACATTTTCCTCGTCTCCTCTCCTTCTTGCTTCTCTAGGCAGGAACCCCAAGGCCGCCGCGGCCAAGCCATGGAACCTCTCCGCCGCCAAGAACCACCGCAACTACTCTGTTCCCTACCTCGACGACCCTCTCCGTGATCGGGTCCGGCGAGCTCCGCGTCTGAAGCTGCCTCCTGCGTCCCTGCAATCGAGCGGCAGCAGTTCAGGCGGAGGATGTCGCCACTACCTCGACCCCTGCCTGGATTCCCCTCCGCCGGCCCAGCCGCGTCGTCCAGCGCCCGGATCCGCCACTTCCTCCGATCGTCGTTCCCATCTCCGGCCTCCACTCACCGGCTCTCTGCTCCCCTGCTTCCCCTGCAGCGAACAGCAAGGCGCCATGGCCCTCGTCGACCGCACGCTCCTGGGTCGCTTCCCCCCATTGCCAGATACGGCCCTGCGCCTCCTTTACCGGCCTCTCTTGTTGGCCTCTCTTCCACCAAACGGGCCAAGGCCCAGGGTGAGCAGCCCCCAAGCGCCCTTCCTCTTGTTTTTTTTCACCTGTTGGGCCAGCCAAATTCGGCCTGTGTATGTTTTTTTCTAGCGTCTGTGAATTTGTCTACTTTTTTTTCAGAGAGACCAGTTTTACAGGAAACCCCCTAAGCTTCATGCATTTAATAACTAAATAACCGTGCATCTGTTTAAAATTATCTACATATGAAAGTTGCTTAGAATTTTGTGCAGTTTCATAATATGTCATTTTCATCCATGTTCAAAATTCTTAGAATGATGTTTGATTAAATTTTTCTCATATGCCATGTCAAAATGATTTAATTCATAACTATTTAACCGTAGCTCCAAACTTAACAAACTTTATATGTAAATGGGGTAGAAAAATGCCTAGTTTAACATGGTGGCTTTACTTTGCATGTTTAATAACTCTAAAATTATGTTTAGGGCATAACAGTATCAAACCTTAAAATATGCATATGGGGTTTTACCGGAATCATTGTTTGATGTTTCCGGCCTCATTTAAAATTGCCTAGACAGGTAGTTTTCATTTGCTTCACCTCTTGCCATGCTAACCAACATTTAATATTGTTGAGTACATAAACGGGAGTGAACTAAATAATTGATGTCGTGTTCCGTCAATATGCAACTCGTTGCATATTGAGCTCCACTTAACTTGTAGTGTTGTTTGTGCACTTTGCCATGCCATGCTTCATTAAACCAGACATGTATCATACTTGGTTGTGCATCATGCCATGTTGATGCGATGGTTGTTTACTATGTTGTTTGCTTCTTTTCGGTGTTGCTTCTTTGGGTTAGTTCCGATAACGTCGCGTTTGTGAGGATTTGTTCGACTTCGTCCGTTTGTCTTCTTCATGGACTCGTTCTTCTTCCTTGCGGGATCTCAGGCAAGATGACCATACCCTCGAAATCACTTCTATCTTTGCTTGCTAGTTGTTCGCTCTATTTCTATATCGCGATACCTACCACTTGCTATATCATGCCTCCCATATTGCCATGTCAAGCCTCTAACCCACCTTTCCTAGCAAACCGTTGTTTGGCTATGTTACCGCTTTTGCTCAGCCCCTCTTATAGCGTTGCTAGTTGCAGGTGAAGATGAAGTTTGGAACATGGATATGTTGGGATATCACAATATCTCTTATTTATATTAATGCATCTATATACATGGTAAAGGGTGGAAGGCTCGGCCTTATGCCTGGTGTTTTGTTCCACTCTTGCCGCCCTAGTTTCTGTCATACCGGTGTTATGTTCCTTGATTTTGCGTTCCTTACACGGTTGGGTGTTATGGGGACCCCTTGACAGTTCACTTTGAATAAAACTCCTCCAGCAAGGCCCAACCTTGGTTTTACATTTGCCTAACAACCTATTACCCTTCCCTTGGGTCGGCCAACCCAAGGGTCATCTTTATTTTAACCCCCCCCCCCCACGGGCCAGTGCTTCTCTAAGTGTTGGTTCGAACTGGGCGATGTCCGGCGCCCCCTGGGCAACCAGGGTTTATGCCAACCCGACGTCTTGCCCATCCGGTGTGCCCTGAGAACGAGATATGTGCAGCTCCTATCGGGATTTGTCGACACATTCGGGTGGCTTTGCTAGTCTTGTTTTACCATTGTCGAAATATCTTGTAACCGGGATGCCGAGTCTGATCGGGTCTTCCTGTGAGAAGGAATATCCTTCGTTGATCGTGAGAGCTTGTGATGGGCTAAGTTGGGACACCCCTGCAGGGTTTTGAACTTTCAAAAGCCGTGCCCGCGGTTATGGGCAGATGGGAATTTATTAATGTCTGGTTGTAGAGAACTTGATAGTTAACTTAATTAAAATGCATCAACCGCGTGGGTAGCCGTGATGGTCTCTTTTCGGCGGAGTCCGGGAAGTGAACACGGTTTTGGAGTTATGTTTGAATGTAAGTAGTTTCAGGAACACTTCTTGATCACTTCTAATTCATGACCGTTGCATTGCGTCTCTTCTCGCCCTTATTTGTGTATGTTAGCCATGATATATGCTTAGTGCTTGCTGCAGGTCCACCCCATTACCCCTTTCCTACCCATAAGCTTAAATAGTCTTGATCTCGCGAGTGTGAGATTGCTGAGTCCCCGTGGCTCACAGATACTTCCAAACAGTTGCAAGTACCGATGATACTAGTACAGATGACGCAGCCGAGCTCAAGAGGAAGCTCGATGAAGATCGTGTTCGTTGTTTTGTTCTGTTTCCTTTTGATCAGTAGTGGAGCCCAGTCGGGGCGATCGGGGATCTAGCAATAGGGGTGGTCTTTCTTTATTTGGTTCCGTAGTCGGACCTTGATTGTATTCTGGATGATGTAATGCTATATTCATGTATTGTGTGAAGTGGCGATTGTCGGTGTCAAAACCGGCGGATCTCGGGTAGTGGGTCCCGAACTGTGCGTCTAGGCCGGATGGTAACAGGAGGAAGGGAACACGATGTTTTACCCAGGTTCGGGCCCTCTTGAGGGAGGTAAAACCCTACGTCCTGCTTGATTAATATTGATGATATGGGTAGTACAAGAGTAGATCTACCACGAGATCAAGGAGGCTAAACCCTAGAAGCTAGCCTATGGTATGATTGTTGTATATGGAGTTGATTGCCTACGGACTACAACCCTCCGGTTTATATAGACACCGGATAGGGTTAGGGTTACATAGAGTCGGTTACAATGGTAGGAGATCTTGAATATCCGCATCGCCAAGCTTGCCTTCCACGCCAAGGAAAGTCCCATCCGGACGCGGGACGAAGTCTTCAATCTTGTATCTTCATAGTCCAGGAGTCCGGCTGAAGGTATAGTCCGGCTACCCGAACACCCCCTAATCTAGGACTCCCTCAGTAGCCCCTGAACCAGGCTTCAATGACGATGAGTCCGGCGCGCAAATTGTCTTCGGCATTGCAAGGCGGGTTTCTCCTCCAAGTCCTTCATAGAAGATTGTAAACACCAAGAGTAGTGTCCGGCTCTGCAAAATAAGCTTCCACATATTGCCATAGAGAGAATAATATTAACACAAATCAAATCTGCTGATGTATTCCGCAGTGCGTCAACACACTACAGCCAAGTCCTTCACCCGAATCGTCTTCACTTTTCCACCTGAGCGTGTTTTGCGAGGCGGTTTCCTTGGCACGTCTTGTCAAAGCAGAGATCGTGTACCCCCCTTTTACGGGACTCTCATCAATACGGACGTGGGTAACCCAATCATGCCCGTTAGCATGTTTTCTCGATTAAAGGCGAGTCCCAAACGGTTACGGGGAGGGCTCCTGGTATTCCACCTCTTATAAAGAGACCAGGGCCTTACTCCTTTTCTCCAATCCCAAAACAAGTTCGCTCGTCGCCTCGAGTTCCAACACCCTAGGCTCCAGATTCCGGGCGCCTCAGACCTTCGACAATGTCCGGTTCCGATCTCCAAGGCCGATGGATGCCCTCCTCCGTCACAGAGGAGGACGTGCTAAAGTTGAGAGAGGCTAAGTTCTTGACCACCGAAATTTTGCACAGGTTGCCTGCTCAAGGGCAGGCTATCCCCAGTCCCCAGCTCGGTGAGAGCGTAGTGTTCGTGTCTCACTTCCTTCGGGGGTTAGGCTTCCCGATGGATCCCTTTGTGAGGGGACTGCTATTTTATTACGGGCTGGAATTTCACGACTTAGCTCCGGAGTCCATCCTCCATATCTCCTTGTTTGTCGTTGTATGTGAAGCGTTCCTCCATGTTACCCCTCACTTCGGATTATGGCTCAAGACCTTCAAAGTGGAGCCGAAGATGATCAAGGGGCGGTATGCAGAGTGCGGAGGCGCTGTTATAAGCAAAAATGTTGATGCTCCATGGCCCGAGGGCTCTTTTCAAGAGAGCTAGGCTTGTGGCAACGAGAGTGGTTTTATATCACCACTACCCGGAGCACCAAGTGGGTGGCGCTTCCTGCCTTTTGCTCGGGTCCCCCACCACGGCTAGCGTCATGGGTTAACAGAGGGTTAGATTGGGGTTTGCCCAAAGACGTGCCCTTGTTACAGGGCCACATTAAGGATCTCTTGGAAGGAGACCTCAGCTTGGTCAAGGTGACGCAGGTCATGCTGATTCGCCGAATATTGCCCGACAAACATCGCTCCCTTCGCCTATGGGAGTTTAATCCAGAGGGACCGCGAGCTCTCCAGAATTTCATGGGCGCAACGCCCGCGGAGATGTATAAATTGTTCTTCAGATCACGAGAGATGTGTCCGGATTTAACCGAGGACGCAGGCCTAAGCTGCAATCGCCCGGATACTCAAGTAAGCAACCTTGTGCCCGGACCTTCTATCCGTATAATTGTCATAAACTTGCCCCTAAAAGAGTCGTCCTTTTAAACAGGAGTGGATAGCGAAGGCAAAGCTGATCAGGTGTCCGGCTCCCCTTCCCGAAACTAGGCCGGATCCCGTGCTGGTCAGGATGGGAGATAATGCCTTTGGAGGGAAGCAAGGGGGAGGACAAGGAAACTATGGCCTCCTCGAAGGAGGCTGCTCCGAAGGGAGGAACCGACAATTCCTCTACTAAGGGGAAGAAGAGAGCCGCCTCTAACGACCCGGAAACCATGGCCTC
>NC_041388.1:699964763-700019977 GCF_002162155.2 Triticum dicoccoides | reverse complement strand
ACGCCGGGGAGTTCCTCGGCCGGACTACGCCCTCAAGGGGATCATCCCTCCAGTGAGCCGTAAGTAGAGAAAGGTTTTCCTTTTGAGGGATGAGGGATGATTTAGATCTGAGAAGATTAACCGAATTTTTACCTTGTAGCTCGGACCTCAGCCCTTCTCAGCAGAGCTCGTCTTCGGGGGATCTCCTTTCGGAGATGATGGAGAGCGGGACGCCTCCCCCTGCCGTGCCGCCTAGCGAGGCGGGCGACCCTGAGGTGTCGTCGCAGAGGGTTTCTCCGAATCCGGCAGGGGCGGCAGATAGCTATGTGGCCCCCCGAGGTTCTCCGTGTCCGGCCTTCGAAAGAGGTCGTGGGAGAAGTCCGGCACCGTCTGGTGCTCGGCCGGAGGAGCTAAAGATTCTGCTGGGGCGAGCTTCTATCTCGGAGGAGCACCGTGCATTGATGGGAACGGTGATTGAAAAGATCTCATCCGCAGAGAGCGGATTGTATGAGGCCGTCAAAAGTTTACTGACGGGTTTTGAGGTACATTAGATAATGTACACTTTTGTCAGTTGCGCATGAATAAGATGCGCCCTGTGTAGATAGTAGCCCCTGAGACTCTGCGCATCGTCAAGAAATGACGGCACGCGGAGGATCATAATCCCAGGTCTAAGATGTCGCCTTTGAATGTAGGCAGCAGGGTGTCCGGAATCGAGCCGAACTGAAGATTTTACCGAACTAAAGCGGCAACTGGACGTGGCAGTTGCCGACATCACGCTTGTTAATAAGCGGCTTGATGAGGCTCAAGGTATTTAATTCCTCGGGCGGCATCAGGTAAGAACAATTTTATGCCTGTGTCTTACAATGTGTGTGTGTTTGACGCAGATGGTGCGGCCGCTGTGGAGAGTCTCAGGGCAGAACTTGCCCGAGCTAAATATCAAGCCAGAGAAAGTGGTCCGGCTGCCAAGAAAGCCCTTGAAGAGCTGAGAGCCGAACAGGCTGCTCATTGCCGAAGCAAGGAAGAGATGGCCGAGATGGCCGAAAAGTTAAAGAGTGCTGCAGACCGTTGCAGACTTCTTGAGAAAGAAGACCAGGCGAAACAGACGGACTTAGAGAAGGTCGTTGCCAATGCCAAGGACGCGCGCTCTGCGATGAGAGCTGCAAAGGAGGAGCTGCGTTAGGCCGAACATATTGCGGCTGGAAAGCCCTTTATGTTGCGAAGGAAATTTTGCGATCCGAAGTTTGCTCCGTTGGACCGGATGTGGAGTGTGGAGGATACCTATCTGGATTTGGCAACAAGTGCTGCTGATGCGACCGAACACTTTCGAGATCAGAAAGATCGCGAAGTGGAAAAGCTTTTCTGGTCGCAGTTTCACAATCCAGAGCGTCCACTAGCAGTGGACGATCGTTTGGCTCAATGGGCCGAACTGAATAGGTTGTCCGGACTCGCCATGAAGTACGTCATGGGTCATCTGTGGCCGGGGAGATCGGAGCCGAAGAGTTATTTCAGCTTGGTGCAGCAATTCCTTGACGCGGTGCCGCGTATTGATGCAATGAAGAGGTCAGCATGCATAGAGGGCGCAAGGATGGCTCTTGCCCGTGTCAAGACATATTGGGCAGAGATGGAGACCACCGTTGTTGCGTCCCGAGATTCGGACAAAAGCCGAGTACCCTCCGAGCACTATTTTCAGGAAGTCCTTGAAGGCGCTCGCGTAATAGAGACGCAGTGCTCGAAAGATGCTATGTTATGATAGCATATGTAATTATAAAGTAATATTTTGATAAACTGTAGTGGCCTTTTTATACTTGTGCCTTCAAGTATTGGGAACACCTCCTGTGCGGCCGTTTTAAGATATATATATATACAAAATCTGAAAGATGGCAGTCGTTGGCTTCAGCCCCCACGCACATAGTGCGGGGGTGCTCGCAGAAGACGCATTTTCACACTTAACCCAACATCTTGGTCCTACAAAGGAGGTGATAGCGCAGCGGGCCAGGCAACCGGACTATAATGCTTTAACACTTTCACTTAGCCATAGGAGCTTGACAGTGAGACTATTTAGGTAGCCCCTTGGTGGCGACTGCGCTCGCCCGAGTTCGGGGCGTGTATGTGCCTGACCGGGAAGCGGCCCTTCGTTAAAGCGGAGGAATCCGATAGATTCTGATAGGTCATCGAGTGGCTGACCAGTCTCACGCTACATCATGACAATCAGTTTTCGGCTTTCTCTACTAAGGTGCTCGCCCGGCCGAACCGGGGCACAATCGCAGTAGTTCTCCTGGTGCTACCTTAGCCGATAGAGCGGAACGTAAGGTAGCCGAACTCAGGAGCCGGGCAACCCAACATTTGACCAAAGACATGATTCGGAGCCGATGCATATAATGCCAAAACTCGTGACGCCGAACACTCCCTAAGGTGTTCGGTCTTTATGAGTGCGGGCGAAACAACACTCTTTATTTAAAAAGCCCCTAGTGTCCAGGTGCGTGCAAAAATTCTGATGTGGCCACATGCCAAGACGCCAGCCTCCTCCTTGGTTATATCAGAAAAAACCAGGGGATGTGTAGCAACAAGAGAGAGTAAAAAAGGTTTACGCGGGGTCTTAATCTAAAAAGAATCCTTTAGGACGGGTCCCTACTGCACGTCTGCGCCTGTGTCTCCGTTGTGCCGTATCCTGGACGGGCGCCGCACGACGTTGATCTGTAAAAGAGAGAAACTGAGTTGAAAAATGGGTCGTGCTGAACAAAAGTTTAAAGTAAACAAAGTATAAAGTAAAATATATAAAATTGAGCTTTATTGTCTCTTATTGTATATGCATGGAGCCCCTAGTGGGGGTATATGGCCACTAAGCTTGCATCAATGATGATTTTGTCCCGAACTCGTCTATCCGCGTTCGTGGCCTTTAATGACCTATTTCCAAGTTTTTTGGCCGGGTGAGGCCGTTTTACTGTGGGGCTGTCAAAGCGGACGCACAGTCCTCCGCTTGGGGAGGCGCACTTTAGTGCTTCCCATTCAAAGAGATGATGCCTCATGGACCGGGCATCTTAAGCGTGAGAGATGCATAATGTGGTATTGCGTTAAAGCGGGCGAAAGCTTCGCGTCCCAGTAGTGCTTGATAGCGACTTGAGAACGGGACGATACGGAAGGTCAGCTTTTCACGACGGAAGTTATCGGCAGAGACGAATATAACTTCGAGCCGGAGAAAACCCATACAATGGGTGTCCGGACCAGGTGTTACCCCTTGAAAGGAGGTTTTGCTGCGGCGGATTCTTGCTGGGTTTATCCCCATGTGATGGATTGTATCCTGATATATCAGGTTTAGTCCACTGCCGCCGTCCATAAGGACATTTGAAAACCGGAGTCCGCCAATTATTAGATCGAGTATCAAGGCAGTCTAGCCTGCATTTTTGAAATTTCTAGAATAATCTAGCTGATCGAAGATGATTGGTTTTGACAACCAGTGGCGGGACCCTTTGGGGATGGGCCGTGTGGTGTGTACCTTTACGGGCACCGCACATTTCATTATGTGAAGTGAGTTCACTGTTTTTACTTCTTGTGGGAAGTTCTTTTGTTTCCTGGTGCTCTGCTTTTGGGGTTCGTCCTCGTCTTCGCTTGGTGTATCGAGCCCCTTGTGTTCGGCATTGAGTCTGCCGGATTGTTTGAAAACCCAACAATCTCTGTGGGTATGGTTAGCAGGCTTCCTGGGAGTACTGTGTATATGACATATCCTGTCCAGGATTTTATTTAGGTTGGATGGATCGTCCCTGTTATCCTGTGGGGGCGATTTTGCCTGTTTTTGTCGTGAGCATTTGAATCCGGCATTGACTGTCGTGCTCTTCGGACTTTTGTCCTTAGTCCAGCGACGGTCCTTGTTGCGTCGCGGTTTTCCGCTTCCATCCCTAATTTCGGATGTACTTGGGTCGCTGGGGCTGCACCTTGCCAACCAGCTGTCCTCCCCTGCACAAAAGCGGGTCATGAGGCTTGTTAGTGCGGCCATTGTTCTTGGCTTTTTTTGGCCGAGGTGTCTGGCGAGCCATTCGTCTCAGGCATTATGCCTGAAAGCTGCTAAGGCTTCGGCGTCCCGACAGTCGACTATCTGATTCTTTTTAGTGAGGAATCTATTCCAGAACTGCCGAGCTGATTCTCCGGGTTGTTGAGTTAAGTGACTGAGATCGTCTGCATCCGGAGGGCGGGCATAGATCCCCTGAAAGTTTGCCCGGAAAGCATCCTCGAGCTCCTCCCAGCTTCCAATCGTGTTTTCGGGAAGGCTTTTAATTCAATGCCGGGCTGGCCCTTTAAGCTTAAGGGGTAAATATTTTATGGTGTGGAGATCATCTCCTCTAGCCATGTGTATGTGGAGGATATAATCCTCGATCCAGACTCCAGGGTCTGTTGTTCCATCATATGCCTCTATGTTTACGGGTTTGAATCCCTCTGGAAATTCATAGTCCAGGACCTCATCGGTGAAACATAGGGGGTGTGCGGCGCCCCTGTATTTGGGTGTGCCGGATTCTGATGATGGCTTCATAGCGTTGCTTACAAGAGCTTGCTTTCTTGGCCCATAAATGGACCTGACTGGGCCATGATGCGAATCCTTAAGTGGGTCGCATGCCGATTTAGGTGCGGCGCCGCTTGCCGCTTTATGGGGTCGTCTATCCGACCGTGTGGCTTTCTCATTTTTTGAATGCGAGGGCTCTAGGGCCTCTTTGTCAAATTCAGGCAGTAGCTTTCTTTTCGGATAGCTTTTAGTGCGGCGACTGTCACTGCATTTATCTGCGGTACTGATTACTTTGCTCCATCTAATCCGGAGTGCATCTTCCGCTGTTTTTAGCTTCCGCTTCTGCTTTTTTAGGCTGCGTGCAGTTGCAACGAGTCTCTCGTGGAGATTCTTCTGCTCCATAGGTTTATCCGGCGTGAGGTCGTCCGGAATGCCGTTTTTGCCGGAGGAGGGATGTTCGGTTTCTCTATCCGTGTTGCCCTGTTCGGACGGTTGCTCTAAGGCCTGCTCGTCGTCTACCGGCTCGTCTTGCTCTATGGGTGGGTTTTTGTCGAGGCGGGGCTTGGGTCGGCGTTTACGCCGACGCTTTGATTGCTTTTCGGGGAGTTGATCTCCCGTCCCATCCCCTTTTTCCTCGTTGTTGCTTCCTTTAGGGGTATCCACCATGTACACATCGTGAGATGAGGTGGCTGTCCAATGCCCTATGGGCGTTGGTTCGTCGGTATCTCCTGTATCGTCATCCATGCTGTCGATGTCTCCGGAGTCGAAGTTGAGCACGTTGTTTAAATTGTCGACAGTGGCTACCAAGTGGGTGGTGGGTGGGCTTTGAATTTCCTCATCGTCCGCATCCCACCCTCGCTGACCATAGTCCGGCCAGGGCTCTCCTGATAAAGAGAGAGACTTAAGAGAATTCAGGATGTCGCCAAAAGGCAAATGTTGAAAGATGTCTGCGGCGGTGAACTCCATTATCGGCGCCCAATCGGATTCGATTGGCAGGGGCGTAGGGGGTCCGGAGTCCGGGGAGGAGTCCGGGTCCTCGGAGTCACGGGTCGTGCAGAGTGCGGGGCTAGCGTTCGGCTCGATCGCTTTCGGGATCGCAGCCCCCGAGGTGACGTCCAACCGCTCATCGTCGATTGGCGCAATAGGCTCCGAGTTAGGGGTCGGAACCGATGCGTGTGCGGCCTCCAGGACACTGTCCGGGGGCAGAGCTAGATCATGCCCCTCGAGATAGTGCGGCGCGCTTGGCCGTGGCTTGAGCCCGTAAAGATCAAGTCTCCGCGGATGTCAGCCGTGTAGTTTAAGCTTCCAAACCTGACTTGATGGCCAGGGGCGTAGCTCTCGATCTGCTCCAGGTGGTCGAGCGAATTGGCCCGCAGAGCGAAGCCGCCGAAGACAAAGATCTGTCCGGGGAGAAAAGTCTCACCCTGGACCGCATCGTTGTTGATGATCAAAGGAGCCATCGGACCTAAAGGCGACGACACAGAGGAACTCTCAATGAAATCACCAATGTCGGTGTCAAAACCGGCGGATCGCGGGTAGTGGGTCCCGAACTGTGCGTCTAGGCCGGATGGTAACAGGAGGCAGGGAACACGATGTTTTACCCAGGTTCGGGCCCTCTTGATGGAGGTAAAACCCTACGTCCTGCTTGATTAATATTGATGATATGGGTAGTACAAGAGTAGATCTACCACGAGATCAAGGAGGCTAAACCCTAGAAGCTAGCCTATGGTATGATTGTTGTATATGGAGTTGATTGCCTACGGACTACAACCCTCCGGTTTATATAGACACCGGATAGGGTTAGGGTTACATAGAGTCGGTTACAATGGTAGGAGATCTTGAATATCCGCATCGCCAAGCTTGCCTTCCACGCCAAGGAAAGTCCCATCCGGACACGGGACGAAGTCTTCAATCTTGTATCTTCATAGTCCAGGAGTCCGGCTGAAGGTATAGTCCGGCTACCCGAACACCCCCTAATCCAGGACTCCCTCAGCGATTGTAAGCCAACTCTTTATCCCTTTATTATTCAGTACATGGGATGTGTAAAGATTACCCCTCTTGCGACATACCTACTATGCGGCTATGCCTCTAAGTCGTGCTCCCACACGTGGAAGATATAGCCGCATCATGGGTGTTATAGCCGATCATCGGGAAAGTCCACCAAAGTCCATACTTTGTTCTCATACATGATCCTATCTGAATTTCATGGCTTCCAGCTATTTTTTGGAATCCGGGCCTACCATCGCTTCTCCATAGCTCATAGGTTCATCGTTGTCTAACAACGTGACCTTTAAGACAGGGTTACCACTTAGAAGTTGAACACACCCTTGTCGACCTACGAGGTTCGATAGTAACTTGATATGAAGCTCCATGATCATCATCATTAGCTTTCTCTTCAACTGAGGTAGGTGCCACAGAAACATCTTTCTATGATGCGCTACTCTCTGGTTGAAGTAAAGGTTCAACAACCTTATCAAGTTATATCTTCCTCCCACCAATTCTTTCGAGAGAAACTTTTCCTCGAGAAAGGACCCGTTTCTAGAAACAATCACTTTTGCTTCCGGATCTGAAATAGGAGGTATACCCAACTGTTTTGGGTATTCTATGAAGATGCATTTATCCACTTTGGGTTCGAGCTTATCAGCCTGAAAATTTTTCACATAAGCGTCGCAGCCCCAAACTTTTAAGAAACGACATCTTAGGTTTTTCTAAACCATAGTTCATACGGTGTCGTCTCAACGGAATTGCGTGGTGCCCTATTTAAAGTGAATGTGGTTGTCTCTAATGCCTAACCCATAAACGATAGTGGCAATTCGATAAGAGACATCATGGTATGCACCATATCCAATAGGGTGCGGTTATGATGTTCGGACACACCATCACACTATGGTGTTCCAGGCGGTATTAGTTGTGAAACAATTTCCACAATGTCTTAATTGTGTGCCAAACTCGTAACTCAGATATTCATCTCTATGATCATATCATAGACCTTTTATCCTCTTGTCATGACGATCTTCAACTTCACTTTGAAATTACTTAAACCTTTCAATAATTCAGACTTGTGTTTCATCAAGTAAATATACTTAGCATCTACTCAAATCATATGTGAAGTAAGAACATAACGATATCCACTGCGTGCCTCAACACTCATTGGACTACACACATCAAAATGTATTACTTCCAACAAGTTGCTTTCTTGTTCCATCTTACTGAAAACGAGGCCTTTCAGTCATCTTTCCCATGTGGTATGATTTGCATGTCTCAAGTGATTCAAAATCAAGTGAGTCCAAACGATCCATCTGTATGGAGTTTCTTCATGCATATCTACCAATAGACATGGTTCGCATGTCTCAATCTTTTCAGAAACGAGTGAGTCCAAAGATCCATCAACATGGAGCTTCTTCATGTGTTTTATACCAATATGACTCAAATGGCAGTGCCACAAGTATGTGGTACTATCATTACTATCTTATATCTTTTGGCATGAACATATGTATCACTACGATCGAGATTCAATAAACCATTCATTTTAGGTGCAATACCATTGAAGGTATTATTCAAATAAATAGAGTAACCATTATTCTCCTTAAATGAATAATCGTATTGCGATAAACATAATCCAATCATGTCTATGCTCAATGCAAACACCAAATAACAATTATTTAGGTTTAACACCAATCCCGATGGTAGAGGGAGCGTGCGATGTTTGATCACATCAACCTTGGAAACACTTCCAACACATATCGTCATCTCACCTTTAGCTAGTCCCCGTTTATTCCGTAGCTTTTATTTCGAGTTACCAACACTTAGCAACCGAACCGGTATCTAATACCCTGGTGCTACTAGGAGTACTAGTAAAGTACACAATAATATAACGTATATTCAAAATACTACTATCGACCTTGCCAGCCTTCTCATCTACCAAGTATTTAGGGTAGTTCTGCTTGAGTGACCGTTCCCCTCATTATAGAAGCACTTAGCCTCGGGTTTGGGTTCATCCTTGGGTTTCTTCACTAGAGCAGCAACTGATTTGCCGTTTCATGAAGTATCCCTTCTTTCCCTTGCCCTTCTTGAAACTAGTGGTTTTACTAACCATCAACAGTTGATGCTCCTACTTGATTTCTACTTTCGCGGTGTCAAACATCGCGAGTTGCTCAAGGATCATCATGTCTATCCCTGATATGTTATAGTTCATCACGAAGCTCTAATAGCTTGGTGGCAGTGACTATGGAGAACCATCCCTATCTCATCTGGAAGATTAACTCCCACTCGATTCAAGCGATTGTAGTACTCAGACAATCTGAGCACATGCTCAATGATTGAGCTTTTCTCCCTTAGTTTGCAGGCTTAAGAAACTTGTCAGAGGTCACATACCTCTTGACGTGGGCACTAGTATGAAATCCCAATTTCAGTCTTTGGAACATCTCATATGTTCTGTGACGTTTCAAAACCGTCTTTGGTGCCACAATTCTAAACCGTTAGCGTTACGCACTAAACTATCACGTAGTCATCAAAACGTGTATGTCGGATGTTTCGCAACACCTACAGACGACGCTCGAGGTTCAGCACACCGAGCGGTGCATTAAGGACATAAGCCTTCTGCACAACAATGAAGATAATCCTCAGTTGACGGACGCAGTCCGCATAATTTCTACTATCAACTTTCAACTAAATTTTCTGTAGGAACATATCTTAAATAGTAGAACTAAAGCGTAAGCTACGACATAATTTGCAAAGACCTTTTGACTATGTTAATGATAATTAAGTTCATCTAATCAAATTATTTAATGAACTCGCACTTAGATAGACATCCCTCTAGTCATCTAAGTGATACATGATCCGAGTCAACTAGGCCGTGTTCGATCATCACGTGAGATGGACTAGTCATCATCGGTGAACATCTTCATGTTGATCGCATCTACTATACGACTCATGTTCAACCTTTCGGTCTCTTGTGTTCCGAGTCCATGTCTGTACATGCTAGGCTCGTCAAGTCAAACTAAGTGTTTTGCATGTGTAAATCTGGCTTACACCCGTTGTATGCGAACGTTAGAATCTATCACACCCGATCATCACGTGGTGCTTCGAAACAACGAACCTTCGCAACGGTTCACAGTTAGGGGGAACACATATCTTGAAATTTTAGTGAGGGATCATCTTATTTATGCTACCGTCGTTCTAAGAAAATAAGATGTAAACATGACAAACATCACATGCAAATCATAAAGTGACATGACATGGCCAATATCATCTTGCGCCTTTGATCTCCATCTTCGAGGCGCGGCATGATCACCTTCGTCACCGGCATGACACCATGATCTCCATCATCATGTGTTCATGAAGTTGTCTCGCCAACTATTACTTCTACTACTATGGCTAACGGTTAGCAATAAAGTAAAGTAATTACATGGCGTTTTTCATTGACTTGCATGTCATACAATAAATTAAGACAACTCATGTGGCTCCTACCGGTTGTCATACTCATCGACATGCAAGTCGTGATTCCTACTACAAGAACATGATCAATCTCATACATTACATATATATAATTCGTCACATCCTTTTGGCCATATCACATCACATAGCATACCCTGCAAAAACAAGTTAGACGTCCTCTAATTGTTGTTGCATGTTTTACGTGGCTGCTATGGGTTTCTAGCAAGAATGTTTCTTACCTATGCAAAAGCCACAGCGGTGATATGCCAATTGCTATTTACCCTTCATAAGGACCCTCTTCATCGAATCCGATCCGACTAAAGTGGGAGAGACAGACACCCGCTAGCCACCTTATGCATCAAGTGCATGTCAGTCGGTGGAACCTGTCTCATGTAAGTGTGCGTGTAAGATCGGTCCGGGCCGCTTCATCCCACAATGTCGCCGAATCAAGATAAGACTAGTAACGACAAGAAAATTGAACAAATCATCACCCACAACAACTTTGTGTTCTACTCGTGCATAGAATCTACGCATAAACCTGGCTCTGATACCACTGTTGGGGAACGTAGTAATAATTCAAAATTTTCCTACGTATCACCAAGATCAATCTAGGAGATGCTAGCAACGAGAGAGAGGGAGTGCATCTTCATACCCTTGAAGATCTCTAAGTGGAAGCGTTACAAGAACGCGGTTGATGGAGTCGTACTCGCGGCGATTCAAATCACGGAAGATCTGATCTAGCGTCGAACAGACGGCGCCTCCGCGTTCAACACACGTACAGCCCGGGGATGTCTCCTCCTTCTTGATCCAGTAAGGGGAGAGGAGAAGTTGAGGGAGGACTCCGGCAGCACGACGGCGTGGTGGTGGAGCTTGTGGTATTCCTGCAGGGCTTCGCCAAGCTCTACGGAGGAGAAGGAAGAGTTGGGGGAGGGAGGGGCTACGCCAGGGAAGGGGTGCGGCTGCCCTCTATCTCCCTCACTATATATAGGGGGAAGGGGTGGAGGAGGCGCCCTAGGGTTCCCTAGGGGAGGGGCAGCGGCCACAGGGGAAACCCTAGATGGGTTTGGGCGCCCCCACCCCTAGGAAACTTGCCCCCCAAGCCGGGAGGGGTGGCTGCCCTAGGGGAGACGCCCCCACCTCTCTAGGTTATGTGAGAGGGGTTGGAAGGGGCGCACAACCCCTTAGTGGGATGGTGTGCCCCCTCCCCTTGGCCCATAAGGCCCCCCAACGCTTGCCGGGGCCTCCAAAACACCTTTCGGTCACGCTGGTCATCACCCGGTACTCCCAGAACAATTTCGGACTCCAATACCCTTCGTCCAATATATCGATCTTCACCTCCGGACCATACCGGAGTTGCTCGTCACATCCAGGATCTCATCCGGGAGTCTGAACTACCTTCAGTAACCACATGCTATTTCCCATAACAACTCTAGCGACACCGAACCTTAAGTGTGTAGACCCTACGGGTTCGGGAAACATGCAGACATGACCGAGACACCTCTCCGGCCAATAACCAATAGCGAGATCTGGATATGCATATTAGCTCCCACATGTTCCACGATGATCTCATCGGATGAACCACGATGTCGGGGATTCAATCAATCCCGTATACAATTCCCTTTGTCTATTGGTATGTTACTTGCCCGAGATTTGATCGTCGGTATCCCTATACCTTGTTCAATCTCATTACCGGAAAGTCTCTTTAGTCGTTCCGTAACGCATGATCCCGTGACTAACTTCTTAGTCACACTGAGCTCATTATGATGATGCATTACCGAGTGGGCCCAGAGATACCTCTCCGTCATATGGAGTGACAAATCCCAGTCTCGATTCGTGCCAACTCAACAAATACTTTCGGAGATACCTGTAGTGCACCTTTATAGCCACCCAGTTACGTTGTGACGTTTGGTACACCCAAAGCATTCCTACGGTATACGGAGTTGCACAATCTCATGGTCTAAGGAAAAGATACTTGACATTAGAAAAGCTCTTAGCAAACGAACTACATGATCTTGTGCTATGCTTAGGATTGGGTCTTGTCCATCACATCATTCTCCTAATGATGTGATCCCGTTATCAACGACATCCAATGTCCATGGTCAGAAAACCATAACCATCTATTGATCAACGAGCTAGTCAACTCGAGGCTTACTAGGGACATGTTGTGGTCTATGTATTCACACATGCATTACGGTTTCCAGTTAATACAATTATAGCATGAACAATAGACAATTGTCATGAACAAGGAAATACAATAATAATCATTTTATTATTGCCTCTAGGGCATATTTCCAACAGATAACCCACAAATATAGGGGATCGCAATAGTTTTCGAGGGTAGAGTATTCAACCCAAATTTATAGATTCGACATAAGGGGAGCCAAAGAATATTTGAAGGTGTTAGCAGCTGAGTTGTCAATTCAACCACACCTGAAGATTAATTATCTGCAGCAACGTGATCAGTAGCAAAGTAATATGATAGTTTGGATAATAGTGACAATAGTAACAATAACGGTAAAAGTGATAGCAATAGTTTTGTAACAAGTGTAATAGTAACAATAGCAGTAGTAACTTAGCAAGAACAATATAAGATAAATTCATAGGCATTGGATCGGTGACTTGTTGGATGATATTCATCATGAGACAGTTATAACCTAGGGCGATACGACACTAGCTCCAATTCATCAATATAATGTAGGCATGTATTTCATAAATAGTCATACATGCTTATGGAAAGAACTTGCATGACATCTTTTGTCCTACCCTCCTGTGGCAGCGGGGTCCATATGGAAACTAAGGGATATTAAGGCCCCCATTTAATAGAGAACCAGAACAAAGTATTAACACACGGTGAATACATGAACTCCTCAAACTACGTTCATCACCGAAAGTGGCACGACTATTGTCACTCCGGGGTTGCCGGGTCATAACATGTAGTAGGTGACTATAACTTGCAAGATCGGATCTAGAACATGCATATAATGGTGATAACATAAATGATTCAGATCTGAAATCATGGCACTCGGGCCCATAGTGACAAGCATTAAGCATAGCAAAGTCATAGCAACATCAATCTTAGAACATAGTGGATACTAGGGATCAAGCCCTAACAAAACTAACTCGATTACATGATGAATCTCATCCAACTCCTCGCCGACCAGCAAGCCTATGAAGGAATTACTCACTCCCGGTGGGGAGCATCATGGAATTGGCGATGGAGAAGGGTTGGTGATGATGAAGAACGAAGATCCCCCTCTCCGGAGCCCCAAATGGACTCTAGATCTGGCCTCCCGATGAAGAACAGGAGGTGCCGGCGGCTCCGACTCGTGGATCATGATAATTCTTTCTCCCTAATTTTTTTCTGGAAAAATAGGATTTTATAGCGTTGGTTTCAGGGTCTGCGCGGCCAACAGGTGGGGACACCCCACCTAGGTGCGTCAGGAGGGGGCGCACCCTGGTGGGTTGTGCCCACCCAGGTGCCCCCTCTGGTGGATCTTGGCTCCAGAAATTCTCTTCATTGATATAAAAATTCCTCGTAAAGTTTCATTCCATTCCGAGAACTTTTATTTCTCCACAAAAACAACACCATGGTAGTTCTGCTGAAAACAACATCAGTCCGGGGTTAGTTTCATTCAAATCATGCAAATTCGAGTCCAAAACAAGAGGAAAAGCGTTAGGAAAATTTGATACGTTGGAGACATATCAACTCCCCCAAGCTTAAACATTTGCTTGTCCTCAAGCAATTCAGTTGATAAACTGAAAGTAAAAAAGTAAAACTTTTACGAACTCTTTTGCTCTTGTTTGCATAAAAAGCTTAAACGGCACCCAGGTTTTCAGCCAACATTATAACTAAACATGACGACAATAACTCTTAAAAATTATATTAACTCATATCAATAACATAATCAACTAGTGAGCAATAATAAGATATCTCAAACGGCAACACGTTCTCAAAACAACCATGATATAATATGACAATAGTGGTAGCTCGCTAGCCCTTTCTGAGATCGCAAAACATAAATGCAGAGCACCTCCATAGTCCAAGCAGCGCCTAAACATTGTAATTCATGGTAGAAAAGATACAGTCATGATGCACCCAACAATAGCCACACACAATGCATAAGCATGATGGCAGTGCTCTCAGGTTCTGGCGCTTATTTTAGAAGGTAATGACACAACATAGAAGTAAATAGATAGTCCCTTTGCAGAGGGAAGCAGTGATTTGCAGAGGTGCCAGAGCTTGAGTGTAGCGACCCGGCCTCAAATGGTCAAGTCTCTGTGCTTCAATGTCATCCCTGGATCGGTAATGCTGACACACACAGTACTCGAGGATTTATAACAGAGTAGCAATCACACACTTATTACATCGAATGTCACAAAAGAGAACTTATTACAATAAATATGGCTTAAGGCCATCTAATACGATAATAACGGAAGGCTTGGAAGATACAATGAGTCCATCAACTCCAATGGCATAGCTGAGCTGCACGGCAATGACCTAACGAACCTTACTCCTTGTATGAAAAGTCTGCAACATGATACGTTGCAGCCCGAAAACGGGTCAGCACATGGAATATGCTGGCAAAATAACATAGTAGAGCAAGAACAGAATAATGCTATCACTACATGCATATTTGGCTGGTGGAAAGCTCTATGGTTAGAGTTTTTGCGAAAAGCCAATTTTTTCCTACAACAAAGAAATAGATTTTATTTAACTATCATGGTAGTTGAAACATCATTGAGAAGGTTCCTCCAACTCAATCCCAATTAAAGTAATTAGCGACCCAATAATATTATTTAATAGTGATGAGATACTTATGATACTCCAAGTACTAGATACTCAAGATGTTCATAACCGGGGACACGACTAACCATGATTAGTTTATACACTCTGCAGAGGTTTGCGCACTTTTCCCCACAAGACTCGATCTCCTCCGTTGGATTTCTCGCACTTCATGATGTTTGAGAAACGGATGACCAAGACACAGTCTTTCAGAAGTATTAACCCCTTACTCCGGGCAGACCATACCAACCTACATCCCTCTACCTGCTGATCCACCTCTTCGGGAGCTTCATGCAACTTACTCAACTATGCTAGAGCCCATAATAGCTTGTGGCTGCACACGGAAGTTTCTAGCATGAAAATATCTCAGTTCCCTTTGAGCCTGGATGGCGGACCATAGGATTATCACACGGGTACTCTGGGATATCCTAGGACAACACTGGATTCCCCAGGTGCCCAACAAACAATCCACCCAGATGTGTATTCAAGTTGCCACCTTAAATTGAACCATTAATTAACAATCTCACATCTATCATGGATTGCACTCACCCAACCACGTCTACGAGCATAGCATAGCAATATAAGCAACACGTAGAAGTAACTCCCAAGGTTTGAACATAACAGGGTCATAGGTTCTACCTCATCAACTAATTCCCAACCCACATGTTAATCACATCCTAACCATGCAATGTTTGAGGATTGGAACTAATGCATAAAAACTGGATGATAAAAGGGTATGATCAAAGTGTTACTTGCCTTGCTGATGATCCGCAAAACCTAGGGACTCGTAGTAGCACGCTTCGCACTCTGGGTGTTCTAACACAACGCAGGAGACGAACCTCCTAGCAAAATGAGTAAATGGTAATTCAATAATTATGATATGCAGAGTATGAACATACCATTTGTGTGTGTGTTGGTTATGTTTCTCAAAGGTGTACATTTCTTGGATCCTAACAAAGCATGTGCCTCAGCTGTTAGTTGACCATTAATAATAGGACTTGACTAACTTCCACACGTCCGGAGGATTGCAACACATCCGCACGATTTCAAAAAGTAAGGAGTGAGTGTGGTGTGCGAGCCAATTCCTAATTCATTTTCAAGTCTGCATGCATGCATGCATATAAAATAGAAATGATGACATCGGCAAAGATTCTAAATAAATTCAAAATACAAAATGTTTTGTAGTCCAAACTGTTGGTCCGATTGAAAAAATGTTTTCACATAAAAGAACTGTCTTGACAAGACCTTCGAAACAAGATCCCATGGTGATATGTTACGATGACTTTTTTTTCAAGTAAAAAGTTATCACGTCTGGGATATGCAAGTTATCACGTCTATGGTACATAAGTTACCATGATGTTTACATATAAAAATTACGCGCATAAAAATGATTTCTTTCAAATTTCTCCCCACATGTAAATGCACTTAAAGTGCATAAAAGCTAATGTCATCATAGATTCACTTTATTTTGAAGTTTCAAAATGTTTTGTAACTCAAACAGTCTATTCGATTCAAAATCCATTTTCACAAAAAAAAATCCGCCATGGTGAGACCTTCGAAATAAGATCCATGTTGGCATGTTTCAACGACTTTTTATTTTGGGTCAAAAGTTATCATGCCTGAGCTAAGTAAGGTACCAGCTCTGTTGTGCATATATTACCATGTAATTTACACACATCTTACCGAAGTATATTTTCATGGGTAAAGTTATCATGGTGTTTGTACATAAGTTATCAGGCCCGAGAGCCTGTATTACCATGTTATTTACAGAGAATTTTTTTTCCATAACACTTTTCCATGGGTCAAAAGTTTTCGTGGCGTTTGTACCTAAGTTATCCGGTCCAAGAGCGTATCTTATCATGCTTTTACACAAAAAGTTATCAGTGGTATGTTTTCAACAATTTTTTTCCACGGGTCAAAGTTATTGTGGTGTTTATATCTAAGTTATCAGGTCCAGGATTCTATATTATCATGCTATTCACACAAAAAGTTATGGACAGTTCTACCTTCTGACCTTTCGGTATCATGCCATTGACACATAAGTTACAAGGTATGTTTAAAAAAATCCCTCGGGTAAAAAACATAATCACGGGTGTTTGTGCGTGAGTTATCAGGTATATGGTGTGAAATATTACCATGCTATTAACATAGAAGTTGTCGGGGATAATTTTTCAACAACTTTTATCCTTATGGGTCAAAGTTACCACGTGTTTATAGCTAAGTTATCAGGTCCATAGTATGTATCTTACCATGCTATTTACACAAAATTTACTGGGGTGTATTTGGATGCCTTTTTCACATGATAATTTTAACAAAGAGAAAATATGATAACTATACATGAACGACATGATAACTACAGAGGGCATCTCAAACTGACATGATAACTACAGAGGGTGTCTCAAACTATAACATACAAGAAAGATTCAAAGCAAACTATAAATATTATATTATAAAAAAGAAATGCAACATACACAACTAATTGCTTGGCTAGTTGGTTAGTGTGGTTAGTTTAGAGGTCTTACCTTGCTAAGGTTGAGAGTACAAATCCCACCTTGTACACTATTTTTGCCAGGGAAATTAGGATGAGAAAAGGACGGGCAAAATCATGCAAATTAGGAGGTGACCCATTAATTACGTTTCAAATTAGGGCAACCCATTTATTACGGGATAATCATGCCAACGGTAACTCATTAATTACGCGATAATAGAGTTGCCTAGTAGAATTATAATCGCATTTAAAGCATAATCCAATCACCATTTATTGCGGGATCGTGGAGAAAACGGAAAGAAATTAACAACCGTCGTACGATTAATAAGCGCCGTCCGATCCAAAATGGACACGATCCGAGTCGTACGGATCTGTTGCAGAATTCCTGCCGACTGGATTTTAGCTTTCTCGTTAATAATATTCAGAGCCTGAGCCTTCTTTTCTTATTGGGACATACGATATTTTTCAAGGAATGCTGCTCTTTTCTCATCAGACATTCGGGCATACAATGTATTCTTTTTTGCTTCTTGACTATTAGTAGTGACATTTGCATTCTCAATCGTAGACGAGTTCGTTACGTCTTTAAATGGGGAACGATGCATAGTCGTATCTGAAACTTTGTCTGGATTACTCTTGCTCATCCGTTAGAAAAAAACACAAATGTTAAAGAAAAATCAACAAAGTACAGAAAGAGGTGAAAAAGCATATGTAATAATCAGACATTGGAACAACATGTACAACGTGCGACTACAGAGTTCAAAGTAAGCAACATTGATAAAGTGCAGGAGCCTCAACATAGATAGACAAATCGGAATCATCTTCCCATTATGTACATCTATCCCATTATGCAGTCCACCGCTGCAATACATATGTTTGCATCTGTTTTAACTATGGCACTCTATGAAGCAAGCCTAGAAATTACAGCAGCAGAAATTAGAAGGCAGTGGTATTGAACATGCGTACAATTAAACCAAAAATTGTCACTGCAACCAAAAATAATGTGAGGGAAAAGCACCTGCAGCGTGGAGGACCGGCGGCGCCAATGTTCGGGCGGTGCGTGGACGCTGCGGCCCGAGCGGTTGGAGCGTGAGCGTGGCGGTCCGGTCGGTGCGTGGACGGGGCGGCCCGGGCGCCTGGAGCTATGGCGCCGCGGTCCGCCTGGAACATGGACGGGGCGGCCTAGGAGCCTTGAGCGTGGACGCCGCGGTCTGCCTGGAGCGTGGATGGGGTGGCCCGGACGCCTCGAGCGCGGGCGCGGCGGACCGGCCGCCTGGAGCGTGGGCGGCGGTCCGGGCTACGCGTGGACGCGGCGATCCGGCGGCGCGTGCAGATGGAGGCAGGCGGTGGCTGGCGGGGAGGGAAGAGGTGGGGCGAGGTGTAGGGTGCTGGGCAGATGGGTTAACATCCTCACGTAACACGTCGCTGCCCTCTGCTATGTTAACCCAATGGCACGGTGAGTAATTAATTAACGTAATGGCATGGTGAGTAATTAAAGCATAAAACACGTTTAGTATGCTGGAGTGATGTAGACCATCAGATTGCAGATTTCGATGGATAGGATGATTTGGTTCTCCGCCCTCTAGTGCTTTTATAATGGTAGTAGATAGATAGTAGATAGATAGATAATAGATAGATAGATAGTAGATAGTAGATAGATATGGGGTGTGCTCCGAGGTTGAAGAATGGCGACCGACGCTGTCACATAATTGCATCACGTCACGCTCGAGTGCTCTTGGGGCAAACTGGGCATTTCTAAATTTTTTTTACAAAAATGATCATTTTTTCAAAAAACCAAATAATTTTTCAAATTTAAGAATTTTTTTTGAAAAACATGAACAATTTATACAAATGCGGATTTTTTTTAAAATTGTGAAAAATAGTGAAACTGATAAGGAGAAAAAAGAAAAATCCAGTCAAGAACCTTCTAAAAAGTTCCCAAAATAGATAAAGAAGAAACCAAACTAGAAGAAGATTAACAAACCGGTAGAAGCATCCAGTTTTCCTACCGTAAAATGGGCCGGGCCAATTTGGTTTTCTTGTTCGCCCATTGATGAAGAGAAAAAAGGGGAAGAAAAAGGTCAAGAACCTTCTAAAAATTTCTCAAAACTAATAAGAAAAGCAAACTCTAAGATTCCTAAAACCAGTACCAGCATCCAATCACAATTAGACGACTATTTGACGTGGTATGCCTCAAATACGAAGCGCCAGCAGAGACACCTCAGTTTCTCGCACACACACAAAAAAAGAGAAGAGTCGCCTCCAGGTTTAATACCGTGAGAAAGAGGTGTGTAAAGACAAGTAGGAGTATAGTAAAGTGATGAGCATATGCTCTTCCTCCCGTTTATTACTGCCAGTAGGAAGGAGTGTATCACAAAAATGTTGGCTGGCTCACTGCTAGTTGTGGTTGTGATTGTGGTTCCCCGCCTTGCACTAATGCACGACACTGTGTTTTTAGTTTGGCATCCCCACCAACGGATTACTCTTTCTTGCCGGATCACTCTATTATGTGGCTTGTGGTGAGCGATGTTTGCGATCCCGCTCGCACTGAGTGATACACAATAGCGCCCACAAAATATGCATCCAAATCATCGTCCTTCGATACAATGTCTCGTGGGCCTTCTATCGTCGCTTATTTACGAGGAACTATGTGCGTCAAAATGAGACCAAGACGCATAGAGTCACTGCCTGGGTCAGCATAATTACAGTTGTGCGGAGTGATGTCTTTTATTTGCGAAGAACACTGTAGGGACCTGACCGATGTAGTGAGTAACGACATGATCACTATATCAACCGGTTCTTTAAAATGTTCTAATAATAAATTTTTAAAATTTCTGAAGATTTTTTGAATATGTGAATACTTTTTGAAAATGAGAACATTTCTTTGAAAATTTTAAAGCTTTCTGAAAAACACGAATATTTATTAAAAATGAGAATAATTTCCAATTTTCTAAAGTAAAAATTTAAGATTTTTTAAAAAGTTATGTATAAATAGAGAAAACCCATATAAAGAGAAAAAAAACTATCAAGAATCTTCTAGGAGATTTCCAACTGTTAAAAAAGGACCGTGAATGATATATCTAGCTTATAGCAAGGATAGCATCCATCTCACCTGAACGGTTTGCACATTTGGGCCGACCAGTTAACTCGGCCGCTCACTCGCTCGTTTTATATAATGGTTTCATCTGGTTTATTTCTCTCTTTTTTGTGTTTTCTGTTACTTTTTCTTTCGATTTTCTTGTTTTTCTACATCTGTTTTCTTCAGTTTTCTTTCTGTATCTTTGTTTCTATCTTAGTTTTTTATGGTTTTTCTTTATTTTTTTGGGTTATACTGGTTTTTTGTTTTCTGTTGTGTGTTTCTTTGGTTTTCTCTTTGTTTTCTTTGTACATTTTTCATATACACTAGGAACATCTTTGATATACACATTTAACATTTTTTCAAATACATGAATAACCTTTTTGTTGTATTTTTTATGTCTACGTTTTCTATGCACATTGTACAATTTTGGTATACACCAGGAATATTTTCATATACACGTTCAACATTCTGGAAACACATGAATATCATTTTCTAAGACGTATATTTTTTATGTATACTTTTTCCTTAAACATTGTAAAGTTTTTGTACACATAAGGAACATTTTATCTATACAGATTATAAAATTATAAATACATGATTAACATTTTGTAAGACATATATTTTTATATCTACTTTTTCCATACACATTGTACATTCTTTATATATGTCAAGAACATTTTTTATATACATGTTTAACATTGTCCGAAGTTTCTCAAAAAAGTAAAAAGGAAAGATGGGAAGAAAAGGAAAAATCAACAGCAGAGACGCCAAAGTTTCTCAAAAAAGGGAGAAAAAAGAGCAGAGATGCCTCCCGGAGTGGGACAAAATCACTGTTTTGACCTTGTCAGAAAATCATAGCACAAAATAAACTCGAAACAAAATTATTTTATAATCTGATCCTTTTAACAACGTCATAGCCCGTGGCGTTTCATCTCCATATAGAAACGCTGTGCAAGCTCACGTTGCTGCCTTGGCCCCACTCGCTGACGTGGTAGGTTGGGAACGTCGAGCCAAATTGCGTTTCCGGAAACGCCAAGAGCGTTGGCGTTTCTGGCCAGCCTGTAAACGCAAGGGCCATGGCGTTGCTGCCCTTGATATTGTACGTAGTACTAGCGTGCTTGGTGCCACTAGCTTCACTGTTGATGTGGATATATAGTGAGACGTCCAGGCAACCAGTTGCATGTGTGCGCGCCGTGCAAATGCATGGCCATGTCTCCCTACGCGTAGTGCTAAGCACACCACATGCATGGTGCATGCACGCATGCTGATGCCATTTGGTTAATTATAATCCGAAAACAGTTCAAAAGCAAGCCATCATGGTGCATGCATGCATGTCGTGCTGCTCTGAAGCTGCAGGCAGGTGACGTGATAGCAGGCGACGCAACCGAAACGCCAAAGCTCATGGAGTTGCTGGACAGGGCAGAAACCCAAAACCCCTGGCGTTTTCAGAAACGCAAACTAGCTCGGCTTTTCCAGCCTGCCACATTAGCAAGTGGGGCCAGAGCAGCAAGCTAGCCGGTTCGGCGTTTTTATGTGGCGAAGAAACGCCACTGACTGTAATATTGCTAAAAGGGTTAGATTGTGAAATAATTTTGCTTCGAGTTCATTTTGTGCTATGGTTTTCTGATAAGGTCAGAATAGTGATTTTGGCCCCAGGAATGCATAGACAAGTGGTAGAAGTATAATAAAGCAATGAGCATATGTTGTTGTTCCCGGTTGTTGGCTGGCTCACAGTCACTGCTAGCTGTGGTTGCCTCTGTTTTTATTTTGGTATCGCCACCAAATGAATCACTCTTTCTTCTTGGAACTCAGATGCAAGCATTGCGACAGAGACCAGCTCAAACTTGTCCACAAGTTGATGCAGTTGCGTGACGAAAATGATAACGATGAGATAGATAGACTTGAGCCAGAAAATAGAATGGAAACTAAAGCTTGTTGATTGCCCTGATCGATGCAGAGAGCGCGTGCGAATGCATGCATACCCATGCCAGCCTTTTTTAAGATCGATGCGCGAAACTGTAAAGTCCCAAAGAGGAACGAAATGAGGAGTCGATCAAGTGTAGAGTAGGGATGTAGGATAAGGAAAACAATCAAAACCAAGACCAAGATGCCCTCCCATCCCATGCCTCCTTTACGGAAAGCCGTAGCTTGTTCGTTGCTCTGCAATTCGCAGTTCAGACATGGGAACATGGGAGCGCGGGAGTACGTTGGTCTGAGACTGAAACCATTACTTTGACCGGACCATGACTGAGTTCCCTCTGTCAGTCAGTAACATCACGCGTCCACGCCCGCCTCCAGTTCTTAAACTCGATCTTACTCGACAAGTTGGTCGTATTTTAGAGCATCTTACAACTAATCCGGCCCATCAGACGTCCGCGCATATATCCAGACGCGTCCACGAATAGTGATCGGTCATATCTCAAATTTTCTCTTCCACGCCTCACTTACGAATTCTCAAAAATCCATAAAATTACATGCAACGTAGAACCCAATCTAAATTTTCTCTGGCGCTCGTTCGGCTCCACGGCCATGTCCATGTCCAACAGCCGTCTGAGCTCCTCAGAATGATGGTGTGGTCGCCGATGTCGGTGTACAAAAAGAAGGGTACGATTTTTGTACCCCTATAACTGTGCACGGGCAGTCTAATCCACGGGCACCACCACAGTGAGGAAGGCAAGGGAGGCGAGCCAAGGTAAGGCCAAAGCTCAGGAGAAGCAGAACGACGTCAAGACCAAGACCACAAAGAGCAAAGGGGACGAAGCGGACCCCCGGCAAGATCCTTGCCGGGAGGCGGTTTTAGCAAACCCGGCAAGACCCTTGCCGTGGCAGCTCGCCCCACACCTACGGAGTGAGTCACCCTTGAGTCCACTGCCCCCATGGGGCAAGGATTCGGGAGACATCCCCGTGGTGGCATGCAGATCATTGTGAAGACATTCGAGATCAGATACACCCTTCAGAAGATGATGATCCTTGGCGGGATCCCAGCCAAGGAGGACCACAAGGCCCCCGGCAAGAGCCTTGCCGGGGATGACAGCAGGCGCCACGGCAAGACCCTTGCCAAGAACACCCGTTGGGCCACCATCAGGCCCACGCCAGTCAAACCTCCACCGCCGTTCGCATGCAGCTGCCGACCCAACCAGCTGGGCAGGCACACGGATAAACGAACCGTGTGCTATCTGTTTGATCCGCTCTTCTCACGACCCCGCGCCCCGCAACCGTAGTAGGGATTCTTGTGATCCCATAGGTGTCGTTCCCACCGACAGCCGGTGAGATAGAGCAGGACATGGAAAATGAACCGGCTCAAGGGACTCGGGAGGCTGCTGTGTCCCAGATCCTACTCTTCCTCATCATAGCCTGCGGCTTGCACCTCGCCGGTCAATGTGAGGTCCATGATAGAACTCTCGTGGCCGAAGCCCGGCAGTTCAACCACGAGGCGGTTGCGGCTCCAGGGGTTGCCGGTGACTCGAACCGGCTTTGGAGAGGCGTGCAACTCGGCCTCCGCGGCCTATTCTGCTAGGGCTGTCGTGGCCTCCTATGCCCTCTGCCTCCCATGGCGGAACATCGCTCCATGGCAGCAGACGCGCCATGAGTCAAGCCGGCATTTACGCCCGGGTCAGAGCACGTGCCGCCGCCATGACTTTGGGGCGCCAAACGGATCGCACAGCCTCCGGCGAGGCAGCGGGCAAGCGCCTCCCGCCACCACTGTACGGGGGTTGAGGAGCCCGGCCGTCGATGCTCATACCTATTTTGTTGAAATAGTTTCACCCGTCGCTGCATATGAACGCAGCGCACTTGTTTTAGACACGTAGAAAGATGAAAGAGAAAACAGAAAGACATGGATCATGGATCACACGTGATCCGCGTATAAATGGATCATGGCTGTTTCATGGACACATGATGCAGCACATGACCCCTCAGAATGATGGTGTGGTCGCCGATGTCGGTGTACAAAAAGAGGGGTACGCTTTTTGTACCCCTATAATTGTGCACGGGCAGTCTAAGCCACGGGCATCACCACACTGAGCAAGGCAAGGGAGGCGAGCCAAGGTAAGGCCGAAGCTCAGGAGAAGCAGAACGACGTCAAGACCAAGACCACAAAGAGCAAAGGGGATGAAGCGGACCCCCCGGCAAGATCCTTGCCGGGAGGCGGTTTAAGCAAACCCGGCAAGACCCTTGCCGTGGCAGCTCGCCCCACACCTACGGAGTGAGTCACCCTTGAGTCCACTGCCCCCATGGGGCAAGGATTCGGGAGACATCCCCGTGGTGGCATGCAGATCATTGTGAAGACATTCGAGATCAGATACACCCTTCAGAAGATGATGATCCTTGGCGGGATCCCAGCCAAGGAGGACCACAAGGCCCCCGGCAAGAGCCTTGCCGGGGATGACAGCAGGCGCCACGGCAAGACCCTTGCCAAGAACACCCGTTGGGCCACCATCAGGCCCACGCCAGTCAAACCTCCACCGCCGTTCGCATGCAGCTGCCGACCCAACCAGCTGGGCAGGCACCTGCGTGGCGGCATGCAGATCTTCGTGGAGACCCACCACTGCGTCACCTCAGCTGCCTGCCTGCCTACATGGCACCGCGGGCGCCGCTGGCCAGGGCGCGTGTCGACGCGAGAGGGAGCGGTGACGGACGAGACAGGGCTCTCCCCCGTCCCCGATAAAGCAAGGACACCTGGGCAAGACGCATTAAATGCGCCTTGTCATGTAATGCGAGGGATAACCTCGCATCACTATTTCCCTTTCCACCTCCTGGTACTACTGTGGCAACCCCTTTCCTATAAAAGGAGGCCCAAGGCGATCAGGAGGAGGATTCGGCTTTTTGGAGCTCCTCATGCCCCATAGCTAGCTCAAGAACACAGATATATAATCCACCAAAGCAGGAGTAGGGTTTTACGCATCCCTGTGGCCCGAACCTGGATAAACGAACCGTGTGCTATCTGTTTGATCCGCTCTTCTCACGACCCCGCGCCCCGCAACTGTAGTAGGGATTCTTGTGATCCCATAGGTGTCATTCCCACCGACAGACGGTGAGATAGAGCAGGACATGGAAAATGAACCGGCTCAAGGGACTTGGGAGGCTGCTGTGTCCCAGATCCTACTCTTCCTCATCATAGCCTGCGGCTTGCACCTCACCGGTCAATGTGAGGTCCATGATAGAACTCTCGTGGCCGAAGCCCGGCAGTTCAACCACGAGGCGGTTGCGGCTCTAGGGGTTGCCGGTGACCCGAACCGGCATTGGAGAGGCGTGCAACTCGGCCTCCGCGGCCTATTCTGCTAGGGTTGTCGTGGCCTCCTACGCCCTCTGCCTCCCATGGCGGAACGTCGCTCCATGGCAGTAGACGCGCCATGAGTCAAGCCGGCATTTACGCCCGGGTCAGAGCACGCGCCGCCGCCATGACTTTGGGGCGCCAAACGGATCGCACAGGCTCCGGCGAGGCAGCGGGCAAGCGCCTCCCGCCACCACTATACGGGGGTTGAGGAGCCCGGCCGTCGATGCTCATACCTATTTTGTTGAAATAGTTTCACCCGTCGCTGCATATGAACGCAGCGCACTTGTTTTAGACACGTAGAAAGATGAAAGAGAAAACAGAAAGACATGGATCATGGATCACACGTGATCCGCGTATAAATGGATCATGGCTGTTTCATGGACACATGATGCAGCACATGACCCCTCAGAATGATGGTGTGGTCGCCAATGTCGGTGTACAAAAAGAGGGGTACGCTTTTTGTACCCCTATAATTGTGCACGGGCAGTCTAAGCCACGGGCATCACCACACTGAGCAAGGCAAGGGAGGCGAGCCAAGGTAAGGCCGAAGCTCAGGAGAAGCAGAACGACGTCAAGACCAAGACCACAAAGAGCAAAGGGGATGAAGCGGACCCCCCGGCAAGATCCTTGTCGGGAGGCGGTTTTAGCAAACCCGGCAAGACCCTTGCCGTGGCAGCTCGCCCCACACCTACGGAGTGAGTCACCCTTGAGTCCACTGCCCCCATGGGGCAAGGATTCGGGAGACATCCCCGTGGTGGCATGCAGATCATTGTGAAGACATTCGAGATCAGATACACCCTTCAGAAGATGATGATCCTTGGCGGGATCCCAGCCAAGGAGGACCACAAGGCCCCCGGCAAGAGCCTTGCCGGGGATGACAGCAGGCGCCACGGCAAGACCCTTGCCAAGAACACCCGTTGGGCCACCATCAGGCCCACGCCAGTCAAACCTCCACCGCCGTTCGCATGCAGCTGCCGACCCAACCAGCTGGGCAGGCACCTGCGTGGCGGCATGCAGATCTTCGTGGAGACCCACCACTGCGTCACCTCAGCTGCCTGCCTGCCTACATGGCACCGCGGGCGCCGCTGGCCAGGGCGCGTGTCGACGCGAGAGGGAGCGGCGACGGACGAGACAGGGCTCTCCCCCGTCCCCGATAAAGCAAGGACACCTGGGCAAGACGCATTAAATGCACCTTGTCATGTAATGCGAGGGATAACCTCGCATCACTGTTTCCCTTTCCACCTCCTGGTACTACTGTGGCAACCCCTTTCCTATAAAAGGAGGCCCAAGGCGATCAGGAGGAGGATTCGGCTTTTTGGAGCTCCTCATGCCCCATAGCTAGCTCAAGAACACAGATATATAATCCACCAAAGCAGGAGTAGGGTTTTACGCATCCCTGTGGCCCGAACCTGGATAAACGAACCGTGTGCTATCTGTTTGATCCGCTCTTCTCACGACCCCGCGCCCCGCAACTGTAGTAGGGATTCTTGTGATCCCATAGGTGTCGTTCCCACCGACAGCCGGTGAGATAGAGCAGGACATGGAAAATGAACCGGCTCAAGGGACTTGGGAGGCTGCTGTGTCCCAGATCCTACTCTTCCTCATCATAGCCTGCGGCTTGCACCTCACCGGTCAATGTGAGGTCCATGATAGAACTCTCGTGGCCGAAGCCCGGCAGTTCAACCACGAGGCGGTTGCGGCTCTAGGGGTTGCCGGTGACCCGAACCGGCTTTGGAGAGGCGTGCAACTCGGCCTCCGCGGCCTATTCTGCTAGGGCTGTCGTGGCCTCCTACGCCCTCTGCCTCCCATGGCGGAACGTCGCTCCATGGCAGCAGACGCGCCATGAGTCAAGCCGGCATTTACGCCCGGGTCAAAGCACGCGCGGCCGCCATGACTTTGGGGCGCCAAACGGATCGCACAGGCTCCGGCGAGGCAGCGGGCAAGCGCCTCCCGCCACCATTGTACGGGGGTTGAGGAGCCCGGCCGTCGATGCTCATACCTATTTTGTTGAAATGGTTTCACCCGTCGCTGCATATGAACGCAGCGCACTTGTTTTAGACACGTAGAAAGATGAAAGAGAAAACAGAAAGACATGGATCATGGATCACACGTGATCCACGTATAAATGGATCATGGCTGTTTCATGGACACATGATGCAGCACATGAACCCCCCCTCCTCTTCCCGCGCTCGCGCGCAGGATTCAGGACGCAGAATTCAAATCCTGAAGAGAAGCCGTTCCCGCCAGAGCAAGACAGAACTCTACAAGGAATGGAATCGCCAGGGCTAATCCGATCCGTCGTCAATAGGACCGATGATCCTCTGCAATCGCAGGTGAGACATACAGTAGTGCGCACTACGTACCTTTGTCTGAAACTGGAACAATAACTTTGACCGGCCCATGACTGAATCTCTTTCTTTCAGTCAGTAACAGCGCTAACTTTGACCGGTCCATGACTGAATTTCTTGGTCAGTCCGTCACACTCATTTGCCTCGGATTAAACAGTGTGTAGACGCCGTTCTTCACAGAAAGAAAAGAGAAGATGGATCTACTACTCGACTAGTCTCTGAAGTTTAGTTGCTCAAATGGTTTTCCCGTCGGTCGCTGTAATCTACCTAGTAGTCTAGAGTACGAAGGTAAATTGCACAAAAAATAATACTTTGATATATCTAAATGTATTTTAGGTCTAGATACATCCATTTTCTACTACGAGTAATTTAAACGGAGAGAGTAGAAAAGTAGTACCGAACGAAATTAAAAGCCAGGAACATTTATACATAGCCTTGCTCAGTCTGATTCGACCGATGTGATGACACATCATGGATGATGCATGATTCACACATACATAAATGTGATCATGGATACAGAGCATGCTTACAGATGCATCCGCAAAGTCTGAAACCATTAATACGACGAGGACGACGACGACTAATAAAGTGGGCGGGAGAGCCAGCGTGCTTGAACACGCTAGGGTGCCTCCTCTATTTCCCACGATACAACTTGAGAATATGAATTAATTAATTAATTGAAAACTCCCGCCAAAACAGCATGCATCGACTCCCGCCAAGCCAAAACAGAGCTCTCGTCAATGGAGGTTGAGGTCTAGCTGTACTGGACGATGGAGCGGTAGAAGGTGTTGGGCCTCCAGTTCTTGGGGATGACGTTGCGGGCGACGAGCGTCTTGCCGGACTCGTTGCGGATGCGGAGGGAGAAGGGCGCCTGCAGGCGGTGGTTGGAGTCGAGGCGCCAGATGGAGCCCCACGACTCGCGCATCCGCGTCCACCGCCCGCCTCCCCCTCCCCGGCGGCCGGACTCCATGAGGTCCACCTGCACCACGTCGCCGTCGCCGTTCTCGTACTCCACCAGGATCGCCATGTACACCGCGTTGGACCCCTCCTCCACGTGGAACCCCACCTTGAGCCCCGGGAACTCGCAAGGCACCCTGCATTTCATTTCATCAGCCAGCCATTGTTACCATGAGTTGCCAGATCTACTAGCTGGGTGGGAGGGGAATCTTTTCATGTTGGTGCCACTGCTTTGCTGATCAAAGTTTCAGAGGAAAAGTGATGTGGGCAAGATTATAGTATTCGATGTGGTGATGGCGACGGATGCCTGGGCTGTTTACAGTACAGTGCACGGCGACAAGAGCTGCGCAGCGAGGCATGTGCCGCAGTCAAGCGTGTGTCCACCTCGCTCTGGGTCTGTCTGTGTGTGTGTGTGAACAAGGGGAGGGCAGTGGTAGGAGTAGCAGTTAATGTGGGCGGTTGATGCTACAGAGAAGTTGCAGAGCTCACGCGGGCAGTGTCGGTGGCACACTGAGACTAGTAGTAGCACTGAGTGAAGTGAAGTGAGGTAAAAAGAAAAAGAAGCAAAGATTACCTGGTGAACTGGATGTCGATGATGCCGGCGTGGCGGAGCTCGTCGTTGCGGCCGGGCTTGGCGAGCTTGCCGAAGGCGGTGCCGCTGAGGTCGAAGTGGTAGGGCGCCACCGGGTAGTAGTTCATGTCCGTGATCACCACCGTCTCCTGCCGCCCAGAGCACGCCTTGTGCTTCGTGCACTTGATCTGTGTTGGTGTCACGTACATACGTGTACATCATCAGAAAACCAACGCTAGTACTACTAGTAGGACGGGAAAATATCTGTGACATTTTACTAGAAAAATAAATGAATAAACCCCATTTTGCTTTTTGAGCATCAGTACAGACACAAGCGCTCATCTACATGCGCATACACTCACCCCTATGAACGCACACACGCACACCCTATTCCTATGAGCACCTTCGAGAGACTGAGTCGGCATATCATCTTGAGATTTACGAAATTACCGTAGGCGCCTCGTCGTCGACAGGAACATCTCCTCCCACTAAAAGCGTATCGCCGAAAATCCTGAAATAAATTCAGGAATAATGCGAGCACCAGGATTTGAACCATGGTGGGTTGGGCATACCACTGTCCACCTAACCAACACAACCACACATTGATTCGCATAAACCCCATTTTGCTGGACAGACAAAAGGACACGGAACACTGGTGCGTCGCACTGCATGGGGAGCCGTGCCACGCGAACGTGCCGGTGCAGGTGCACGCGCAGTGGCACGGCGTCGATCGAACAAAGGGGGTGTTTGGTTCAGGGATTTTTTAGTTCCAGATACTAAAAAAAGTCCCTAAAAAGTTCCTAGGAACCAAATAGAATGGACTTTCTCTACAGAAACTAGAAAAAGACTCTACTGAAGAATCTTTTTTGATTAGTGCCTGGGACTAGAAAAAGTTCTAGGACTTCTGAACCAAACACCCCTTAAAAAGGCGGCTAATTACTCCACCTAGCTAGTGACACTAGTGGAGTGAAGTGAAGCAAGTAGGGGCATAGGAGTACCTTGTAGCATGCGCCGCAGCCCTTGCCGTCCTTGAACAGCGGCTGGTTGCCGCAGGAGGTCATGGCCATGAACGGGTACCGGTTCACGTTCTTGAACCCGCAAGCGCCGCCTGCATCCACATCCACACCCGGGGCGGCCGCCATTGTTGTAAGCAACGGGGCCAAGCAAAAGCAAAGCTCCAGATCTGAGAATGCGAGAAGAAATGGAGGCGCGGCGTACCGTTGTCGTAGGGGCCGGCGCCATTGGGCGCGCCGTACCAGGTGGCCCGGGCGACGCCCGACTGCCCGATGGACACGGCGCTGGAGTTGAGCACGCCGGGCTCGCCGGCGACGCCCGTGTCCAGGCCGGCGGACTCCTCCTGCGCCCTGGCGCCGTGGAGGGAGGAGGAGAGCAGCAGCACCGCCGCCACTCCCAGGAGCGTGAGCTGCGGCTTCCCCATTTCCCTCACTCGCTCACTAGTGACACTACCGGCTCACACTCAGCTTGTAGCGTAGCGTGCCGTTCAGTTGGCTGCGTTTGGCTGGGTGTGGGTAGGAGGGAGGGGGATGAGGTCTCTCCGTGGTGGGCGCCCCCATTTATAAACCGGACGGGCGGCCGGACGGAGGCTCGGCAGCAGCGGACCAGCGGTACACTTGTAGGAGGACCCCTGGCCACGGCCTCCACGTAGAATGTACATTAAACTAGTCGTCGGGGGTGGGTTTGGCGCAGAGGCGAACGTGCCATGTTGCTGGGGTGCACATGGCTGCCCTAGATGCACGCAGCACAGAGAGACCGGTGCATTTGCATGGCCTTGACCAGCTACGAGCTAGCTAGGCGCGCGAATCACCGTCGTCTTCATCATCATGCCACTCACAAGCATCCAAAGACTTTTTCCGTTCTCCAGCACCACAAAGCCCGATCAAGAATCAATACGTTCACATCCATTTTCCTACTACTAGCTCACATGCAGGCTTGCAGATTACTACTACTATTACTGGTTAGCTAATGAAGCTCGATAATGGCTACTAGTACTGCTCGGAGTGGTAAACTAATCGGGCATGGGTGCTTAATTAGTATAGTATATACTGGCAACGGACTGACAGGGTTTCTGCCTGCCAGTGAGACGCACCTGCATCGATGTAACCATCCTTGTCCTTGTACGACTGATAATATCTATATCTACTCTACTCAACAACCTGTGTTATCCTACTTGATCGCGGATCGATGCGGGGGGAAGGTGTCCATCCGTACGTAGTACGTACTTTGTGACTTTGTGTTGGACGCACACAAGGCCCCCAACTGGCCGGTGTATGTATACAACCAGATTTGTGGTACGGTACTGTATGGAGTAACTCTACCACTGTATGTACGGGGGGCACATTCGGGATCTGGCAGTATACGTGCATAAACCATAATGGATGCGTTGTAGTATAAATGCTGTTCGTATAACAAGCATCGCATCGCATCGGCCTCACCTCATACAGTGCAAGTTGGATCGTACAGTGCTAGCACCTAATTAATTGATTCTTGTGTAGTAGTAGGAATCAAGTTATGCGCTGGAACTGGAAATATTCCCTTGATTTGATGTGAATTGGTATGACTTGTAGACACATGCGTGCATGTATTTCAATAATAATTTTAAAAAAGGGCGAGACGAAACGGTGGAAAAGAAAGGCGGGAAACGAAAGTGGCGCACATGCATGCGTGTATGGCATGGCATGGGTCATGGGTGTGGAAGGAAAAATATGAGATGAGAACAAGTAAAGACGTGTGTATGCGTATCGGGGTGTGTACGTACGTACGTGGTAGCTGGCTAGTGTAACATGGGGCATGTGCTACGTCGACGGGCGATTACCAAACCACATGCACCGCCGGATTAAACTACTAGTACCAGTTAGCAGGTGGATGGATCTGTGTGGAAGACACGATCGATACCAATACCACGCACATACGGACGGTGGTCGGAGAAGGGTGTCGGTCCGTGAGATTAGGATGCATGCAGCTGCAAAGTCAAGGGTGCCAGGCAACGGCACCACAGCTTAACGTGGTTGCATGGATGCCCATTATTATCGTTACGCGCTTCACACTTTTGGGCTGCTTAGCTTTGCCCTAAGAAATTTCTCGCAGATAAAAAAGGAGAAGCTTTAGCCTAAGATTCCCACTGCTCTACGCGTCTAATCATGTATCTCTGCATAAAGGTGACGGTGGCAGGCTCTCATTTCATTCGGTGGAAGGCATCAAACTAATCCCTCCGTTCGCATGCTAGTGTCAAAAACACTCTTATATTATGAAACGAAGGAAGTACTTTGTAACGTGCGACCTTGTTGTTGGGAGTATTAGTACGTAATGTGTGGGTCAGCTGGTCACGGTTGTACTATTAACGGAGAGACGCAGACGCATGGCTGGCTATCGTTTCGTCGAGAGGAATTCCTTGCAGTCAGGTTGATATTTGCAGAGGAATTCCTTACTACTGTACTCCATAATCGTTGCACATTGATATGTGCACGTTAGGCCACGATGCGACGGTCAGGTTTAGATTTGATATGATCTGATCTGATCTCATTCGATTCCATGGATGGATGGATGGATGGATGGATGGATGCCGCCGAGCCCAACGAGAAGGCGACACAGCAGAGCACAATGGGGAACAAATACTAGGCTGGGTTGTTCCGTTCTGGTTCTTGGACCTCTTTTTTTTTTTGTAAGTTGTGTTCTGGTTTGTGGACTTTGGTCGCCTCGCTTCGGCCATCAGAGATTTTAGGATTCAGAAACAGAGGTGTCGTGTCTGGGTGTCAGCACCCATGTGAGTGTGGGCCCGTTTCTGAAGACTCGAGGGAGCCAAAGTGTTGACCTCTTCCCGCCACGCCCTTCAATCCATCTGCCCGCCCGCCAAATCCCACTTCTTCTTTTTCCTTTTTTTTTTTGAGTCGAACCGCCCCAAACTAGTAGCTTGAGGCCCACAGGCCTTCTATTTTTCCATGGGTGCCCCTATTTCTCGCCTTACGCGAGATGAAGGTTTCTCTCGCTGAAGAGCGCGCCCAACTGGGCCGGTTCAGTTGGCGCCCGCGCCGTTGTCTGTTTCAAAACCTGGCGTGCGCTTCTTTCTTGTTTCTTGTTTCTTCTCCTTCTCCTTTTCTTCTTCTCCTCCTTTGCCATCTATTCTTCTTTCTTTTCTTCTTCTTTCCTTTTGATACATTCAACCAGCAGTACGTTTTCTTCTTTCCCATTAAAAAATGTACATATTGCTCAGTAATTTGTACATATTAAATTGGTACTTTCTTCTTTTTTTATTGTACACCTCAGTGGAATGTATATAGTCACTAAAAAAAGTTGTTCTCAACAACAAAATGTACTAAAATCTTCAATGAAAAAGTCAGGGAAGAAAAATGGATACCAAGTATTTCTACCGGATAGTATGTACATTTTCTTCTTTCCGATTTGGAAGATGTACATGCTCAGTAATTTGTGCATGATAAATTAATTCTTTCTTATTTTCTAACGTACACTTGAGTGAAATTCACAAAGTCACTAAAAAAGGTTGTTCTGAAGAACAAAATGTACTAAATTCTTCAATCAAAGAGGCTAGGGATTAAAACTGCTTACTACGTATTTCTACTGGATAGTAATCACTGAGCCAGCACAAATTGTAAATCAACTGCTCGGTACTTTCCAACTAGTCATTTGAAAAACGAGAATTATTGGATAGTAAACATTCACTCACCAAGTACCAACTCCTCAAATATAGATGAACTGATGCTTGCGAACTTCTTGATTTTTTTCTAGATTTTTCATTTGTAACCCAATATTCGTCTTACTGCCTAGTAGTGATGCATTACTTTAAGTTCTTTTGCTTGTCATGCTGAAGTCCCATGGTACATTTTCCGGTTTGTCCAGAGCCTGCAACAATTTGGAACATAAAATTGTATTACTTCAAGTTTCAAAGCTATATCAGCAGAACTAAATCGAGTATCACTGATTATGATTTATAAAATTTAGGAAGAAAGTGAATGCATTATTGGCAAAGCTAGAAGAATAGGATAATTCATATTCTTTGGAAGACGCAGTACTTCAAGTTCTCCCATGCTACAATTACTAGTTACTCCAACTTGTCCAAGCCCTGCAACAATTTGGAGCAGAAAACTGAATTATTTTATGTTTTGAAGCTACATGAATAAGAAAACTGAACTCACCGCAGAAGTGTCAAAAATTAGTAAGAAGACCGAATGAATAACACACTTACATGTTTTTCCAGGAAATCCTTGACAAATGGTAGTTTTATTCCGTTGTACTTGTTTGTCAGTAGTTGGAACACAAATTTCTCTGGAAAAGCTTACACATCCAGCTGAAGATTAGCATGGGTAAAGAAAGGAAGACCGATCTCATTGTAGTAAAAAAAATGAGATTTAGATAAGATATGAAGCTTGCACATCCAGCAAAAAACAAAAAGTTGGAACACTATTGGAAAATAAAAGAATGATACGAACTTTTGAGAATATATCAATTGCGATGCCGTTGTAACTTGTCAAGTACTTCCACACATAGATGCCTGTATCAACAGATTCCCTGTATTGCAATGACACAAAAGTTGGTGCATGCAACATAGTGTGCACTAAAACAAAACAAATATCTAAAGGAAGAATTGTGTATAGGAGCTCCATAGATTAGCAATATCTAAAGGAGAGAATAATCTTGTTTCCAACTTTGGCACTTTCATGCGCCTTTTTCCAAAACTCTGGATATTGAAGAAAGGGCAACGAGGATAGATTACTATGAAAAGCATTTCAAAAATTTATACTACAACTGAAATTGGTGTCAGAATTTTGTCTGAATCTCTGTCAAGATTGAGAATGTCAAAGCTCATATCGATAAAATTTGCAACAACAAGGAACCAATTGGTTGGTCTTCTGGGTTTTCTCTGCACTGCACAAGGGATGTGGACCTGTTTTGGGGACGTTGATAAGATAATGTGTGATTGAAGTAAAAAAGAAGTTTTGATGAACTTTTTTAAATTTCTTTTGGGAAAGAAACCTTACCAATCCAGCTCTCTTTGGCATATATGCAACACTCAACTGTGAGAATATTTTTTTATGTTGGGAATTATCCAAATTTGGATTCATCAGAAGCATCTGGACATGTTTAAAAATGGCCACAAATACTGATTTGATTGACTACCTATAAATACGACTAAGTGGAGAAGAAACTCAAGTTCAAGAGGTAAACTTACAACAATGTATGAATATAGAGCATGCGTCGAAACTTCATTTGGTAAGCCTTCACCATTCTTCTACCTCATATACTGATTATACATAATAATATCTCAGAAACAGTCCATGACACGCTGTGCATCCAACCATCTTCCATTACTGATAGAGTTAGTGTTTTCTGATCAACTCATTTATGTTCTGTCTGGAAAATACGAGGGCTGGAAAATAGAAGTAAAAATAATTTCCGCAAGAAGATAATAGATAGGAGTACAACTCTATATTTTCCAAAAAGGGAGAAAAACAACAAGCTTATTATATTGACAAAAATATTTTTTTACCTAAACTCAATTTTGACCAGGTAGGACAGCAGAATATTGTATAATTCATTCACAATATATGTAGAGAAGTGATTTTGTGTTAGATTTGTTTATCTTGTGTTGGAAAATAAGCTGGCCCTTTGAAACTCCCTTTAGCAGGTATATTGAACAACAGAACAATATTTTGCTAAGTGTTTTCATATTGCTCAAGTGCCTCAAGCATGGCTCTGTCTGATATAGGAGAAACTCTCTGAATAGTAGGTATCTCTAGTGTGCCAGAAGAACTTGAAACTATTGTGGTGTAGGCATTAGCGCTCAGCTTTGAAGAAGTTTGCTTAGAACTAGAGCGAATAGGGTGTGAAAGAAAAGAATCTCTTTGGGTTGGTTTTTGGTATGTACTAGAAGAAGAAGCTACTGCATTTGGAGCTGCATGTAAAGTAGTACTAGTGGTGTAGCTAGTTTTGGCAACTACTTTTGTAGGAAAATCATCGAACAAATCAAATGATTGTTCTCCACATAATGTTTCTACTAGCACATAGTTACTTTTAGGACCAAAGATATGTTCATATAATGATAGACCCTACTATTCACCTATGTAGAATGAAGTTTTTTCACGTGAACTGTTGGGAACGTAGTAATTCAAACAATTATCTACGATCACGCAAGATCTAACTAGAAGATGCATAGCAATGAGAGGCGCGGGGGGGGGGGAGTGTGTCCATGTACCCTCATAGATCGAAAGCGGATGCGTTTAGTAACGCGGTTGAAGTAGTCGAACGTCTTCACGATCCAACCGATCCAAGTACCGAATGTACGACACCTCCGTTTTCAGCACACGTTCCGCACGATGACGTCCCTCGAGCTCTTGATCCAGTAGAAGGACGAGGGAGAGTTTCGTCAGCACGGCCACATGATGACAGTGTTGGTGATGTGATCCGCGCAGGGCTTCGCCTAAGCACTATGACAATATGACCGAGGTGGTAAACTGTGGAGGGGGGCACCACACACGGCTAAGAGAAATCTTGGTCTGCCTTTAGGGTGCCCCCGCCCTCGTATATAAAGGGAGGGAGGAGGAGGTGGCCGGCCCAAGGGGCGCGCGCCAAGGGGGGAGTCCTACTTGGGCTCCTAGTTCAAGTAGGATTCAACCCCCCTCTTCCAACTAACGAAAAGGGGAAAGGGGAAAGGGGGGAGAGGGAGAAGGAAAGGGGGATGCACCCCCAACCCTGGTCCAATTCGGTTTGGGCTTGGGGAGGGGGGGGGGCGCCCCACCTCTTGTGGCAGCCTCCCTCTCTCCACTATGGCCCAATAGGCCCATTAACTTTCCCGGGGGGTTTCGGTAGCCTCCCGGTACTCCGAAAAATCCCCGAACCTTATCGGAACCATTCTGGTGTCCGTATATAACCTTCCAATATATCAATCTTTACCTCTCGGCCATCTCGAGACTCCTCGTCATGTCCGTGATCTCATTCGGGACTCCGAACAAACCTCGGTCACCAAAACACATAACTCATAATACAAATCGTCATCGAACATTAATCGTGCGGACCCTACATGTTCAAGAACTATGTAGACATGACCGAGACACATCTCCGGTCAATAACAAATAGCGGATCCTGGATGCTCATATTGGCTCCTTCATATTCTACCAAGATCTTTATCGGTCAAACCGCACAACAACATACATTGTTCCCTTTGTCATCGGTATGTTACTTGCCTGAGATTCGATCGTCGGTATCATCATACCTAGTTCAATCTCGTTACTGGCAAGTCTCTTTACTCATTCTGTAATGCATCATCCCATAACTAACTCATTAGTTAGATTGCTTGCAAGGCTTATAGTGATGTGCATTACCGAGAGGGCCCAGAGATACCTCTCCGATACTCGGAGTGACAAATCCTAATCTTGATCTATGCCAACTCAACAAACACCATCAGAGACACCTGTAGAGCTTCTTTATAATCACCCAGTTACGTTGTGACGTTTGATAGCACACAAAGTGTTCCTCCAATATTCAGGAGTTGCATAATCTCATAGTCAGAGGAACATGTATAAGTCATGAAGAAAGCAATAGCAATAAATCTAAACGATCATTATGCTAAGCTAACGGATGGGTCTTTTCCATCATATCATTCTCTAATGATGTGATTCCGTTCATCAAATGACAACACATGTCTATGGTCAGAAAACTTAACCATCTTTGATTAACGAGCTAGTCAAGTAGAGGCATACTAGGGACACTCTGTTTGTCTATGTATTCACACATGTACTAAGTTTCCAGTTAATACAATTCTAGCATGAATAAGAATAATAAACATTTATCATGATACAATTCTAGCATAAATACAACTTTATTATTGCCTCTATGGCATATTTCCTACAGTCTCCCACTTGCACTAGAGTCAATAAACTAGATTACATAGTAATGATTCTAACACCCATGGAGTCTTGGTGTTGATCATGTTTTGCTTGTGACAGAGCCTTAGTCAATGGGTCTACAACATTCAGATTCGTATGTATCTTGTAAATCTCTATGTCTCCCTCCTTGACTTGATTGCAGATGGAATTGAAGCGTCTCTTGATGTGTTTGGTTCTCTTGTGAAATTAGGATTCCTTTGCCAAGGCAATTGCTCCAGTATTGTCACAAAAGATTTTCATTGGACTCGGTGCACTAGGTATTACACCTAGATCAGATATGAACTCATTCATCCAGACTCCTTCATTTGTTGCTTCCGAAGCAGCTATGTACTCTGCTTCACACGTAGATCTCGCTACGATGCTCTGTTTAGAACCGCACCAACTGACAGCTCCACCATTCAATAAAAATACTTACCTGGTTTGTGACTTAGAGTTATCCAGATCAGTGTCAAAGCTTGCATCGACGTAACCGTTTATGACGAGCTCTTTGTCACCTTCATAAACGAGAAACATATCCTTAGTCCTTTTCAGGTATTTCAGGATGTTCTTGACCGTTGTCCAGTGATCCACTCCTGGATTACTTTGGTATCTCCCTGCTAAACTAATAGCACGGCACACATCAGGTCTGGTACACAGCATTGCATACATGATAGAACCTATGGCTGAGGCATAGGGAATGGCTTTCATTTTCTTTCATTCTTCTACAGTGGTCAGGCATTGAGTCTGACTCAACTTCACACCTTGTAATACAGGCAAGAACCCTTTCTTTGACAGATCCATTTTGAATTTCTTCAAAACTTTATCAAGGTATGTGCTTTGTGAAAGTCCAATTAAGCGTCTTGGTCTATCTCTATAGATCTTGATGCCCCATATATAAGCAGCTTCACCGAGGTCTTTCATTGAAAAATTCTTATTCAAGTATCCTTTTATGCTATTCAGAAATTCAGTATCATTTCTGATCAACAATATGTCATCCACATATAATATCAGAAATGCTACGGAGCTCCCACTCACTTTCTTGTAAATACATGCTTCTCCAAAAGTCTGTATAAAACCATATACTTTTATCACACTATCAAAGTGTATATTCCAACTCCGAGAGGCTTGCACCAGTCCATAAATGGATCGCTGGAGCTTGCACATTTTGTTAGCACCTTTAGGATCGACAAAACCTTCTGGTTGCATCAAATACAACTCTTCTTTCAGATATTCATTAAGGAATGCAGTTTTGACATCCATTTGCCAAATTTCATAATCATAAAATGCGGCAATTGCTAACATGATTCGGACAAACTTAAGCATCACTACGGGTGAGAAGGTCTCATCGTAGTCAACTCCTTGAACTTGTCGAAAACCTTTCGCAACAAGTCGAGCTTTGTAGGTAGTAATATTACCATCAACGCCAGTCTTCTTCTTGAAGATCCATTTATTCTCTATGGCTTGCCGATCATCGAGCAAGTCAACCAAAGTCCACACTTTGTTCTCATACATGGATCCCATGTCAGATTTCATGGCCTCAAGCCATTTCGTGGAATCTGGGCTCATCATCGCTTCCTCATAGTTCGTAGGTTCGTCAGGGTCAAGTAACATGACCTCCAGAAAAGGATTACCGTACCACTCTGGTTCATCATGATCATCATCATTAGCTTCAATCACTGGAACCGATTTCTGTGATGAACTACTTTCCAATAAGGGAGAAGGTACAGTTACCTCATCAAGTTGTACTTTCCTCCCACTCACTTCTTTCGAGAGAAACTCCTTCTCTAGAAAGGGCTCATTCTTAGCAACGAATATCTTGCCTTCGGATCTGTGATAGAAGGTGTACCTAAAAATCTCCTTTGGGTATCCTATGAAGACACATTTCTTCGATTTGGGTTCGAGCTTATCAGGTTGAAGATTTTTCACATAAGCGTCGCAGCCCCAAACTTTAAGAAAGGACAACTTGGGTTTCTTGCCAAACCACAGTTCATATGGTGTCATCTTAACGGATTTTGATGGTGCCCTATTTAACGTGAATGCAGCCATCTCTAAAGCATAACCCCAAAATGATAGCGGTAAATCAGTAAGAGACATCATAGATCACACCATATCTAATAAAGTGCGGTTACGACGTTCAGACACACCATTACGCTGTGGTGTTCCAGGTGGCGTGAGTTGCGAAACTATTCCGCATTGTTTCAAATGAAGACCAAACTCATAACTCAAATATTCACCTCCACGGTCAGATCATAGAAACTTAATTTTCTTGTTACGATGATTTTCCACTTCACTCTGAAATTCTTTGAACTTTTCAAATGTTTCAGACTTATGTTTCATCAAGTAGATATACCCATATCTGCTCAAATCATCAGTGACGGTCAGAAAATAACGATATCTGCCGTGAGCATCAACACTCATTGGACCGCATACATCAATATGTACTATTTCCAATAAGTCTGTTGCTCGCTCCATTGTTCCGAAGAACGGAGTCTTAGTCATCTTGCCCATGAGGCATGGTTCACAAGCATCGAGTGATTCATAATAAAGTGATTCCAAAAGCCAATCAGCATGGAGTTTCTTCACGCGCTTTACACCAATATGACCTAAACGGCAGTGCCACAAATAAGTTATATCTTTTGGCTTCAATACTATGAATATGTGTATCACTACTATCAAGATTCAATAAAAATAGACCACTCATCAAGGGTGCATGACCATAAAAGATATTACTCATATAAATAGAACAACCATTATTCTCTGATTTAAATGAATAACCGTCTTAGCATTATTCTAAAATGACCTACACACTTAGCATTTTTACCTAGCTTAGCTAAAAATGACATTTTTACCTATCGTAGTTAGAAGAAAAAGAAGATAAAGAAGAGGAGAGGAGAAAAAGAAAGAGAAGATAAATTTCCCAATTTGCAGATTTGCTTTAGATGAGGAAGCTTGCATTGATGGAGTGTACTCTTCTCCTTGTGCTTCCTTTTTGTTTATGGAAACTTGTTGGAAACTTCTTTTGGATATGTATGTATGTATGGATATGTTGTTGGAAACTTCTTATTGGAAACTTGTTTTGGATATGCATGTATATATGGATATGTTGTTGGAAACTTCTTGTTGGAAATCATTGTTTGTTGGATATGTTGTTGGAAACTTGTATGTTTCTTATGTTGTTGGAAACTTATTGTTGGTATGCTTGTTGAAATTATTTTGAAATGTGTCCTATATACTAGGATGAAGTAGGGAAAATACATCCTACTACCCAGTGGTAGTTACCCCACATGTCTCATATACTATGATGAAGTAGTATATATACTACTTTATCATTCTAAATATGTTCACATAATATATCTAAAATATTTCAAAGCAAGTTTCATGAAAAAAATGCATATGGGCCCATAGTTTTGATATATTTGTGAAATACATATATATTTGTACGTAAAAAGAGTATATTCAAAATATGGTACATACTATAAATAAAGTAGTACATATACTACCTAAATACTACACGCACATGCTCTCAGTTTTGACAGATAGTACATACAACATACAAAACACAAGTGGTGATAACTACCACTGGTGGTATGAATTTTTTTCCTATATATATATATGTGAAATTCTGTCAAATTGAATGAATTTAAGAAAAAACAGGGGCTATACCTGCTGGCAGATGGCAAAGAGCTTTGCAATCAGCCAGCAGACGGCAAAGCTGCCACGTGGCAGCTACCTGTGCAACCTGGGGGCACTTGGCTGGCCTATATGGTTTCTTTGCAAGCAAAGAACTTTGCATCTTTTCCATCTATCAGCAGACGGCAACGCGCACCGTTAACCCCTTAACGACCCTAAGCTACCATGTATGCCTTCGATGTCCTTTGCCGTCCGCTAGCTGACGGCAAAGACCATTTTATCTTTGCTGTCCGCCAGCAGACGACAAAGAACCCTTTGCCGTAGCCTATTCAGCCGGACCTGTTGTCGTTTGCTGGCTGATGGCAAAGGCCTTTGCCATCCGCCAGGCATGCCTTTGCCGTTAGCCATGGCATGATATGTGTTTTTCTTGGAGCGTCATTTTATTTTATTTAGTTTTGCTTGCTGTTTGAATAAAATACCAAGATCTGAAATTCTTAAATGTTAGACAGTCTTCACGTAGTTGCTTAATTATTCGACTACTGATTGATCTTCACTTATATCTTTTGGAGTAGTTTGTCATTTGCTCTAGTGCTTCACTTATATCATTTTAGAGCACGGTGGTGGTTTATTTTATAGAAATAATTGATCTCTCATGCTTCACTTATACTATTTTAAGAGTCCTAAACAGCATGGTAATTTGCTTTGGTTATGAATTTAGTCCTAATATGATGGGCATCCAAGAGGGATATAATAAAAACATTCATATGAAGTGCATTGAATACTAAGAGAAGTTTGATACTTGATAATTGTTTTGAGATATGGAGATGGTGATATTAGAGTCATGCTAGTTGAGTAGTTGTGAATTTGAGAAATACTTGTGTTGAATTTTGTGATTCTCGTAGCATGCACGTATGGTGAACCGTTATGTGACGAAGTTGGAGCATGATCTGTTTATTGATTGTCCTCCTTATGAGTGGCTGTCGGGGATGAGCGATGGTCTTTTCCTACCAATCTACCCCCCTAGGAGCATGCGTGTAGTACTTTGTTTCGATAACTAATAGATTTTTTCAACAAGTATGTGAGTTGTGAGTTCTTTATGACTAATGTTGAGTCCATGGATTATATGCACTCTCACCCTTCCACCATTGCTAGCCTCTCTAATACCGCACACCTTTTGCCGGTATCATTAACCCACCATATACCTTCCTCAAAACAGCCACCATACCTACCTATTATGGCATTTTCATAGCCATTCCGAGATATATTTCCATGCAACTTTCCACCATTCCGTTTATTATGACACGCTCCATCATTGTCATATTGCTTTGCATGATCATGTAGTTGACATTTTGGTTGTGGCAAAGCCACCGTTCATAATCCCTTAATACATGTCACTCATGAGTCATTGCACATCTCGGTACACCATCGGAGGCATTCATATAGAGTCATACTTTGTTCTAGTATCGAGTTGTAATCATTGAGTTGTAAATAAATAGAAGTATGATGATCATCATTAATAGAGCATTGTCCCAAAAAAAGGCCAAAAAAAGAAAGGCCAAAAAAAGGAAAAAAGAAAGGCCAAATAAAAAAATAAAAAAAATTAGATCCGGAGCAAACCACCAGGTCTGAAGATGGGAGTTTGGAACCCATCGGACTCTCTACTGTGAACAGTACTATTGAGGATCCGAAGGTGATTGTGTCCACGGCGAATTCGGGATTAGACCAGGTTCCCCTATCATCGAAAGGACAGACTCACCTTCGAATTCGGAATCCGAACTCTCGAAGTCCATGCCAAGAAAGCTTTGCCAGGAGGCCTTCGCCTCGGCCAACCCCGCGGACTCTTGTTTCCCTATGCAAACCTCGCTATTAAACGAGGCTCTGGACTTAATGCGATCTCTCGCCATTACAGAGGAATCACTTCTGAACTACGCCCAGCCCGCACTAGGGGCTGAGAGCGGGGAATTTTACGTCCCACCTAGCACCCACTTCATAGCCACTGTTGAAGATTTAACCAACATGTTGGACTACGCCTCCGAAGATATCGATAACATGGACGACGATAGCGGAGACGAACAAGGCCAAGACCCACCGATTACCGGACGTTGGACAACCACTTCCACATATGACGTGTACATGGTGGACACACCCAAAGAGGATGATGATGCAGGCAGGGAAGATCCGCCAGAGGACAAACCTGATGAGGCACCACTGAAGTGTCGACGCCAGCGACGCTGCTCAAAATCGCGTCGTGGCAAAGACAGTAATACCGGCACTAGAGACGATAACACTCCGGAGGATGCCGAAGACCGCGAAGCCCCCGTCGAGGCCACATCCGAACAAGACAATGTGGAGTAGGGGCAAGTTAACCCCGACAATTCGGTCGAGGACTCGAAGGACAGTAATTATCTACCGCTCTTCGAAGACTATGGGATCCTCAGCGACGAAGACTTCATCATGCTAGAGGAACCACTTGAACATGAGCGCTTTAAGCTCCAGCTAATCGACACTGCGAGAATCCTAAAAAAGCAGCAACAATGGCTACAAGCCGAATAGGATACACTTAATGACAGATGGATGTAGGTCCTAGCTGCCGAAGAGTATGGCCTTCAATGCCCAACAAAAACTTATCCGAAGCGCTGACTACTGTCACAATTTGACGACGAAGCCGTCAATCCCATACCGTCAAGACATAACCGTGCTGATGAACCAGACCGACCACCACGTGGACAAGATAAAGTGGCCACCTATGCCGAACATCAACCTGCACCACCACGCCGTAAGGCCAGAGAGACAGCGGCTCCAGGATACACCTACGATCTATGACAAGACCTGAATAATAGAGCAGGCCAAACAAGATCAATCTACGGATCAAGGGGGCGCGCCCCAGCACAAGAAGATGAGCGTCAAGCTTGGCCTAACAGGCATAACCTCACTAGGCCCGAAAACCGCATACAGACTTCATCCGAATTGCGTCGTGACGTCGCCCGATACAGAGGTGCCGCACACCCCTTAATGCTTCAGTTATGAGGTAATGGAGCAACAATTCCTAGAAGTGTTTAAACCCGTGAACATTCAATCATATGATGGTACGACGAATCCAGCGGTATGGATCGAAGACTTTCTTCTCCACATTCACATGGCTCGCGGTGACGATCTCCATGCCATCAAGTACCTCCCCCTAAAACTCAAGGGACCAGCGCGGCACTGGTTAAACAACCTCCTAGAAAAATCTATTGGTAGTTGGGAAGATCTGGAGGATGCCTTTAGTGACAACTTCCAAGGCACCTATGTTCGGCCTCCAGACGGCAATGACCTTAGTCATATAGTCCAGCAACCCGGAGAGTCAGCCCAAAAACTCTGGACCAGGTTCTTAATTAAAAAAACCAAATTGTCGATTGTCCGGACGCCGAAGCCCTCGCGGCCTTTAAACACATCGTCCATGACAAGTGGCTCGCCTAACACCTCGGCCAAGAAAAGCCGAAGTCCATGGCAGCTCTCACCGCACTTATGACCCGCTTTTGTGCGGGAGAGGATAACTGGCTAGCTCGTAGAAGCAACAACACCAGCGACCTTGGCACCTCCGAAGCCAGAGATGGCAACGGCAAGCCACGCGGTGCAACAAACACAAGCGTCGAAACAACAATGAAGATACTGAAGATACGGCGGTCAACGCCAGATTCAGTGGCCCTAAACCCGGTCAGCGGAAGAAGCCATTTAAAGGAAACAAAGATGGTCCATCTAGTTTGGACCGAATACTAGATCAGCCTTGCCAGATCCATGGCACCCCTGACAAGCCTGCCAATCATACCAATAGAAATTGTTGGGTCTTTAAACAGGCCGGTAAACTAAACACCGAACATAAAAGGAAGGGGCCGCCCAACGAGGACGACGATCATCCCTTTTCGCAGTGGCTATCACGCACTGCTCGGACGAACCATGTTCACCTGTTTCAACACGGTCCCGCGTTATGCTTATCTAAAGCTCAAAATGCCTGGACCACGCGGTGTCATAACACTCAATGGAAACATGGAGCGCTCCCTCCGTACTAAGGAGCATACAACGGCCCTCGTAGCTGAAGTGCATGGTGGCCTTATCAAGCCGAATACTACATCGACAGTCAAGCCACCGGACACCGTTAAACGAGTTCGGTCTTCCATCGAGAATATAACAGTCTGGCTCGTATGGAGCTAGATTAGCAAATCGGCCCCCGTCCAAGCCCCAAGCTGATAGTGGCATACATACCACACGTACATAACTACACACTAAAGATACCATGGGCAAGGATGGAGGCATACCATAAATAAAGTCCACAATACGGCTCGACCCTATTCGGACCCTCATATTCTTCCTCTTATTTTTATTTTTCATGTTCTATACAACCCACACCACTTTGCGATGGTGCCAAGGGGCCTTTTCTAGGCCCCTCATGTATACTCGATCGTTGATCCTCTGAAAGGATCATACACCAAGGTGAAAAGTAGCGCAGACGTGCGGCAGAATGTCCAAAGGATCTTCAAGATCATCCTTTCCTTTTTAGGACCTGTATCCAGCTTCCCCTTATGCTCGACACATAAAATAGCCTCGATGCCTATCGCATCCTCTGTAAAAATGCGTTTTGATGTATTAATCAGACTATAATGGAAACAGTATTGCCCAACCCTATTCGGTACTGGCTTATTTCCTAATCTGTATTCCCTCTTTACGTCAGATTGTCGTATATACCTCGACACGATTCAAATCGCCAGGGGATCTATCCGGCCACGAATATTTTTTAGCAAAAGAAGTCTGAACATGTTTATAGTATGCTTTGGCGTCTCGAATATGGCATTATATGCATCGGCTCCGAATCATGTCTTTGGTTAATAGTTGGGTTACCCGACTCCTGTGATTACCACCTTACGTTCTGCTTGTTCGGCTAAGGTAGTAAAGGGAGAACTACTGCGATTGTGTTTCTGGTTCGTCGGGTCAAGCACCTTAGTAGAGAAAGCCAAAAACTGACTATCATGATGCGGCGAGAGCTGGTCAGCAATTCGATGGCTTACTAAATCTCTAGTGATTTCTTCCGTATTACACGAAGGACTGGATTTCCCCAGTCACGCGCCTAAGGCATCCAATTTCGGATACCACGTACGCACCAGGGGCTATCTTACAGTCCCATTGTCAAACTCCTATGGCTAAGTTAGAGTGATAAAGCCGCATAGTACGATTGCCTGGTTCGCCGCACTGTTACCTCCTTCATAGACCAAGACGCTGGGTCAAGAGTGGCCATCTGCTATCCCAAACACCCCCGTAGTATCTACATGGGGGCTGAAGCCGACAACTGGCAAACTCTTAGGAATAAAAATGGCCACACAGGAGGAAAAATACTTCTATTACCTACTAATAAAGCAAGGTGCGTTTCTCTGATTTTTTCATCCGTTCACCGACGAAAAGATATTTTTTATCCGAGGTGGTACTAAATTTTTGTGCAAAAGAAAAATGGATTGTCCAGGATTTCGTACCTGGGCCGTGCGCTGAGGCCCAGCCAAGCCAGACCGTTATTTTCCAGCCCATACAACTCGCAGAACCCTATTTGCTGCATGGAGCGTCAAATACTCAAAGCTTCGCACAGGACCCCCAGTACTGGGCCGGCCCAGTTTTGTTTTATCCTGTGTTTTCTTTTTTTCTGCTCAATTCTCCTTTCCTTTCCTATTTCTTTTTACTTTTTTCCCCTTCCAAGTTTAATTTCATTTTTCCTTTGTTACTAAATTTGAAATTTTTAAGAGATCTCAAAATTCAAATTTTTTAGTTTTTGGTAAATGATCCATATTTTAAAAATATTAAGGACTTTTTTCTTACTTTTTTTTCAAATAAACAAATGTTCCCAATTTTCAAAAAATGTTTTTAGTTTCCACAATTATTCATTATTTCCAATATTTTTTTTGCATTTGAAAAAATGTTTAAAATTTGAAAATGTTGTTGTTTTACTGAAATTTGTAGGACACTAAAATAATTTTGTTAATTAAAAAACATTTTCAAATTTGTTCTGAATGTTCAAACATTTTACCATTTTAAAAAATCACTAATTCAGAAAATGTTTAAGTTATAATAGAAGGTTCATGTTTTCAGAAAATGTTTGTGAATTTCAAAAAATATTCCAATTTAAAATTTTGTTCACATTTTTCCGAAATATTCAGAATTTTCCAAAAGCTGTTTGGAATTTGAAAAATTGTTCATGTTTTGGAGAATTTACACAAATTCATTCTTATTTTTATGATAATTTTGAAAAAATTCAAAAAATGTTTCAAAACTGACGCTGCATTAAATTTTAAAATATTCACACTGGCCGTTGGTTATTACAACGTGTTTCTGCGACTAGCTAGCAACACATCATCGGGTCTTGGATTTATGTGCTGCAATTAATAATGCATCCAGTTACGTCGTGATAGGAGACACCACTATCAAGATCTCGTACGGCAAACATGACCCACGAGAAACCACAGCTCCTATCTCCGTCGGCCACCGCTACCGAGACTATTTTTGGAGGACACATCATTTCTCTCCCGTTGCTTCTCCTAATAAATATCTCTCCCGTTGCAACGCACGGGCAAGTGTGCTAGTTAATATAAAAGGCACAAATATATTACAAAAGCCTTGGTTTATAATACAACGTCTGGGCAGTTTGGATACACTCATTCGAACATAATATCCTTCGAGCATTGGCCCTCTATCAAACGGGCACCTTCTAGGATGTCTTCAAAATAGCGCTCCGGCTTGTGGTGGTCCTTGCCTCTAGGCGGACCCTCAACTGCCATGATGGCGGCCTTCATTTTCGCCCAATGCATCTTAACATGGGCAAAGGCCAGCCGCGCACCTTCTATACACGACGACCACTTGACTGCGTCAATTCAGGGCAGCACGTCGATGAGTCGCTGCACCAGGCTGAAATAGCTGCTTCGAATGGGTTCGGCTGGCCACAGCTGGACTATTACATCCCTCATGGCCAATCTGGACATCCTATGCAGCTCGGCCCACTTCACCATCTGATCATTCAACAGTGATGGGCGCTCCTGCAGTGCGAACGGTGACCAGAATAGCTTCTCCGTCGCATACCCCTCCTGGGCCCGGAAGAACTACGTGGCGTCGGTGGACTATCTGTTTCGAATGACGTGGAGGGACATGCACCCATGTGGAGGAAGAAATCTATATTTTTGGACCTACGCTATTGGAAAGACCCAGAGATCTGCTCTGCAATCGACGTGATGCACATGACGAAAATCTTTGCGTGAACCTCCTAGGCTTCTTGGGTGTGTATGGGAAGACAAAAAATACACCGGAGGCACGGGAGGACCACCAACGTGTCCACAAAAAAGACGGCATGCATCCAAAGCAGTATGAAGGTCCTGCCAGCTACGCTCTTACGAAAGTAGAGAAGGAAATCTTCCTTGAATGCCTGCTCAGTATGGAGGTCCCGTCTGGCTTCTCGTCCAATATAAAGGGAATAATAAATATCCCAGAGAAAAAGTTCCAGAACCTAAAGTCTCATGACTGCCACATGATTATGACTCAACTTCTTCCAGTTTCATTGAGGGGGCTTCTACTTGAAAACGTTCGATTAGCCATTGTGAAGCTATGTGCATTCCTCAATGCAATCTCTCAGAAGGTAACCAATCCAGAAATCCTACCAAGGTTAAGGAGTGATTTGGTGCAATGTCTTGTTAGTTTCGAGCTGGTGTTCCCACCATCCTTCTTCAATATCATGACACACGTCCTCGTTCATCTAGTCGATAAGATTGCCATTTTGGGCCCTGTATTTCTACACAATATGTTCCCCTTTGAGAGGTTCATGGGAGTCTTAATGAAATATGTTCGTAACCGTGCTAGGCCAGAAGGAAGAATCTCCATGGGCCATCAAAGAGAGGAGGTCATTGGGTTTTGTGTTGACTTCATTCCTGACCTTAAGACGACTGGTCTCCCTTAATCGCGGTAAGAGGGAAGACTAACTAGAAAAGGCACGCTAGGAGCGGACTCGGTAATATGTAGGGATGGGCATTCTTGGTCTCAAGCACACTACACAGTTCTACAGAATTCAACCTTGGTGACCCCGTATGTCAATGAACACAAGAATATTCTACGCTCCAAACGGCCGGAGCAGTGTGACGACTGGATTACATGTGAACACATCAGGACTTTCGGTAGTTGGTTGCAAACACATCTCATGGGTGACAACACTATTGTAGATGAGCTATACTCGTTGGCCAGGGGACCAACTTCGAATGTATTGACTTACAAAAGGGTACGAGATAAATGTGAATACATTTTACACTATCGCCCAAGATCAAAAGAGCACCAACCAAAACAGTGGTGTCCGCTTTGATGCAGCAACCAAGAGGGGAAACGACACATATTATGGTTACATAGTGGACATATGGGAACTTGACTATGGACATGATTTTAAGGCCCCTTTGTTTCGATGCAAATGGATCAATCTGTTAGGAGGCGGGGTACAGGTAGACCCACAATACAGAATGACAATAGTGGATCTGAACAATCTTGGGTACACAGATGAACCATTCTTCCTAGCCAATGATATGGCACAAGTTTTCTTTGTGAAGGACATGTCTAGCAAACCGAGAAAAATAAAAGATAAGGAAGCGAATACATCATACGATGAGCGAAAGCGCCACATAGTTCTTTCAGGGAAAAGAGACATCGTGGGAGTGGAGGGAAAGACAGGCATGTCTGAAGATTATGAAAAGTTTCATGCAATTCCTCCCTTCAAAGCCAAGGCTGACCCAAGTACCCTGTTAAACGATGAAGATTATCCTTGGTTAAGGCGCAATAAGCAAAGGACACACACGAAGAAAAAGTGAAGACTTTCTCTCCACAACTATTCTAATGATGGCTTTGATATAGAATATCACTACAGTTACATGTCTAGAAATGAAATGCCTTTTGTAACATATGAGTTTTCGTCCGAAACCCTGATACTTCAAAAGAGATTGTCCATTTTGTACACGAAATGCAACCAGTTTTTGCCGTAACCCTCTCAACTTTTTAGGACATACTATGTGGGTGAAATGATGATACCTTGCCAACTTTCAACCTTTTCAGAGTTCATTTGTAGTGGTTTTCAATTTCAGGGTCATTTAGCTAAAAAATCAATAAATGCATGAAAAATAACAAATGAAGTCAAAAGGGGCTGAAAATTTATGATGATGCTTTGAATGGTGCATTTTGAACAAAAAAAGTCTGGAGTTAAAATAAGATAAAAAAATGAAATCCCTTTGTAACAGATGAGTTTTCGTCTAAAACCCTAATACTTCGAAAGAGATTGTCCATTTTGAACACGAAGTAAATCCAGTTTTTGCCGTAACCCTCTCAACTTTTTAGCACATGCTATGTGGGTGAAATGATGATACCATGCCAACTTTCAACCTTTTCAGAGTTCCTTTGTAGTGTTTTCAGCTCCAGGGTCATTTAGCTAAAAAAAATCAGTAAATGCATGAAAAATACCAAATGACGTAAGAAAGGGTTGAAAATTGATGATGCGGCTTTGAATTGTGCATTTTGAACACACAAAAATCCTGGAGTTAAAATAAGTTAAAAAATGAAATCCCTTTGTAACAGATGAGTTTTCGTCCGAAACCCTGATACTTCGAAAGAGATTGTCCATTTTGTACATGAAGTGCATCCAGCTTTTGCCGTAACCCTCTCAAGTTTTTAGCACATGGTATGTGGGTGAAATGATAATAGCATGCCAAGTTTCAACCTGTTCAGAGTTCATTTGTAGTGCTCTTCAATTTTAGGGTCATTTAGCTCAAAGAATGAACTAATAGCAAAAAGAATGAACTAAAAAGAATCAAAATAATATTAACTAAAATTATCAAAGTATTTAGAATGAACAAAAAAGAATCAAAAAAATATTAACTAAAATTATCAAAGTATCTATTTGTTAAAAAGAATGAACTAAAAAGAATCAACTAAAACATTAACTAAAAATAATTGACTAAAAAGAATCATCTAAAACTTTAACTAAAAAGAATGAACTAAAAATAATCACCTAAAATATTAACTAATATTATCTAATTACATATTTGTTAAAAATAATCAACTAAAAAGAACCAACTAAAACTTGAACTAAAATTATCAAAGTATTTATTTGTTAAAAAGAATGAACCCAAATAACAGAAAAAATTGCCCGCCTACTAGGGCAACTTGGCCTGCATACGACTAGAAAACCATCTTTCCTAGGCTAGGATGCAGGCCCGCGGGCCCAGCAGGCCCAACAGGGCGTCAGATAGGCAAGTACCACTACTAGGGAAAAGCCTAGCAGCAGTGCGGGTTTTAGGCCTATCAGTAGCGCGGGCTGGAGCGCTATAGGTACGGCGCTACAGCTAAAGGTTAGCAGTAGCATGGGTTGCTATATCGACTTAGTAGTAGCGTTTTCTCCAAACATCACTACTCGTAATTACTAGTAGCGCTTCTCCCGGCACGCGCTACTACTATTATTTCATATTTTGTTTCTTTTTTATTTCATGTTTTATTCATACACCTTTATACAAGTTTTTATACAGCAGCAATTTAGAGATTAGTTTTACATCATAATGAGTTATTACATCACTGGGTGAAAGAATCGTGGACTAGTTTCAAGTGGATGGACATCCACTTGAAACTAATCTGCGGTTCTTTCACCCAATGATATAATAAATATCATCGTCATCATCATCATCATCATCATCATCATCATATCATTAACAACTTACCATCATAATACATCATTGTCATATAACACCTCCTCATGATCATCGTTTTCATCAATGAGACATCACATAGCAAGTTGGTCACTAGTCATAATCACAACTACTCATCATCAACTCTAACACATTGTACCACATAATAAATATTATACCTCATAGGACCTACTACATTCTCTTAGGAACTACTATATTCTCTTAGGTAAAATAGCATAAAACAAGATAGCCCCTGACTCTCCATTATGGAGAATGGAGATTATCCTGTCTCCAATTCTTGCCTTTCACACAATGTTGCTTCCAAGTAGCTCCTTACGTACGACTGTCCATACATTTTTACCATTCTGTGATTTTCATGTCTCCACCTCTTTTAGAAATCCGATATGGACAGGTGAGATTCGTAGGACAACCTGGCTGTAATTTCAAAACTTTAAGGCGACCTTTCTGATACATCAGATGAGGCACACAACCATCTAGGATTTTCTGTTAAAAAACATAGTAATAACTTCATAGTTAGCAATGTAGTTAAGTTTTAAAAGAATTTATGCAAAAGATGCACAGATGTCGTAATAGTAAAAAATCTTACCATGGCATCTCCATGGATGTTACCGTAGTTCAAGACGTGCACTAGTGGCACGTATTGACCATAATGTGGAGGAGTTTTATTATAGATATTGTAATTCTCAAGATCAGTACAAAATGCGACCAGATGATTTTCCCCCTGATAAGTTAACTCAGAGCCATTAGTGTAGTAGGTTATGTCTACCATGTTCCGCACATTGTTTGAACAATTAAAATAAGTTGTCAACTATTTTGAAATGAACAATATAAATTAGTTAATAACTATGTTTGAGAAACTCACATAGCGGTAGAATTGGAAGCGTATCAACAAGGACCCAAATGTCCAAATTGTCTTGGTCCATGTCAGGATCACCAAGATCCTGGTGACAAACATACCCTCTTGAAAATCATACATCTTGCAAAGTTCTTCCCAACCCGGGCAACCAAAATGGGATACGCTCTCATAATTGTATAGATTTACCTCAAAATCCATACCATGATGAGTCCTTAGGTTAATTTTCTTTGTTTCATACCTCTCATGATCTTCAAAACCCACCCTCTCCAAGACATAGCGTCTTGCATCGCATGGGATAAGCTAGTCGAATTGTAAAAGACGAAAATTACACGTTGAAGTAGTAGAAGTCGAGCTTAATTATGAAAAAAACACTTTGCATCGTAGCTTACCATGTCACAATCGAAGGCCTCATCGAGCTTAATGATGAAGCGCCGATCTTCATCCAGGTGAGGCCTGTCGCAGAAACCCCGATCGTCGTGGCACCAGGAGCACTCCCCCGGGAGACTTTCGTCGTCCGAGTACGACATTTCCTATGTTCATAATTAAAATATTAAACTTGTACAATTAAACATATACTATTAAAATTAAATTAGATCATTATTATTCATCACGGGTTGACTATCGGTCTGCCGAGTCTATATGGTGGAGACTCTCCCTCACTGATTCCTCTCTGTCATTTGCGACCGTCGGTGATGGTCGTTACTCCTTCTTTCCCTAGTGCATAAAAAATGTCTAGCACAAGGAAAACAAGGAGAAACGACCCCCATGACAACAGTCAGGATTCTTCGTCCTCTCTCATATATGGTGGATACACTCCCTCACTGATTTTTCGACCTTCGGTGATGGAGCCTCGGTGGACTTAATGTGAACCCGAAATGTAGTTTAATTATTTTTCTAGAAAATCCATGCCACTCGATATTTCCTACATATTCTAGCACAAGTCATGCGAAAATTCTTGAAAAATTCCGGCTTGAACTTTTGCTAAAATAGGACATATCAAGCGCCTGAAATTTGCCGGAACGGAAATTAATCAACACTCCGGCAAAACATAGGCCACTCGGAGGTGTAACCTGAACATGACCGGCCACTTGGGCAACCACATATCCTATTTGAGCAACACAAGATATACATGTTTTTATCTACATCATATCTTATAGGACTCATATTGACATAGAGATTTGGCTGGTCTCACCTCGAGGTCGGAGGGGGTCGGTGACGGGGACGACGGTGGGGATGATGGAGGGGCTCCTTGATTTCTGCAAAAACAAAAACCCTATAAATAAAACACTAGCGAATGACATCGATGCGGGAATAATTTCTTAAACTAAAAAAATAACAACAAATGTGACATGTTCAACTAGTTCTATTAATTCAAATAGTTCTTACTAAATATAAACTTACTATAAATAGAAATAAACTAAAAATAAACTGGTTCAACTAGTTATATTGATTTTCTTACTAAAAATACATTAGTTCTATTGATTCAACTAGTTCAACTAGTTTATTAATTTACTTACTAATTATTTTAAACAATCACTAAAAACAGTAAAAGAAACTACATTATACAATAGTAAAAACATCTACTATTAACCATACTGCCCTAGTTAACTAGTACCATCACTACTACTAATTAACATCTACTACTACTAAAAATCATTATCTATGAACCCTGAATTAACATCTACTACTACTAAAA